>NC_092815.1:142960531-143260531 GCF_023375885.2 Dermacentor andersoni | reverse complement strand
CGACATGGCTTGAGTGCGTGGTCGCGTTCATGTGTTCCAGCCTGACCATACGCTACGCGGTGCAGACCGGCTTTGTCCTTCACCAGCTTGACCGTCGGAAAGTAGCCACATCCAACTTGCGCATTTTTAATCGATATCAGTCAGTCTGCCAAGGCGTCTAACCAGGAGCGGCCAGGATGAGCGCGCGCTGGCAAGTGTATACGCGAACTCTGCCCTCAAGTCTCGCTTGGTTCGAAGCTATACTTGACTGTTCCGAACTAGTCGAAATTAGCGAGACTCGACGGCTACGACCCCGATAAGCAGGGCGGCCAAAGTTTAACTGCTACGCGGGCGGCCGCGCGGCTGAGCTTGAGCAGACGACACTCGGCTTCTTCCGGAAGTACGTAATTATCATCGAAATTCGAAAGCAGGTTTTCGCTTACTTCAGCCTGTTTATTAACTTCGTCAATAAATACGCACAGTAACAATAGGTATAAGCGCACTGGGTGCGATGATCGTTGTTCGATACGCGCGTTCAGTTCGCGTGCAGTTTCTCCTAAGGCGATTGTCCTATAGACCGCGCCGAGTCGTCAGCCGCACCCGGCGGCTGACCGCTCGGCGCGGAGAGGTTGGAGAGGATTCGCATGTTGGTTCCAAGACAACCGGAAGTGGACGACACGACTTCACGTTATGACGCAGAGCCACTCGACGAACGAGTTGAGGAGAAAATGCATGACTAGGGAGGAGGGTAACTTGTAATCGTTCCAATATGAGACACTTCGCTTAAATTGTGGTGCGAACGTTTTACTGTAGCTGTACCCTACAAGTGTACAAAATGTGTCCAAACCGTTCCAGGGACCTCTTAAAGTGTAGCACATTACCATCCACATTTAATTAAAAAAAAGTTAAATTATGGAGTTTTACGTGCCCAAACCACGATCTGATTATGAGGCACGCCGTAGCCGGGGACTCCGGAAATTCGGACAACCTGGGGTTCTTTAACGTGCACCTAAATCAAAGTTCACGGGTGTTTTCGCATTTCGCCCCCATCAAAATGCGGCCGGGGTTGTCGGGATTCGATTCCGAGACCTCCTGCTTAGCAGCCCAACGCCAGTTCCATTAAGAGGAAGCTTTAGCTCGGGCCCAACTCTGACGCGGCCTATTCAAATACATGTAAAACGCAAAAACGTTTTTCCGAGATAACCCCAGAACCGATTTTAATGAAATTTGCTGCATTTGAGAGAGAAAGTTAAATTCTAGTGACTGTTGGAAGCGGAATTTTGATTTACGGCTTCGATTTTCATAAAACGATTTTGAAATATTTGACCGTTTGAAAAAAATAGAAGCACGAAGTTTACAAATTCATAGCTCGGTATCAAGAACTGATATCGCGGTTCTGTAAACGGCATCCATTAGATCATTCAAAGCGGACAAATTCGATATGTCATTTTACGTCTTACGTGAGTTTGTTACGTTGGTTACAACGGTGTTGCAAAAGTTGTATTTCCCTATGATTAATTTTTTTTGTATTCATGTGTAACATATCAATTTTGTCCGCTTTAGATGTACTATTAGATGCAATTCACAGAATTATATTATCATTTTTCGTTGTTGAGTTACAGAGTTGTAAACTTGATAGTTTGGTTTTTTGAAAATTTTCGATTTTTGCCAATTTTTAATAAAAAATTGACGACCTAACTCAAAAATTCGAAACCAACAGTGACTAAATTTTAAGTTTGTCTTTTAAATGCAACAAACCTCGTCAAATTTGGTGCAGTGGTTGCCGAGAAAAACGAATTTTCCTTTTACATGTATTTAGATAGGAGCACTCGAGCTAAAGCTTCCTCTTAAGCAACCACGCCGGGTATAGCCCCCATTTAATGACAGAGAACCGTGTCACCTCAAGTGCTCCTGGTACCGGGCAGGGCATCAATGGGCTCATGCGAAGTTGCCGCGAAGTCATCGCACAAAAATGTAACAAGCAGCACGGTCTTGAAAGCGAAAGGTCCGCACGCTCCGTAATTTACACCGCGACAACATAAACCATACGCAGAGTCACACAGTGAGAGCATATCTCAGTCGAGAAAGCGAACATGCGCAAGCAATGCCAAGGCGTATGGTCCGTTTAACGCCTGCTTTTCGCTTCCCCTTCATAGGTCATAGACAAAGCTGGCCGACTCTCTGCTTTTTCTTTATTTCAGAGTAAATATATTACCTCTCTCTATCACGGGATGTCGTGATTTTTGAACACACGCAAAAGAAATGATCGACGCCGTGCGCATGACCTTCCGAACAGCGCAATGCCCGCCTGAGTTTAGCGTAACACGATAAGTCAGAAGACGCCGAAACGGAGCACGAGGGCGCCTCTGGTAACCTGTGGTCTCCTTATATAAACGGTGTCTACAGTGCGTGTTATCTGGTACGCGCACACAGAGAAAGCTTCACTTTAGAAAGCCCATGGGGGACGTCTTTCCTTCCTTCCTTCTATTTTTCGAATGCCAGGATTATCGTGCGGCCTTTCCATTTCACATCTCCGCCGCAACAAAACAATTTACACTTGCCACAAGCTCGCACATGCTAATCTCGCGAACGCTAGCCCCTCAAAAGCACATAGACAAGAACCTTCACGGTGAGCCAACGTGTGTGCGCCTTGCTTTCCTGGAAGCGGCGGAAACTACCATCAAAACACACTGCCGTGCCGGTTGTATATATATATATATCTATTGCCTCGTGGCTGCAGTTGGAGCATAGCAGAGAACAAAAAAGAGAAGTAACAAACCCAAAGGGCAGCAGAGGAAGCAGCTCATAAACCGCCGGCACCGCCTGCAATCTCCTTCCTTCTTCAACGAGCCCGCACGACACACGATTCTCGCTCCACCGGCTATTACAAGACAGCTCGAAATAAGAGACTTGCTCAGGGAAACACAGAGGACACAAAAAATGCCCCATTCGTTAAGCCTCGCTTTGTGAGTCCATTATTTCACGATGTTCTGTCATCGCTTCTACTTAATAAGTTTACTTCAAATAGCATATATATATTAGTGGGCGTGGCTATGTTTCGAGGACAGCAGCATCAAGGACGCCTGTTCTGGCAACTGGCCACGGCTGTTTCAAGAAATCAACACCACGTCCTCGTGATGTCTGATATTGTCTTTCGACCTGCTCTTACCTCCTTCCACTGTGCTGGCCAGAGGATCGTGGCTCAGGTCGATTTCTCTGCCTTTCCTATAATAAATAATCCTCTCTCAACATCAACAAGGCATCCACAAACACAGGGCTCGCCGCAATCGTTGCCGTTCCGTGCATTTTCGCGTCTGCGGTCTTTAATAAGTGTCACCGAGCTCTTCACGACGACAAGGCGCTTTCTCCTCTCCCTTCCTCTCCCCCCTGCGCGCTGTCGCAGCCCGACGCATTCGATCGCACTTCACAGTCGCGCGTATACTGTCACATGGCGGACCGCGTCATCTGCGATGCGCGAATCGCGTACCGAAAATTTCACCCAGTTTACCCACTCGAGTCGCCTCCAACAAATGTTTCTTTTTTTTCGCGCTTTTTCATTTCCAATATAACCATACAATGTAACAAAGTCAAGTGTTTATGCACGCAGCCTCGTGTGCAGGATGAACGCGCGCCCATAATCGGCACACGTCCCTTACTAACTGAACAGAAATTACAAGCCACGCTTTCACCTCCTGTCTGGGATTTCTTCGTTCGAGCGGCACCGCACGACTCCTCGATAACTACGACGCGAGGCGAACGACGAAAACAAGAGAACAGCGCCATCGTTCACGGAAAGCATAAACCGCCAGACCAATACAGCCTGGCAAACACCTCGCGGAAGTGCCCCACGGTGCGCTAAGAAAGGTTCGAATAGAGCCAGAGGCATGCTGTTCTCACTGCCGAGCTGCTATAGCACCAAAATGTACTGACGCATGCGTAAAACGTACGCTGTAACCACTGGCGTGATCCGCGTCTGGAAGCCCGTGTTTCGATCAGGTGCGAAATATATAGTCAACACGTTGATGAAATAAATTAAGTTAACGCACTCAAACGCTACGCTTCGCCACACGACCGCACGGTCCACCGGTGAAAACCCATGCATGTGTATTTACCGCGTGAAATGACTCAAAGCCACCAGCGCGTGACGGGACCGCTGTCCTCGTGATTCTCGTTAATTCTCGTCTTTTCTCCCTTTTTATTCACCCCACAAAAAGTCGCCGCGTGTAAATCGTAGTTTAACAAGGTGGCGACTTAGGCGTCTAGGTACGTACACCCGGCCACTAAAGTCTACGGACCACGGGGTATCGGAAAACCACGACCTACTGTACCCCTTATACAGTAGGTCGTGCGGAAAACGCACCATTCCCGAGAAGCCTGTATCAGTAGCTAGTAAAACTGCATAAGAAAACGTCGTTAGCATATTCTAGTCGAGGCCTCAAATGAAAATACCAGGCTGCGTTGCGAGGTTGCGGAGATATTCAGCTTTTTATCAGGTTTCATTGTCCGTAATATATTATGGCCAGGTGCACATTCGCAACAGCGCTGGGAAACAGTACGTGGAAACAGTACTGTTTCCACGTACTGGAAACAGTTCCACGTACTGGAAACGGTACTATGGAAACAGTACGGGCCGAGTAAGAAATGAAGGTGTGCTCTTTTCCATTTTGCAGCCAAAGCCAT
The DNA here is from genome assembly GCF_023375885.2 of Dermacentor andersoni. NCBI lineage: Eukaryota > Metazoa > Arthropoda > Arachnida > Ixodida > Ixodidae > Dermacentor > Dermacentor andersoni. The sequence continues at coordinate 143,255,872 of NC_092815.1, read as the reverse complement.
GCCTACCGTATGCAGGCTGGCCATAATTCGCATGGGTTTCTCCCGTGCTTCCGAATCTTGCCGGCAAGTTGTCGACGCCACTCATCGCGCGCTGTGTTACTGCAGAAAATAAAGTTGCCGTTGAATGAGTAATTGTTAGTTTTTTCAGTTATCTGGAGTAGGCGAGGTGCCCTTGCACGCGCAGGCACCATTCGAGACCTAAGAGTGCCCATCATCTTTCAACGCGTCGCGTGGGTCTGGTTGATCGTGGCACATTCGCAGCCACTATCATAAGCTCATTTTATCCGTGTTAACAGCCCTTTCGATCGAATTATTTCACAGTTCTTTATTTTTGTTAAAGTTGATGCCCGAGTTCCAGATAAACAATGATTAGAAAATCGCACCGCGTAAATTTTAGGAGCGCGAAAGCTATAGCAAAGCGTGTTGTCTCGGAGCTTCGCAGTTATACCTGAATTGGGATGTACGCTGGTGCTGCCCACCGCATGATACATGGAGACACCTGATTGTTGTCGCCTGAGTGATACCTTAACACAGTTCAAGGCTAGACATTCAATAATAACATGTAACATGTATGCGTAACGCATCAACAATGTTCAGGCTTGACTCGCCTCCTGTTCCTACCGTGGGCAGAGCTGCAGGAGCGCCTCTAGGCGCGTTGCCGTTCGATATTGCGGCTATATCGAAGCTAAAGGCTTAGTGACGACACGCCAAGAAGTTTCCCATTCCAAACAACTTGTCGACACCTCTCGCGAAAGCGCGAAAACTTGCCACTCGTCGGCAACAGCACGTTCGCCGTGCAAGCTCCAGCGTGATCCCGCATACCAGCATGGCGCCGCACAACAGGCGGCGCTGCAATCGCAAAATGGCGGCGACTTCAATAACGCGGTCTATACATGGCGACGTGACCGGCGACACGCGCGGTAAAACGGACAGGAAAGCTGAATGCGAGGATGCAGACTGCAATGCAGCGCGGTTGGAGTAAACCATTCATTTTTTTTTTCTCGCAGGTTCTTTCGACTGGTACTTACAACAGTAAAAATAACGTTACGATCATCAACTTCGCTTCCAGCAATTCCTTCTTCTCTTTCATTTATTTATTCTTGCGCACCCATCCGCATGGCCCGTTCCATCACTATCGCTTCGCTCCCTCCCCGTGCCTATGTTTTTTTCTACACAGAGCAGGGAGCAGACGGTCGTACGCAGTTCGACAAAAATCTAGGCGTATAATTAAGCGAAGTCTGGGCGCTTTTAGTCTTTCCTCCCCACGGGTCCGCGCAGAGGCATAGCCATAGTTTTATGCAATGAAAACACGGCTTCAGCGAGGAAAAACAACTTCGCGAGCATAATCAAACGACTGACTGGCACCGCTTCACAGCGTTAAAATAAACAAAAAACTTATAAACGAACCGGTAAGCTGCCTAACAAAGCAAATACTTGCGAGAGATTCGAGCACTGCCGTCCCGCCGTCTCGCCGCTCTCTCGAATCGGAAAATTGTGTTTGGCTGGCGCAGCTATAGGAACGGTTTCTGCGGGTGAAAGAAGTTCGCGCATGCCTCACGGAAAGGTAAGCAAAGAGAAGCGCTTCGCTGGATCTCGTTCCGAAGCGAAAGTTCGCGGCGGGAAAAAAAGAGAAATCAATTTCCCTCGATCCGGCGAAGGGAGGGTGGATGGATGGAAAGAGGGAGGGGTTGCGCGCACATGATCGACGACGTCGCCTTTCCCTAGAGCGCGCGGCGCGTCTCGACTTCGACCGTTTCTGTCAAAGGGCCGTGCCTCTTTCTTTCTTTCTTTCTTTTTTTCTTTCATTCATTCGCAATTTCCTGCACTGCAAAAAAAAAAAAAAAGACGGGAGTCGCGGCGTGCGCTGTTGTGTGGCGAAAGCAACAGAGTAGTCAGATCTCTATATGCGCGCACATGAGGAAGCTGCAGGTGTGTACATATGTAAACACACGAGAGTCTCCAATGCCTACGATCACTAGCGATGAGATTCTACGATCACTAGCGAAGAGATTTTGTAGGCACAAAAAAGTGGCACCGACACGCGGGTTATACTGATTGGATGCGAAACTACACACCGCGTGAATCGGCCGGTGTTACGGTTGGCGTCTAGCACCTCGTGCAGAAAGGATTTTCACCCACCATGCCTCGTCGGAACGAAGCGTGACTTCCTAATTCACTATGGTCATCTCGAGTGTCTCCCGGTCTGGCGGAAGACCCGCAGTGTTTACAGGCCTCTTTTGTGTGTGTGTGTGTGTGTGTGTGTGTGTGCGCGACTTTAGAGGGACCCTCTCCTCGAACTGCCAAACTCTACAGGAGAACTTCCACGAACCAGCAACGCGCAAAAGAGACGGACAAGCGTCTACAATTCCCGGAGGCTCGGTATAACCGGGGGCTCGGCATAACCGGAGGCTCGGTATAACCGGAGGCTCAGTATAACCGGAGGCTCGGTATAACCGGAGGCGTGGTATAACCGAAGGCGTGGTATAACCGAAGGCGTGGTATAACCGGAGGCAGGGCCCTCTTTCTCCGAATTAGACTGTGCCAGTCACGTGACGTCGACGGAAGCAAGATCCCTCCCACGATTGTAGAGAGCCTATTTAAGGGGCTCCGAAATGTACCTTTTGATCACTTCATTCTGTTCTCATCATCTTTCATCAACCTTTGAATAAACCGCGCAAGTTTCGCACTATAAATCATCTCGTCCTTGCCCGGTTGCCATGGTCTACCGGATGCCTGCAACCCGCCGACAACGCCACGCCACCCAATAGTAACGTCGGTCGAGCTTCGATAGGCAGGCGTCGCTACAACTCGGCAGCAGTACGATACGCTACCCTGGAGTACGCAACACCGGGCAATGGCCATTGTATAATGAAGAAACGGGCAAACTGACTCCCCCCCCCCCCCCACCCCACCCCGAGAACGCCTGGCGTTACTCTTCACCTCCACATCTCCGTTTCTTATTCTCTGTATCGCCCTGTGCACTTCGTTCGCAGATCACTTTGGTGCGAGCCAATATGCGATTACCAGGGGAAAAAATAAACAAAAAGGGAAGGAACACAAAAATAAATTGCCATTCTGTAATGTATATCTCCGAATGCCTAGTTCAGCTTAAGAGTGCCAAAAGATACTGGCTCCGACATCATACGTCTTCCAAAACCCTCCTTCACACACTAGGCATTTTCTGGTACCTTCCTGTAGTGGAGGGGCTGACTGACGGACGCGCCAGCCCCCCAGCGACGGACAGCATTAAATTAGTTTTCGCCGATCACCTACAGAAAATGGCTCGAAACGGTTACAGCTACTGAAAGGAACGTGGTGATTAGAATTACTTTTTCACTGGCTTCGCCTTACTGTGTGTGTCAGGATCTTACTGTGATGCTCTACTCAACAAGTAGTTCTTCAGGCCGAGGTGACGCGACAGTCGGAAGACCTACCCCCCCCCCCTCCCCACTTCCACACACACTCCGTTTGCTAATAACGGAGCCCATGTTTTGAAACACGGTGCCTATGTTTAGCAAATGGTATCATCGATGCTCTCCGGTATAGTTGACGCATGCTACACCACAACTGTGAAACGGATCCCAAGTCTCAGTCACCTATGCCACGATATTTTGGACTGACGTGACTTTTAAATATTTCGACCATACTCTGGCGCTCGGGGCTATATGGCATCTGTGTGGACGGGGCGGCAAAGTACAGGGAGGCGGCAGGCACGCACACGGAACGCTGCCGAAGCTCTCTAATTATCATCTCTGCCGCGGCCAAATCGCCGAACGCCAGTTGCCGCGTCCTCCAGGAGGCGCGCGCCAAAACGCGATGTCCAGGCTGGCAGAAACTGCACGGAGCTATAAGCCGGAAGCCACAAGGAAACCGGGTCACCTCGCGACAGCAGCGGGTATCGGGTCGAAAAAGTCGATGTCTCGAAATAGGCTCACCATTCACTTACACGGATTTAAGCGGGCTCCCAAATTTTATTTTTATTTATTTATTTATTTATTTATTTATTCATTTATTTATTTATTTGAAACCCAGGCACCTAGGCCCCAATTCCTCCCAAGAGGACTATTCTCAGCAAGTAACGAAGCCCGCGGGAAAATCGTCGCCCAGAAGAGGGCACTGCCAGGCAATCCAACTCTGGTCGAACCAGACGACTCGCAGCAGACGACTTCCACCGGCTGCACAGCCAGTGTTCTTGCTTTTCATCGAGTGACAAGCGACATCTGCGACTCGCCGGTGTGGGTCGGCTAATCTGGGTGGTCCCTAAGGACCTACATGCCCAAATACCTCGACGCCACGCCCTTCTCTTCCACTGCGTCCTCCTCCTTCTCACTCTCCTTTTTTTTTCTCATTAACTTGACATCAAGCGTTGAATGTCCCCCACGGACGCGGCGTATATAGACATCTTACGCCCGTTTTAATTAGGAGAATCCCTCGTGCATCTCGACGGTCGCGCGTTTGATGGGGCCACAAATAGAGACGCAAGCCAAAACAGAAGCCGCAAGAGCTGGATATCACCAAGGTGGGGAGGGAGGCGTTTGGGGTTCGGTCTGCACGCTGACTGCCGCCGAAGACTATTTCACCCGGTGAAAGCGTGCACAGCACCTTGGGAGGGCCAACGAGTTTGCCTCCACGGGTTCACAATGGCGGCGGGCTTCTCGTCGCAATGCGCTATAACTAAGAGGAACCAAAGTCGTACGCAGATAAGACTTGTCCCATTTGATGTTTCGTCTCGTTTCGATTCGTTCGTTTTTACCCTCACAAACAGTCGCAATTACAGAGGGAGGAAGGCACGTTAGCCATGCAACACGTATCTACATAAACACGGTACAAAACACTTTTTTATTTGAGAACACAGAGTAATTACAGACATAACAGTATTACGCAATAATACAAATATATCAAGCCAAGAACTTTAGCACTGCTACTTAAAAAGATCGGAATACAATTACAGACAACAGTGTGTTAAGTTCTTGAAGTGCAATGAGATTAGTTACGGCATGTTTAAAATGACACTCATTCGCAATACTCGCAATAGTCTGCGGCAGCTGGTTTAGCTTAAAAAAGAAAAAAACATCCCAGTTTTGTAGTAGCTAGGAAACGAAAACCTTATGCGCACGACACAGGCGGCGTACACGATACGAATTACGGAGGAGCTATGTAAAAGAACGTCAATGTATTGGTTGTCGAAGTACATCTTATGGAAGAGAGTGAGACGTCCTATCGCTCGGGCAGTTTTCGCGGTAAACAACGTAACGTCAAGGGCGGATTTCATACGCGACCCCGCCGCTGTGGTGTTGTGGCTACGGCGATGATGCAAGCTGGGACGCCTGTTTCGTCTGCGACTGTCTCTGTACCGGTGCACCCGGAGGAATACAGCTCCGGAAGCTGTAGCTGGAATATAGGAGCACTATGGGGTCTCACGGCGAAACGCACAGTTCCTCGAGCGCCCGTCGTGCTCCCATTCGCCGCGATAAGGAGTATGACGACGCAAACCGAGAGCTGCTGTAAGTAAGTGCACCTAACATTACGAGTGGACGGGAGAGGCACCTGGCAGGAGAAGGCATTGTTACAGATAAGCCACGACCTTAAGAGATTGTGCCTAAATATGGACTTCCGCCCGCCGGATGCGCCGCATATCAGCTGCGTGCTGTAAAGCATGCCTAAACAGCGAAGTTTTCTTTTCTTCTTTCTTTCTTTCTTTCTTTCTTTCTTTTCTCTGTGTAGCGGTTTGGTTTAGATTAAATCACCCGGCAACGGCGAGGTATTCTGGCTGGAAACAATCGTGCGCTGGACACTTAGCATTTAACTCGCATCCGATGCAGGCACACAGCGTAGCGTTTTCTGGCCACGAAGACTATAGTGGCTCTTTTTTTTTTGTGTGTGTGTGTGTGAAAGTGAACTGGATATGCGACTATAATAAGTGCTTACAGTCTCCTTTTCTTAGGTTTTTTTATGCGCACCTACATTTCTGTCGTTATCCGCCCCGTTATCTTCACCTTCTCCCACTCCTTTCCTTCCCCTCTCTCTCTACCCCAACGCTGAGTAAGCTGTAGAGGCAGAGCAGAAGGGTGGGACTAAAAATTAATCTGCAGAAAACTAAAGTAATGTTTAACAGTCTCGGAAGGGAACAGCAGTTTACGATAGGTAGCGAGGCACTGGAAGTGGTAAGGGAATACATCTACTTAGGACAGGTAGTGACTGCTGATCCGGATCATGAGAGTGAAATAATCAAAAGAATAAGAATGGGCTGGGGTGCGTTTGGCAGGCATTCTGAGATCATGAACAGCAGGTTGCCATTATCCCTCAAGAGAAAAGTTTATAACAGCTGTGTCTTACCAGTACTCACGTACGCGGCAGAAACCTGGAGGCTTACGAAAAGGGTTCTACTTAAATTGAGGACGACGCAACGAGCTATGGAAAAAAGAATGATAGGTGTAACATTAAGGGATAAGAAAAGAGCAGATTGGGTGAGGGAACAAACGCGCGTTAATGACATCTTAGTTGAAATCAAGAAAAAGAAATGCCCATGGGCAGGACATGTAATGAGGAGGGAAGATAACCGATGGTCATTAAGGGTTACGGACTGGATTCCGAAGGAAGGGAAGCGTAGCAGGGGGCGACAGAAAGTTAGGTGGGCAGATGAGATTAGGAAGTTTGGAGGGTCAACATGGCCACAATTAGTACATGACCGGGGCAGTTGGAGAAGTATGGGAGAGGCCTTTGCCCTGCAGTGGGCGTAACCAGGCTGATGATGATGATGATGATGATGATTAGTAAGCTTGCAAGAACACAATAGTTCAGGCCGACATGCTAAGTTTTTTTTTATCTCTTATAATATCTTCTGGCTGAGAATACGGTTGAGTGGAGTGATTATTTCCGCAAGCACGCAACCAGGAAGTTCTTTGGGCGTAGGAGAGGAGGGTTTTCTTTCTCGAACCCGTGCTACCGCGTTCAGGCGGATAACCCCGACCAAGACCCGACTGCGGTGCGTTTGTTTATGCGTGCAGCAGATAGTTGTTGCTGCTTGCCTTCTAACTATAACCAAGTTGCTGGGGAGACCAGGCGATACCGTGCGGATTGGAATTTATGCGCTACCTCCCCTCCAACGCACTCGCGGAAAGAATGTGCAATAATAACCAACGTAACCAGCGTCGACAATAGACAGGCCGCACATTCGGCGCGCCCACGACAAACACAGTAGCGCAAAACCAGCAGCCAGCGTACAGAGATGCAAAACAGTTGTCGCTCTCTTCTGCGGGACAGTTGTAGTAAGTCTGGCCAAGAAACAACCCCCCGCTGCTCGGGCGGAGGCACGTAAGGGGTCTCGGTGCGCGCCGGAATCTTTTCTCTCAGCGCCTCCCGAAAGCCTTTTTTTCCGTGACCGGTCGGAACGCAGACAGCGTCCGGAGCCGTAACCGCGTGACGAAGCTGGAACGGTATGGAAGCTTGAAACCGCACCGCGACGAAGACGTCGTCGTGGGAGGAAAAGTGGGAAGAGGTGGCGCGCCCTGCTCGAAACCAAAGTAAGCAGGCACATGCAAGGCAGGCGATGACACGGAAGCCGTAACGCGCTCGCATTCCTCCATGCGCGAATGCTCGCTTCGCGGGCAAACAAACGAACGCAGAGACACGTTCGAGCCCCGGAAAGAAACGACGCCCCGAGAAGGGGAAGGCAAGAAGAAGGAAAAAAATTGCGCGCCGCCAGCCCGGTGGCGAAGAAAAAAAAAAAAATGCCCGAAGACCGCACGTCTGCTGCCTGCGGATCGAGCACTGCGGCGGCCATGGACCCGCGAAGAGACGAACTGGGGCCGACCGCGGCTAAAGTTGGGTTCTCGCGCCGCCACCGCCGCTGAAAAAAGCCGCCACCGTGAGCAGCCATAGCGCTGTTGCTGGCCGGCCGCCAACGCTGCGTTCCGAGGGCCGCGCCGCAGTGTCTGGCAGCACGGGTCCGGGGTACCATAAGCCAGCGCACCGGTGGCTGACTGCGGCATCCCAGCCATCACGGCGACCACGATGCCGTCCGTGGTCGTGCGAGGCGGGCTCGTGTGAGAGTGCGTGAGAGAGCACGCCCGTTGGCCGCGGTTCAGCAAGAGCACCACCCGCGCATACGCTTCGCGACGGGTTACTGAATTCCCGCGACTCGTGCCAGCGACTTGCGCGAGGGGCGAACTGCAAGTACAGCCCCGGAGTTCTGCTCCGTGCGCGACATCCGACGCCCGCCAAGTGGTCGTTCAAACCACCAACAGATGGGCTCCTTCGTTATCAGACGTTTGTCTCAACTGGCGGCACTACATATGCGAACTCCTGCAGACACACGCGCGGGGTTGCAGGCAAATGTGCTGCGAGACCTTACACGTAAATCACAAGAACGACAGAGATGGCAAGCGCCAGAAGCTCTTCGTAACCGCGTTTGCCTGCTGGTCATTAAATGCAAAATGCGAATGTAGCTTCTCACGCAACCCCGCCTGCCAACTGGCAAGCGCTCGCTGTCGCTGCATTAGTTCCAAGACGAGTTCGAGATCCGCTGGCGCTGCGCACACTCCGGTCACTGGTGCCTGCAGTGCACACTGTCCTTTCAGGACGGGTCATCGGGGGTCAGCCGCTGAGGGAAACATGCGCTGCTGGTCACTTGTTAAATTAATGGCTACGGTCCAGCAGTGAAGTTTAATTGCTTGCTTGCTTGTCTGTTTGTTTCTAACTTCAAACAATTCGACCCCTGCTTCCAACGATTCGTACAATTTCACAGCGTATACCAGGTTCTGACCGAATGATGACCACTCGTCTTCTGTATGTCTTCTACAATCCGCCAACCTGACAACGTACAGGATAGTCGCATGATCGCCAAGCTTCAGTCTTTCTTTGTCTCTCCGTCTCTCGATCTCTCTCGATAAGGACTGATCGCGGATTGACGTCAACGTACAGTGTTCTAGCAAAGGCAGCCGGCCGATGGCAAACAGCACTTACGAACGAAAACTTTTGTGAATTCGGCTCCTTGAGCCGTATTGTGTAGACATCCTTTTGCTCCGATTCTATCCTTTTCAGATCGCCCACTGCAACAAGTGGCCGATACCAGGCGATAACGTGGTGTCTTGGCAGCCAACGACGATGGGAAAATAGAATAAAACATAAAAAGAATACTCCTACGTAATCCTTACTGACAAAAGTTCTTACGCCAGAACTATTCCTAAGGGACGGCGCCAACCAATCTCGGTGTTGGACGCGTTGTCCAGGATTATACTTCAGGACAGAAATGTTCTGGAGCTCCTGGACATTTCCCTGTTTCATTAAAACCAGAATTGTACTGACAAAAACGTTGTCCGGGGACCATCTATCTTTCTATCTATCTAGTTACGTTTGTATCTATGCATCTAAGTTTGCGTCACTATATTAAAGTGGAAAGTTGGGCGAGTTGGTACACATTCATAATGGGAACAGCGCGCACAAGACGACGACGGAGTGAAAGGACACGGGACAGCGCTCGTCCTGTGTCCTTTCACTCCGTCGTTGTCTTATTTGCGCTGTTCCCATTATGATTGCATCACTATTTACGAAGGCGGCTGGTCACTAACAAACAGCCGTTACGAACGAGAAGCTTCTTGAATTCGACCGCTTGTTAGGGAAGCGGCTATAACTACTATATACGAGTAGAGAAGGAAAGGCGATAGCTTCGTGCCCATAAAACACCCAAGTACATCAAGCAGGGTAACGAAGCACTCTTTTCTGCTGGCTGTTGCGTTTCCAATGTCTTTCCTTCTCCCCCGCGCCGGCCTCTCCCGCTGGGATCGCTCCTTTCTCCTGCGGCTGCGCGTCGGCTGCTACAGCACGGCCGCCCGATTGCACAGACTGCACGGAACAGGCAGCCCCGCGTGTGCGGAATGCGGCGAGGATGAGACACTGGAACACCTTCTCCTGCGTTGCCCATCCTTCGACGTTGAGCGCACCGCGCTCTGTGCTTCATATCGCCGAGTCGGACTACCGTGCAGCACGGAGGGTGATCTCCTATTTCCCGCAGCCCCCGCCTCCATCGCCAAGAGAGCGCTTGCTGCCCTCCTTGGCTTTTGTGACGAGACTCAGCTGAGAGCGCGGCTGTAAGCCCCGCTTTGCTTCTTCTTTAACCTTCTTGTTTTTTTTCCCCCGCTCTCTTTCATTCTCTCTCTAATCTTTTTCTCCCCACTCCCCTTACCCCGTGCAGTGCTGTTGAGGTGCCCTCCCTTGAGAGACGGTTACGGCACTGCACTTTTCTCTTCCTTTCATCTTAAAATCACTACTACTACTACTACAATGTCTTTCCTGTGTCCTCGTGAGGCGCAAACCCTTTCTGTTGCCTAAAGCAAGCCGAGAATGGCGATTGGCCAGTTTTCTTTCGCAAGGAAAATTGCAGCATGTTGACAAACGCACATGATGAAAAATAAAGAAAGAAGAAGGAACGAGCTAGGCGCAGCGTGGTTAAAACGCTCCGCTGCTCGAGCAACGTATGCACTGCACGTGCTGTAGACTAACGCGAGATGCGTTTCCGCCTCCAGCATATTTACTGCGCGCACGTGCTGCCGTAACGAAAGGGAAGAGCGTCTGCGAGACACAAACGAAAAATGAGTAATAAAATAAAAGATAAACTGCCGCTTCGACGAAGGGTATATTACGGAGGAGGCTCTTTAACGTGGCAGAGAGGCAATTATTCCAATTGCGTCTGTCAAGGAAATTGCACTGTTTCCTGTACCCTTTATTTTTTTCCGGTCACGGTCGTGTGCGGTCCATTCCCACGAGGTCTTATTAATACTTCGTCCGAGCCACTGTCTTACCTACGCGTTGGGGTGGCTCCGCTGAACGACGGCGTTCGGGAAGCGTAATTCTGAGCAGAAAAGAAAAAAAAAATAACGCGGTGGACGCAAAGAAAGCCGCGTTCACACGGTGTGTCTCCCATGCAGCACACAACCGGTCGCCGGATGACCGGACGCCGCGTTCCGTGTGAACGTCCCGGCGATGCCCTCCTGAAGACCAGCTCTGAAAGGGAGGGTGCGGAACGTGGAAATTCAGTAAGAAAACCCGCATTTTGTCCTTCTCTTTCGACTTCCCCCGCCCATTGTTTCTCTGAACCAAAAGGTTTAAGATTCGTTCGGTTCAGTGCCTAGGCGACAGGGTGCTCGCGATAGCCACAACCGCGGCCGAATGGGCAATGCCCTTCTATAAACCTGGGACCGAATTAGCAAAAAACATTTTTAGTTCGTGAGTGTTGTTCGTAAGTTTTTACGCAAGGATTCTTTCTAAGCGAAAAAAGAAATGACAGCTAATTCTGGTGCTTACATTGTGTAACTGCCTAATACTTTGCTATTGCTATCAATTCACATTTCAGACTGTACTTTAGGTAATTGCCGGAAGCCAGCAAGGTAAACTGTTGCACGAGTTGGTACACGTTCACAAAAATGGGTGGGAATACGCTTAAATAAGGAAAAGAAGAGCGAAAGAAAGTCGACAGAAGAACGGACTCGTCCCGTCGTCTTTCTTGCATTTATGTTTTTCCGTGCACACTTATTTTTTTTTTTTTTTTCATACGAAGCTCTCGAAAGAGGCCGCTATGACTTGCAGCTATAAATTAGCACTTTCCCGCACGGAACGAAATACAATCTTGTTTAGCCCATACTTTACGAACGCGACTGAAAATTCTGCCGCACACCAAACATCCTGAACCACATGGTATAGGAATGCGACCAAACTGCCGAAATTCCCCTTCTCCCCACCCTACATACCGGAGCAGTGGGGGAACCAGCTCACCAGCCTCAACCCATATGGCCAGCGTCAGCTAGCGAACAGGGGAAGGCAGGCGGCCATGTCACATGGTTTCCTCAGTCGCGCAGGGAAGGCGACAAGCCAAGTTCGTCTGCTCTCAGTAGAGTTCCATCACCGTCATCTTCCTTTTAGAAATAATTCGGCAGACACTTAAAACTGCTTACATGTGCGAATGCGAAAGCATTATCCCGTTTGTAGACCTCGGAACGTCATGAGCGCGCTCATTTTATACACATGACGTAGCGCCAGCCCCTCCTCATTCGCTGCGCCGTCACGTGCCGAATAACGCACGCGCTATAGGCCACGCCTTTAGTTAGCCAGAACCATGGAGCCACCGCGGCGCCGGGAAACCTTATCGTCTCGCATCCTGGAGGCCCTCGTTCGATTCCCACCCAGACCGAAGTGTACAAAATTTTCTTTTCAAAGCCATTATTTACTTTGTTTACAGGAACCTCCCTGAGAAATTTGACGTCAATCCGAGCATTTTTTTAAAGTGTGTTTACTCTATGCTCCGTCGGCCGTTGTTGGTACGATCTTTCGGTCACGCCCACGCCAACGGATTTTCGCGTAATGGGGCATATAATGCTTTCGCATTAAAATTGTTCGTCTGGCTCCCAATAACAATTTCAGCAGCAATAATTCAGCGAACTGTTCCCGGAACTGCGACTGGTGGCAGACGACACACGTCGGGGAGAGTCGCTACGATGCCTAGCTTGTTTGACTGCTTGCTGCCTTCACAGCATTTCAGTTGATCCTCTTTTAGTAGCCGCGCGGACTGCTTTATCATCGACACGGTCCTCCTGATTAACTACCGTGAGATTCATTGACGCGTTTTTGAAGAGCGCTAGCTTTCGTATAGCGGAGCCTGAAGATACGCAAGGCGCTAGAAAAAAAAAAGGAACAATACGTATAAGATTAGAAAGAAGACACGCTACCTTCACTTTGCAACAGCTTGACATGCCACTGGACACCTCCTGTTCTGCGGATGTTTTGAGCTGCGTCAATATATATACCAACCTACATAGCGACATTCGTTCGCGAATTTTATCTCTTTCATCGGTGATCGCATTAGTAACAAGTTGCGTTTTTGTTCATGTAGAATGACTATAAACGGAAAAGATATGCTATACTTGTGTTCATTTAATTAATTTTGTTACTACAGTAATTACCTTAAATTCGTCCTTCTGGTAGGTTTATGAAATCCACCCGACTGAGAATCCCCCTGAGCAGGTAGACGAGACACTCACTTTAATTTCATCGCCATCACCGCTATTAATTAAAAATAAATTATGGGGTTTTACGTGCCCAAACCACTTCCTGATTATGAGGCACTCCGTAGCGGACGGCTCCGGAAATTTCGACCACCTGGGGTTCTTTAACGTGCACCTAAATCTAAGTACACGGGTGTTTTCGCCCCCATCGAAATGCGGCCGCCGTGGCCGGGATTTGATCCCGCGACCTCGTGCTCAGCAGCCCAACGCCATAGCCACTGAGCAACCACGGCGGGTTGTCATCACCGCGATAACATCATCGACCTTCTTCCACGAAGTGCTTAGTTCGATTTTCGTTCTGCTCCGAGTTATCGCTTTATTTTTCATTCATGCACACGCTCAAGATTACGTTTCCTTTTACTCTAACAACCCGCCTAATCTAACCTAGTAGTTAATTTCGCATTTCATAAATTCAAATTTATTATTACAGCTCCGCCGGCCGCCGCCGAGTGGGTACGAGTCACCGCAGCACAAGGTCCACGTCGTTTGCCACGGCAACGCTAACAACTGGCACCGCAAGACCTGCGCGCGCGTCTCTCCACGCGCTGCAGCCGCGACGCGACAGTCGAGAGACTCGTGCACGCATAACGAGAGCGCTGCCTCGCACCGGGAACTTCCTCGACACTAACGTTGCAAGCAAAACGGTGGTTTTCCTTGGCAAACGTAAGAACCGGGAGAAGCTGGGGTGCGGGAGGTGGGGGTGTTAGCGTTTAGAAGTTGACTTGTAAAGGAAGGTAATCACGGTCACTGACCAAGTCTGATGAACAATCTGACGTTTCGGAACCGCGTACGGGTTCCTTGTTCACTGAGTTGATTACGTCATGCGTTGGTTACGCACGTTCATTACGTCACGTGCTGGCTATATAAGTGACGGCGATTTCCTGTCCAACTCAGTGAACAAGGGACCCGTACGCGGTTCTGAAACGTCAGATTATTCATCAGACTTGGTCAGTGACCGTGATTCCCTTCATTTCCATGCCTGACCAGATGAACTTTCGTCGAACCCTTGATTAAGTTGTAACTCTTGTAAACACGCCGGAGCCGGTCTCGGCTGAGGACGCGGTCAGGCGTCTTCAAAGTGTGCGACGAAACGGCCCGGCGGCGAGCCTAAAGCGAGCATCGGCTGTTGTGCACAACATCTAACGTCGGTGTTCGCAACAAAAAAAAAAAAACAAAAAAACGGGGGGGGGGGGGGGGGAGCGCTTGAAAGGACACTAAAGAGAAAAGTAAATTAATTTGTGTTGGTAAATTACGCTCGTATAATATCGAGAAAGCCACTCTTTAGCCGAGAGGCGAGGTTTTATGCGCCAGAAGAAGTGGCGAGGACGGAATGCGAGCGCCCGACGTCGCCATAAATTTCCCGCACCAGTTCTTCGTGACGTCATGAATTTTGACGCCGTTCGGTCCAGTCTCGGTAATTTTCTTTTTAGAAGGCGATACGGGACTACATCGTATTTTGATGGAGCCAAGGACCAAAATTAGCATGTTTTGAGAACGTTCGCTGCATCACAACGGCCAATATACGAGATAATAGTTTGAAATCATTGACGTCACAGTGACGTACCTGCGTTCGAGTTCTGGCACGAATTAAAAAAAGAAGAAGAAGAATTAGAATGATGCTTTTCGTGTGTGTGTGTGTGTGTTTTTTTTTTCTACCGTAATCAACCGGTCACCACGAAATTAACAAAAATAGAACATTGAAAGAATACTTTATAAATGTTCACTGAAGCGCTCGCACGGCCATCACAGCCAGGGGTAAAGAAATATGGAAATCAAGACACGGGCTTCTCGTCGCTATTCGTAATATATTACAAATGTCAACCCAATAAAGTCACGCAGGACGATGCGAAATTCCCGGCACGTGACCGTCACTGTCGCACGCAAGGAGAAGACGTCATCACTGTCATAACGCGCAAGAGGTGACAGTTACACAGTGTGTATTATACAGGGGCAATTTCACTGTCTACGGTTCATGCGCATGCCTGAGAAGCTCACTGCGTGCAGTCGCAGATCGCTTAAACCCACTCGTAAAAGCTGGCTTCTCCGCAATAGTAGACTTTCTCAGGAGAAGCCCACCTTACGTGTGCTTTTTTTTGTTTTGTTTTACAAGCGACAGCCCACATTTGGGAAGTATTCACGCAACAAAGGACGGTACTGTGAAATCGTCGTTCTAGATAGATTAAAGGGGCACAGAAAGAAATCTCAGCAGCGCCCCCGCGTTTCAGAGATCAGTTCGCGACTGACTGCAATGCGCGTTCGCTAAGTTGATCTAATGGCGCCGTCTGTAGAACACTGAACATGACTGCAGCGTCTACGTGGTCCAGTAATGACTGAAAAATGGGGCGCCGTGGCCACACTGACACACAAGATAAACGACGTCTTATTTTCTTTTAAAATTACTCTGGTCGGCGTAGCGCCCCGGGCTCTGTCTGCCTTTCACCCGAGATAGTACACGTGTGAACACGCACGTCTATCGCCCTAAGCAGGCTTAAGGCATGAAATTTTTTTTGTTTCTTTAGTTTTCGACCAGAGTTCAAAAACACAAGTCGGAATCCGTAGGTTGTGAGAAATGGCACCACGTCTTCGTCGATAACGAGTACGTTCTTGTGGGACCAAGTTCGCTCAATGACGGTAGCATATATATATATATATATATATATATATATATATATATATATATATATATATATATAGAGAGAGAGAGAGAGAGAGAGAGAGAGAGAGATACACACTTGGTAGCGTTTTCGTTCATATTCTTTAAGAGATGTCATATCCGTGACAGCTCCACTAGGTTTAAGAAACTTAAGCCGCGTAGACGTAAAAAAAAATCGCATTAGGAAGATCGAGCTTTTCCGCATTTGACGGCCTCCTTGCTCGTCGATAAGCTCGCTTTGCGAAGCTGACTGGCTCAATAAACTACAGATAGTGATAGCTCCCGTTTTCGAACGCAACAAGTGGGAAACATTAAACATCGGCTTACGCATAACACCGGTCTGATAACTGATACAATTCGCTAATCTGGCGATTGTGCACTCGAGCGTTGCGATATGGCGCGGGCTCGTTAGGTTTGCGACATTCTTGCAACCTAATTCTTTTCGCGAGATCACGCACTTGAGCGTGCTCCAGTACACTTGTTTCTCCGCCGTGATTCACAGCGATGGATTACGTTACCAAACAACAAAGAAAACAAAAAGAGCCCACTGATGCATGTATTGCATTCGTACGTGATCTTTCAGTAGCACATTGACGCGTTAATAATCTGTATATATCTTTTAATCATCTTGTTGCAGAACGGAGCAGTTTCTCAGAAATAACCCATCATCTGCACACATATAATGTGACGAACGCTGTCTTTGCCAATACGTGGCCATGACCCGCCCCGGTAAGCACGAGGTCGCGGGATCAAATTGCGGAAACGGAGGCCGCATTTCAGTCAGGGCTAAATTCAAGAATGCCCGTGTACCTTGCATTGGGTGCACGTTAAAGAACCCTGCCAGGTGGTAAAATCTAATCCACCTACGGCATGCGTCCTCATCACATCGTGGCTTTGGTACGTAGAACCCCGAATTTAAATTTAAAATATTTTACTTCAAATTAATTTAATACGTGGTCATGTTATACTGGCGTTATGAGTAAGATCTCCTTGCGACCCCTCCGAGAAACGCTCCCTTAAACGCGCACTTACGATGCCAATATCGTAATGAAGCATATTTAACATAGCGTCACCATTATACCGTTACCGTTTCGCTCCAAGCACAGATGCGCGATTAATACAGCGCACGCGCAGTCTTCGGTTGCCGATATGGAGCGATAGTAGAAGGGTAACACAATAGCAAAATGTTCCCATGTTGAATATGTACCGAACAGTACCTCGGAGAACATCACAGAAGAAAGCCTTGCAGCAGATACACCGAATTCTAGCGCAATATATTTTCTTTTCTTTCTCTCTCTCTCTCTTTTTGCTAACATCGTTCATAATATAGCGCGCAAGCGTCGAACCTCGGCCTAGTTAGTGGCGGTTCATTTCGATGGCGTTCACACGCATTAAGGAAAATGTAAGCGACAGGTCGCCGAGATATCGTGTGTCCGCCGTGAATGTCTTCACTTATGTCTCACCGGCGCCTCAAGGATGCCGCCTGGAGGACATCGGCGCTGGGGAGACGCCCGCGCAGACACCCGACTGTACGGCGGAGGGCCCCCGGCGACGGTGGCACACCTCGGCATGGCAAAAAAGAAAAGGGGGGAGGTCGTCGACCGGCGCGGAGGCTTAACTATAAACGGGTGACGCCGGGATTAAGAGGCGATCGCTCAGAATCCGCGGAATGCGGTTCCCAACGCGCTCCTACAACACGTCGCAACAGCGCTTCCTCTCCCTCCTTTCCGCTTTTCTTTCTTTCCTTCCCACGCCCAAGCGGCCGAAGGTAAAAGAAAAGGCACCGAGCGCGACAGGACGAGCGCAGCATCCCCAGGAGGAGGGCCCGCGCGTAATCTCTTCTCGCGCGGCGCGCCGAAGAGTTCCTCGATTTGTCGGGTGTCTCTCTCCTACACCGGGCCCGCGGGAGTCGACCGTCCAGTTCCTCCTCTAGTTTTCTGTCTCTCTTTCCGTTTTTTTTTTTTTGTTTTGTTTTCCTTATTCTCCTCGACGTAGGCACAGCCGCCCACCCCGGTTCGGCATGAGCGTCGGTGGCCCACCGCGCCGGCCACTCCGTGTTATCTCAATTCCGACATTCCCGCGATGGCGCGGGCCCGACCCGATCCCGACGACGTGGCTGGTCCGCGTTTAGCCCACAGCCGGCCTGCGGCGGGGCGCGCCATTTTGTTTGATGGACGCGCTCACCGCGTACGGGACGTCGAAACTCCGTAGCTTTCGGCAAGAAACTGATCGCGCACTGCCAGGCCGAAATTGGCGGTGCCGCCTTACCTATAAAAAGGGCCGCCATCATCCCTTCTGCAGAGTCGGTTCCGGGCGGTGAACTTACCCCGCTACGTCGAAACAGCTTTACGTAACTTCCGCGTTGTCCGCCCCTTCGCCTATAAGCGGATTAACTCAGATTGCAACAGCTCGGTAACCGCAGTACAAAAATTATCGTACCGTACTTTGGCGCTGCTGTCAATGCGGAGACTCCCACCCTTCGCCCCTTTTGCTTTTAAAAGGAAATAAGAACATGATAAATAAAAAGCAGGAAGGTTAACCAGGACTGAGCCCGTTTGGCTACCCTGCCCTGGGGGAACGGGAAAGAGGATGAATATAATAATAAAGAGAAAGAGTTGATGCGCATTGGAGTCGCCGACGTATTCGGAGCCTTAGTGAATTGCCACAGACGGTCGGCTCAGTCTAGAATAATCGCAGCCGCGCTTTCGTGACCTTCTGCAGCTGTAATGTGCGAGACAACCGTCTTTAGATCCGTCGCCTTGGTTTAGCGCGGTGCGTAGGGCAAGCCGTTGATGTTCTATAAGGACGTGTAGTAGCTTCGAAGGTGTTTTTCCTGTCTGTTCGCAACCCCAGACATTGAAATCTGCTCTATCGGTCATGATCCCCACCAAGAAAGACGGTAAGCGTTGCTATAGCTACAACCAGACCTAGCCACGCGAAAGCTTCCGGTAATGACTCCACCCGACCGACAGTTACCGAGTGCGATATAATCTGAATGCTGTCATAATACGCACAGAAACGGCTAACGCCGAGGACGCAATCGAACCGAGGAGCAACACGGCTGCGCGCCATCCCTCCATCGTATACCTCGCCCAGCCAGCCTGCCCACACGGCCCACCATTCACACTCCTAGCTCGGTACTGTGAAGTAAATCCCGATGTCTTGGATTTGACACAGAAAGTAACGGGTTAATTTAATGGACTCCAGCGTAAAATAACCCCCGCACATGATTGCAAGTGACACTACGTCCCGACGAGGACACCGGATTATATAGGAGGGAGATGTGCCGGCTCCTCCCCACTTTCAGTAAGGATATAGGGGCCGCCATCGTGCTTTGCTGCGCTGTAGGGCAAACAGCTATTCCAAGTGCCGTCAGCTTTTGGCGTGGTACCGGACGAACGGAACGCGTGACAGGTTACATCTTCAAAATCTCGCAACCCGTACTCGTAGAGCCCATTTCGTACACCATCCCTGTTTTACTGCTCTATACTGTAGCGCAACCACCCGTACGGTTCACTTCACCTGTGCCGCGGAGCATATTCTTATTATCGTTATTATGCGCAAATAAACGCGACAGCCCACTGCAGCGACGGGCATTCTGCCCTCTGGCTCAAACCAATCAGCGTTTGAAGAAAAGAGCAACGTGGTACACCCGAAATCGGCTGATCCAGAAAACGTTTTATCCGGCAGCACTCGCGAGCTGGCCAAGCGGAACGGTCGGGCGTCCCCTATACCGTCCTTGCCGTTTCGCCGGTGAAGTTATATCACCGCGCCCCACACTTCGCGTTCAACAAGTCGCTCTAAAATGGAGAAAGAAAGAAAAAAAAAAAAAGGAAACGCGCGCGAAACCTTCAACTGCGTAGCAGGAGCACTTCCGCCACGCCTATATCGGCTAACGCGTGCTCTGTTATCTCAGCTATATACCCCGCGTCACGGGCACGGCCGTCAATGCCTGAACGAGCGCCTTCGCGGATCACCCAAGTGCACGGCACGTGTTCACCTCCGCAACAGTGATTAATTAGCGTGCCGCGCCCAGCCACGCCAGCACTTACCCACCTCGAATCCACCTCTCGCTGCTTATATGAGCCGTCAATGTCGGGGACTTTCTCCGGAGTGCGACGACGCCATGCTAAGCCTTCGTCTACATGCGGAAACGTTCCTATAGCAAGACGAAACAATTCATCTAAGCGTATCAACGCTTAACGCGCGTTGTACCACCCCCACTATATCGTTGTACGCCACTGTCGCCAGCATGGCCGCAATAAATGGTGCCCAGAGTTTACGACCAGCAGTCTCCGGCTTTGTACGCGCATGACTTGCGGGGACGTGGCGGCTGATTTGCCGAGGCGTGCTCTCCCACGACAAGTGTCGAAGCCTGCGGGACTGGTACAGGAAAGCACGGAAGTAAAAAAAAAAACACAAAAAACTGCTAATAACAGCTGTCGCTGTCGCGCTGCTCTGTTGACCTCGGCGTACGAATGGGTTTAAATGAACGAGCACATCCGGTAGGAACAAGAGCGTCTACAGATTCGCGAAGCCTGCAGTGTACATGCTACCGCCAAATATAGGCCACCACGTGAAGCAAGTCGATGCTTGTAAGAGCGCCGTTAAATGAATTACCTACCCGTTAATGCCCTCGTAACGCAAGCAAAGCGCTCTGCAATCAGCTATTAACGGTAAAAAGTAAAAAAAGAAGCAAGCAATAAATGCTTCGCGATAAGACGCCCGACGGTATGAGCCAGAATATCGGAGAGAGAGAACGTATCTGGCGATTTATATTTTAGTCGCTTAGACACCTGACAACAACCTAACTATCGTATAGTGCTGCGTGCTAAAATGAAAATATAGATAAGAATCAAATAAGGAGACTGGCAGGCCTGCATCGTTTATATAGCCGAGAAAGCTTGAGGCGGCTTCAGCCAAGGGCATTGGCAGCAAGCCGCGAGATAACGTAACAACGAAAATAAAGAATATAAAGAAAAGGCCTACAATCTTAACGATAACAATAAAAAGAAAAAGAAAGCATGGTCAAACAAACAAAAAATCTCTAATACACAACAGTGAAAAGCCTTTAAGGAAAGAAAGCGAAAATCCTCTAATAGACGAACTCAAGAAACGCGCAATAAACGAAAGCAATAGGCCTGCAGTAGAGAAAATTACAAATCGCACACGGTCATTCCAATCACAAGTGGATGGCGCGAAATTTAGAGGGCGAGGTGTACGCATCGGCGCGCGCAAGCTCACCGCGGAAGAGGGCCAGGCTGTCGTCCAGGAAGCGTCGCAGCGGTGCCGTGGCGTCCCGGAGCCGGAAGCGGAAGTGGTCCCAGGCGGCCTCTCGTAGCCTCAGCTCGGTGTCGTGCGTGCAGCACGTGTTGAGACCCGAGGCCAGCGGACACAGCGTCAGAGAGCCGCCTGCACCGGCACAAAGAGCAACCACACAGTGCGCGTTAGTATACGCCGCGGCAAGTGCATCGGTTCGGTGAAACCGCGGCTAGAACACCGTGCTCAAGAATTGCGCTTTGTATTACAAAGCGTTGTCCGCTATATTCAAAGGACACTAGAGCGTAATACTATTATGTTAAGTTATATTAGTAAATTACCCTTCTGAAACAGCAAAGTCGCCACTATTACATGTTAGAGATTGCTTTCCAAAAAAGAAAGGGAGTGGGAGGGCAGAATAGGACGCAAAAGCGAGGCAGGTGGAGGCACCTGTTCTGCACACGTTCCCGCGACTTAATTGATGTTAGATAGCGCCTCCTCACTTCAGTTAATAGTTTACTGGTATGAAGAAGGTCTACACAGCACTCTAGAAAAATCAGAGACTAAACGTTTCAAACTTTGAGCACTGTTCCTGCGCTATAAAGGTCAAAATGCGGAAAAAGAAAAACGAAGCTTTAAAATATCTGGCGTACATACAACTGACTGACAGCGCTGCGATCCGGCGCAAAATTCTATAATGGAAAAAAGTGGAACACACTTTCGTGCTAGTCGGTGCACACACCGCCCTCCCTTAGACACATGCGAAAAAAAAAAAATGTACGGCCTTCTATTCCTTCCGCTACATTATCAAGCCTTTTCCGCTAAGTGAACGCAAAATGAAGTTTAGAAGAAAAAAGAACGCACATAACCGGTCTACAAAGATTAAGCGTTGCTTTAAAGTGTATACCTTGAAATGGGAATGCCTCAGGAGTGGTTTAGCATAAATTACACTTCAAATATGCCGTTGAAGCAGTGTACTCTTGGCACGGCACCAAGTAAAAATTACCTCTTTGCAGATAGCCGCGTATACCAAGCCGTAAGGTTATTTTGCACACAGCAACCTGGTTTGAGGCCTTGCCTTAAATGACACGCAGACCCGCCCTAACCGATTGATATACTTTGGCGTCCCATATAAATTCATTAATTAATTTATGGGGCTTTACGTGCCAAAACCACTTTCTGATTATGAGGCACGCCGTAGTGGAGGACTCCGGAAATTTCATCCACCTGGGGTTCTTTAACGTGCACCTAAATCTAAGTACACGGGTGTTTTCGCATTTCGCCCCCATCGAAATGCGGCCGCCGTGGCAGGGATCCATATAAATTCAGGTTCGATGAGAAAAGTCACATGGTGGGTGGAGGGGCGGTGAGGGGGAGGAGGGGGCTACAGATCTTGAATGTACGCCCAAGGATCGGCACACGACGTTTCGCTGATCGGAATGCGTTCGGCACCTCCGGTGGGATTCGAACACGAGACCTCGCTCTTAGCAGCAGAGCACCGCACGTGCTGTGTCATCCCGGCCGGAGGACTCATCCCATTTCAGAGCGATCAACGCCTGGAACGTCACATCGATTCACTCAGCGCACATTGCACTTCGTCTACGACGTGATCGGTGACAAAATGACGACGCGTCCCCTTGTGAGGAGTTCAAGTACGAAAGATTCAGAGCGCGGGAGAGGGAGGAGCCCGACTCTTGCTTCCCAATTCCCCAATGGAAGCACGGCACCCGCAGCACAATCTGACTGCTTTTAATTGTAGACCGCGCGCGGAACGACCCGTCAAATCCGAATCACGATAGAAAGCGCTCGTCCACATCCCCGTCGCGACATAGTATACAGCTGAACCAACGGTAGCCGCTCCAGAGTACGGACAGCGGAGCGATAACCAGCTGCCGCAGAATGCAACCCCAACGAAAACGGGTCCCTGCGCTGGGTAGTCATTAACGCTATTAGGCCGCAGCCAGGAGAACAATACGTCTAAACCTAAACGCAAAAAAAAAAACGGGCGTGTCCCGTGCATTGGGGGAAATTGACGCTCCCCCGGTGGCCGAAATTAATCTGGAGCCCCCCGTTACCACGTGCCTCACAATCAAATCGTGGTTTTTGGCACGTAAAAACCCAGAATTCATTCATTCATTCATTCATTCATTCATTCATTCAGACATTCAGACATTTAAAGCGCGGGCTGCGCCAGCACGCTGGCTCGGACGCCCGTGCACACGTTGCCGCTGGCGTTAAAACATACTCCACTCGTTGCGTTTTTTTTTTTTTTTCCGGCGCGCGCGCACACACAGGACTGTGAGAATGAGGCAGCGCACGCAATACAAACGGGCCCTCGATTTCCCTCTCCCTCTCCAGGCTCGCATTCTCGCACGCGGGCCAGCCGCACAGTCTGCCGCGGCAGGCCACGCGTTCGAAGCCGGCGCGAACGAACCTCACGCGCGGCCGAGCCAGACGCAACAGCTGCTGCCGATCGAGGCGGCCAACCGTCTGTGCTAGCCACGCACGTACACAACGACGCCCGAAAGCCCGCACGGCGGCCAAGTGCGCATAGAACACAAAAACCCGCGCGCAACTGCGGCAGCCGCATGCAGCGACGTGGTTGCCGCTCGTCTATACCGAGGAGCCGCGCTACGACGCGTATATTCCCATTCATATTACACGTAGCGTGCACACTGCGTTCCGCGGAATGGCCACAGTCGCCCGCGTGCTGGGGAACGCTCGGAATTTCGTATCCGGCTGCCCCTATACACGGCATTGTATGGGCCTCGGCTACACGAGGCTCGCGCCTCGTTGCCATCGCCGGGGTCCTTTGCCATCGCTTTAAACCGGAGCCCCGTAGCTGTACTAGGATGTTAAGTGCCAAACATATATAGCTTGACGCAGTCCCTCTACATTCGAAGCAACGCCGATACTGACATTTTGAACAGCCCTTATACCGCGCGAAAAAAAAAAAAAAAAAAAAAAAAAGAAAGGACATAATGGGAGTTTCGACAATCGATTTTGTGTGGTCCCTCACTTTGTTCTGCAGCACAGTGGAAACTGCTCTTCGCTTCGCCCCCCTCCCCTGCACCCCTCACCAAGAAAAAAAAAACAAGTTTGCAGATTAAGAAAACAGTTAAAGATGCAAAGTCGTAAAGATAACAAAGAAACTTAATTGTTAATCTACAAAACATTGTGTCGGACAATAACCAAAAGTATCTATTTATAGACCATATCAATGTCAAAAGTTTCATCGCATTTTCTCTCGTCATGTCACACTACATTTAAATAGATTTAAGTGTACGATTCGGATTCCATTAAAAATATATTAAACCGATCTAAAGCCATTATTCCGAGCTTATTATATAAAGTCGGGCCTACATTTCTACCATTGCGAAATGTGGTAACGTAGACGCCCGCTTCCAACCGTTGTCGGCGCCTTGAGCCGCTGCGAGTCCGTCTTCGCCGCAGGACACCACTATCATGCAGCGAAGCAAACAAACACTTTTTCATTATTTATATTTTTAATGCATTAGTGCTACTAAATATGCGCAGATGCCTGCCAGCGGCGCCGGCTACTCATAATGCCGAAACGCAACTTCGCTAAGATAACGCGAATAGGGGAGAGTTGAAGCGCTTAGGAACACGAGAGCAGTTTATGTGGCGTTACCACGCGAACGACACACAGACTTCAGCTTGCGGACGCGATGCACGTTCGACCAGTGTTAGAGCACTGACGCTATCATTGTATCCGCCGGGTTGAGATCACGCGCGGGGCCCCCTCCCGGCTTCCATATTCCCATAAAAGTGAAATGCAGAAACACTGCGATCAGACAAGGGCTGAAACGATTTGCACGGAATCTATTGCATTTATTTTATCGGCGGGAACTACGGGCAAGCAAGGAGACGGACGCAATGATAAGAAAGGCGTTCAGAAAATGCTGAAGCACCTGGTACAGTCAATGCGCGTGATTCTCGGTGGTCGCCAGAATCCGGCCGCTAAAAGTGCCCTGCAGGTGCTAGCCGTACTGCAGACGCTTATCGCACTCCTTACATGATGTAAAGCTTTTGTTTGGCGCCTGGGCTGCTCACGCAGAGAAGCCCCACACACCAACTTTGTCTTAGCGTCTTTATCTCCAAGTTGACTTGAACTAGCGACTACTAACAAGATATGGAACCCGTTAGTGGCTTCATGGATGAGATTTCTGAATGTTTATGAACAGAATGTTGAACTTGCTTTCGCCGTTGTGCATCCCTCTTTCTATGTCATCATCATCCCTCATCACAGTTTTATGTCCCCGTTTCCCCTTCCTCTGTGCAGAGTAGCAGGCTAGAGCGCGTTAGTTCAGGCCTACCTCTGTGCCTTCTTTCAAACAAATTCTCTCTCTCTCTCTCTCTCTCTCTCTCTCTCTCAGTAAACAGCGTCGGCAGCCGTGTTTCGTTTAGTGCCGCTTCTGATTTGCCGAGGCCCGATCTTCTCACGCTGTGCGTGGCTTTTTGGCAAAAGCGTAATTTACTATTCATGCAGCTTAACATAATATTCCCATCGAGCGTCCCTCTAATGCCTGATACGTGCATTCGTCTGTACGTGACTGTAATCTTCCAGTGCGAGCGCACGACCGATTATGCTGGGAATGATCAAACTTTCAGCGAACACCTTATTATTGCAAACCCAGTTTGTGAAGTCGCGAGCATTTTGTTTTACTGTTCACAGGACTTCGAGGACACGGCACAGAGCCCTTTGGCCGCATATGCTATTCACAGCACGACACACGTTGCGAGTACTCAGGTCAATCGCTGACCTTCGCAAAGCGAAATAGAAGAGGTCAGCAAAGAATTTGTCCACTGGAGAAAGCAACTCGGGATCTGTGAGAGGAAGGCATCTACTACGCATAAGTACATCGAAAAAAGAAACAAACGGGTAAAATAAAAACTTGAAAAAAAACGCAAAGCCTGACTCCCAACTGTCGTCTGCGCATTGCGTCTAAGCATTAAAAAAAAAATAAAGGAAGGAAGAAATAAAGCGGGAGAGTGATAGGCAGTGGTGGGGGCAATACATGAAGGACGGCCGGCATTCCGCTGCTCTAGCTTGCGCGAGTGATGGGTAACAGATGCATCAAAGGGGTGTCCCCGATTCTCAAGACGTGCCGAAAAACAAAAATGACTGATCGCCACCCCGAACGTCCCCCATCCCTAAACTATACGTTCCGCCAAGACCAGCGAAGACAGAAACGCCAGGGACACAAGATATCGCGCGCTCCTCTACAATCTCCTCCCCTCCGTACGTCGGCGAGATTTGCAGCGTCGTTGAAAGACTCGCAACACGATCTCAATGGATTCGCCACACGCCAGCCCGCATACGCGCGCTGCTAAAATTTCGCCACTGCAGCTGAAACAGTCGCGTAAGAGAGAAAGCGGGGGGGGGGGGGGGGGGGGGATCTCCCATAGCGCAGCAGCTGTGTGCCGTGGCAACCCGGCCCAGTTGTGCCTAGTTGTGCCCGCTTGCCGCTGCTTCCACCCGCCCGCGCAGTGGCCGAGCCGCCCACGAGTTCTGCCGCGGCCGTGGCGCGAGCTCTTCACTGCGCATGCGCCCGCTACGGGGCCGATGATCCCGCTCCAGCTGAGCACGCAGTCTCGCGGTGTGTGGCTCCCGCGCGATGTCCGTGTACCGCCCGCGATCAACGCGAGCTCGATTTTCGAACAAAGCGGTCGGGAACGAAAGAAGACGCGCTCACTGTTGCAAGTGACGCAGTACCACAAGATTTTTTTTTTTTTGCAAAGTTCTTGCTGCTGGAACTTTATCGACGCCGAGGTCGAGTAGCGAACAGCCATCAGAAGGCTGGCATCCTCTTAAAAGAATCCTTTGCGAACGCTGGGTTAAGGTTAGGCGAAATTACGTCTCGTATGTCGTTCCTCTTCGTACCCGTTTCGTGCCACCTTTTTTCTTTCTTCCTTTCTGGAACGTGAGCCGACTTGCTCACATACTATACACCTACACCGGTTGTTGCATTGACACCAAAATTTTTACAATGACGACTATCGGCAGCCGGAGACAGTCGATTTGGCGTAGTATCTTCCAAGTATTTAGGCGTAGGAAGTGTTCCGATTTCCACCCGCGTTTACGTTACGTTAACACTTAACATCACAGTGTCACACCCTTGGCTATCCTTGCCAATCTATTGAGCACAGAATAAGGCTACCAATAGCTCCGCATTTAATTATACCCGTGTGCGTTACTCGCAACATCATTTTGCCGTAATTCAATGCTCTCATTTATGACAAAAGTTGTCTCGCGCTGGGACGCGCTCCAGGGCCTCTGCGCATGCACGAATGGCCGCCAGATGGCTAGTACAGATACATCGGGCTTTGCTAAACAGTCTGACTCCCATAGAGGGGCTAAAGAACAAAAACAAAAATACACCCCACATAATCAAAAACAGTTTGAACAGCTCGCGTTCGAAAGGACCCAAGCGGACCATGTGCTAACGCATTAGTTTTGCTGCGGGAAACTACGCGCAATCAAGCCATCACAACAGACGGCCGCAATGCCGTTCTTCATTCTATGCTGCAGAGAGCAGAAATAGCGCGAGGCCAACACGTCAAAAACTTATCGTAAAAAACGAAAAACAGGAAAAAGAAAACTAAAGCGGTGGCTGGCGTTTAACCGAGGTTAACACGTGTAGTTTATAAATGGCGCCATGCATACGATTGCCTGCGTCTTGCCCGCATGCTACACACCGGAGGCAGCGACATGATTTGTGCGCGTAGGCGGGTCCGCGAGATCCAAGGTAACCCGACTGGTTCTCCGCGAACATCTCCGTGTATCTGTGTGTGCACAACGAGGCGTGGTTACCGAAAAGAGAGAGACAGAAATAAAGAAAGGAAGATGAGAAAAAAAATGAAGCGCGTAGCGCGTATATATATTCCCTGTACGGCTGCTAGCGTGTATGGCTACGGCGCATTGCATTAAAAAGAAAGAAAAAAAAAGCAATAAAAGTTCCGAGCTGCAGAGCGGGACGGCAGGTTGGCGAAGGGCGTTCGCCCTGAACCGCGACGCCCGCGTGCAGCCAACGGAGCGTGCGTTACTGAGGAGACCGCTTCGCGCGCCGCGACTCTCGAGTCGGCGGACGCAGAACCTTGAGAAGAAAAAGAAAGTTGGGCACCGTGTCAACGCGCTGACGAAATCGCATATCGCTCGCTTGTCTGCAGCTATCGAAATCGTCGTGCAAATCAACGCCGCAGGCTTCGAATGACGCGCGCGACGCGTTAGCGATGAGGTATACGACAACGTCTGAAACTACAGCGACGTGTAAAGACGACGACGACGTAATGTCACAGTTGCTGCAGGAGACGCGGCCAAAGCTGTAATGGTGAGAGTCGGGGTAGATTCATCGTCTTCTGCCTGCTAAGATCATTGGTCCCCTTTGCAAGTGCGGGGAAGGTTTGCAGCGTGCGCCGTTCATCCCACGAGAGATTGCTCAGTTTTTTTATTTCCTTTTATTTTGTAAGAAAACGACGCTGGCACACAGACGCTCAGGCCGAATCGTTACCGAATTGATTCCTTCATCAATTCCTCCATTCACTTTCCTCCCCTCCCCTTAGGGAGCTTGAAAATAACGGTGTTCGTAGAAAGTCACACGTCAAAATTGTTATTTCAGCATTAGCAGCCGAAATGGTTATCCTTCCAACAAAACTGCTCGTCATTAAAAAAGAAAGAAAGACATTCTGGGGCTTTATACGCGCCTGAACGACGGTCTGATTATGAGGCACGACGCAGAGGGGGACTGCAGATTAATTTTGACCAGCGCAGGTTCTTTAACTCGCACGTAAATGCAAGTGCACGAACGTTTCCTTTTTTTTTTTTTTTCACCCTTGTATTTCGCGCACGTCGAAATGCGGCCACCGCTACCGGGAGCGAACCCGCGACTTCAAGCTCAGTACCGCAACGCCATAACTGTACAGGGTTGTCCCACGTAACTTTGGCCAAACATTAAAAATGTGCAAATGCCACGTAGCTGGAGAGAACCAAGGTAATGTTTACCGTTGCTTGGAGATACTCATGGATGGATGGATGCAAAACTTTAATAAGGTCCTGAGGTACGCGACTCAGCGCGCTGCGGGCCGCTCTCACGTTGGGATAGTCAGGCCTTGCCCGACCGCCGCATCGAGATACTCAGATTATTTTTTTTATTCTATCTAATTACATAATTATTCTTAGTTAATTAATCAACTTCTCAAATCGTATAATTAGGCGAGAAATGTAAATGAGAAAACTTTAGAGCATCATGAAAAAATCCCATAGAGCATTCTGTTAATACGTGCAACATGAATGCTTTCCCGAGCGTGAAAGCAGCCTGCAAATACACGCAAAATTGCCGATCGAGGCACTTTGCGTGTATTCGCGGGCTTCTTTCCCTCGGTAAAGCACCTTTATGTAGCACGTATCGAGCAACAGAAAGCTCTATCGGGAGTTCCTCATGTCGCTCTACAATTTTCTAATTGACACGTTTAATCAAATTATTTTATTTGAGAAGTTGATCAAGAATAATTATCTAATTAGGCGGAATGAAAAAAAATTATTAGAGCACCTCGAAGCGAGGGCAGACAATACTACCTTGCATGGATCTGTTCAGCTACGTGGCATTCGCATATTTTTAATGTTTGGCTCAATTTACGTGGGACACCCTGTATACTAGGCTACCCCAGCGAGCAGGTACAGCCCACTTTCTTTTTCTTCGCCCCTCTCATTCTAGTAACCTAATTGGTGGCAACTTCGGGTCGAACAATACGAAAATAAGGTACATCAAGAAAAACTACGTAGCGCTTTATCACGTCCGAATGAGCGCAAGTGAAGTCATTAGCGAAACAGACTTTCTTTGTATCGAGCACTGAGTGAGACAATGGCAAAGGAAATAGAAAACTACGAAGGTCTTCGCCAACGAAGCATGCCCGGAGGTGTGCCAAGGACGGCAACAATCCGCGTCCGATAGTCCGCAATAAGAGCCCGTCTACGCGCAAGAAAGTCAAATTGCACCACGTTGAGAGTGGAGTCAAGTAAGGTACTTCGTTTTACTTTCCTTTTCCTTACACGATTTATAGATGCAAACTCCGCGGTCTCACTGTTCAGAGTGATCTGCGTTTCACATGAACACAACACCGGCGGTCAGATATTTGACCACCGTCACAGCGGCTATCTGGGAAAGCAAGAGGTCGAACGGCTTGCGCGGAAAAACAAAGTGCGCGAGAATAGCGGAAGAAGAAAAAAAAGATTCTCTCTGTGAATGTGGGATACCAGAGGTGGTGTTCTACCAATCTGAGCTAGCTTGCCAGGATTGTTATTCGAATGTACGAGAAAACATAAATCTGTTACACGGAAACTGAAAAGCAAAGCCATTTTCCAGCTCCCGTTCGAGGTCTGCCTGAGTCGCCGCGGCCGCTAGGCGGCGGTACCGTTGGCACAGCACACATCTTCATTCTTGTAGGCCCTCCGCCTAGCGCAAGTGCGTTATTGAAGTAGTTGACTTTCTCAAAGCAAAATGTATCAGAAAATTCGCAAAGTACGACTCGCGCACAGTGTACAGACATGTTAGCATCATACTGTAATTCGAATATACGAGAAAACAATATTGTTACGCGGAATGAAACACAAACCCCTTTTACAGCTGCCGTTTACGAGTGAGCGCGCCACGAAAAATCCTGACCAAGTGGAGGCTAACAGTTTCGCTGTAAACCGAGTTTGGAAAAGCGCAGTTCCGGATGTTCTTCCCCTGGGCCCAAACGACAGCAAAATTACCAAACTTGTGCGCCGCGCCACTGTTATTGCGACAACGGTACCAGTGACAGGCGTAGTTTTTGTAATTACACTTCCAATCAACATGAATTATATGTTTGGTGCCTTTAACCAGGGAAGCATTCAGGAACTCTCGGGCAAACAAACTATTAGCGCTGGCAGTAAGAAACCCTCTGTTTCAATCTGGAAAATGAAATAAATGGTACCACACGGGTATAAACGGCTTAGTCACTGTCAAGCTTCCACACATACAAGCGGCAGACCTGGTATATTGAGCAGACAACTATATTCGCCCGCAACGATCATCACGGATAAACACATCCGGCCATTCGGCAACGTTGAAACGTCGAAAATTTGACAAACAGCGCACATGCCGCTGAATACGACGAAAGGCGATGTGAACGCCAACAACACTTCGTCACGCTAAAGACAGAACAGAGAGAGCCTTGCACCCTTTCTGGAAGAGCCAGAAACACCAAGGCAAGCCGTGACACACCACGGTATAGACGCTGCCAGCCGCTGCGTCACAACCCAACCTCTGAGACAGCTTCGCTGTACAGCAGTATCTGAAAAGGATGACCGCGCAAGCAACCCCGTCCAATTGGAAAGCGTGAAGCACGTCAAATAAGGGCGAGTGTTACAACTTTGCGAGCATTAGTCGCGTGCCATCGCCGCACTCGTCAGAATCCCGAAATAACGGCGCTAACTTTTCTCGCGTAACGCCCCTCATCTATGCCCGCCTCCCCCCACCCCCTACCCCTCCCTCCCTCCCTCCCAGCCTTCGCGATGACAGCGCAGAGCTCCATCGTGCCAAGAAAGGAACACACAAGAAAGAAACACAGGAGCGAACGCCACCTTTACAACCAAAAAAAGAAAAGGCGCTCTGAGCACTAAGTGGTGGCACCAATCGTAGTCCCCTTCGTGGTAACGCGCGTGTCCGGCCTTCTTTCTCTCTCGCGCGGTCAAAAGAGCCGCGTATTCCCTAATCCGCGTGTCGTCGTAGCACGGCACGCAACGGGGCACTAGACGGCGCTGTGGTAGTGTAGTACAGCATACACGTGTGTCGCCGGCGCAATTAGACAACGAGAGCACGTATACACTGCACGACGGGCGCCCCTAATCGTCCGCTCGTTGCCGTCTTCGTAATCGGTCCAAACCCCCGCGACTGCGAGCGCACCCTCCAACACGCACCCCCCCCCCCCCCCCCCCTTTCCGCCCCGCTCGAGGATGGCGGGCTGTCGCAATGAGCCCCATCCGCCGCCCACGATCCCTCGCGCCTTCTCGCCGCCAGCCTCCCCCCGGCGCAGCGGTGACTGAGCGCGTGTGGTGCCCTCCAGCTGGGGCTCTTGAAGCGCGGGCAACACCCAACGCAACGCGTACACCCCTCCCCCACACCTTTCCCTCTTTCAGCCCACCAGCGCTTCCTTCGCGGTGCGAAAAGCGCGCGCGTGCCAAAGCGGACGCGCTGCGAGTCATCGCTGCCGGCATTCCGGGAGGAGCAGCAGGACGACAACGATGATGCCGCGCGCATCATCTCCTCCGCCCCCTCGCCCCCCCGCCCTTCCAGCGTTTCGGAGAAGCAGCCGAAGGAAAAGAAGCCACTGGCGTCTCTTCTTCCGCCGCTGACCTCACTTCAACCTCACCTCTCTCCCCCGCCCCCCTCCTTTATAGCGGTCTTCGTGTACTTTCCTTCTCGTAGCATACTTTTAACCAGGAAGCGAGGGCGAAGGGAATCATCGCTCCAGTCGGGGCTGTTAGATTGAAGGAAGGGTGGAGGAGGAGGGGAAAATAAGGAGAGGGGGTGTTCAATCGGCGACGAACGTCGGTGGTCCCGCTTAATTAGCGAGCAGAGGCCGCTTCTTTTCGCTGGAAAGAATAGGGAGGGAAGGAGGGCGTTGCTATGGGGCATAAAGCTCACTCACGCTGCCTCATTGGACTCGTAGAGAATGGCTGTCTGATTCACGGCCCGGTCTGGCACGGGTAACGGGAAAGGGCAGTAATTGTCAAGATGGAACACATTCGGAACGAAGGTCGCGGCCAAACGCCAGGTCGGAAGTTGCACACTGTGCAACAAGCAGTTATTTTTGTGTTTCATATGTAGCCACGTAAGAACAAAAGAAAGAAAGCATTGAGGGCAAGTTCAAGACCCCCAAGTCGTCAAAATTAACCCGGAATCCCCCACTACGGCGTGCCTCATAATCAAATCGTCGTTTTGGCACGTAAAACCGCAGAATCCATTCAAAAACATAAAAAGAACGAGAGACCAATGACGTCGCCGATTATTCATAAAAGTGAAGCTTCATTTGAAGGAGGGGCGGGGGGGGGGGGGGGAGGCAGTAAGGCCTATTGGGTTTGGCGTGGTTGCTGTGTCGGTCAGTATCTAGGCGGATATATTTGCGGATACATATACGAAGACTATATGGTCGCCAAATTGAAGTAGCAGCGAACGGGTTTTATAACCATTCTACGCTGGCCGACAAAGCAGTGCAAGCAAGCGCACCGTTGACCCGCTTAAAAGCAAATCCGACATAAAGCCTGCAAAATACTGTCGGCTCACTGGTAGCTCTAATCGATTGTATTTAACATATTATGTTAGCTATATTATTTTACTCGATTTAACCATACGGCCTGCGCCACTGCGACACAGGAGGTACAGAATCCCTAAATGTTGCTTCCTGCGTGCCGTTCTATTCTGTGCATAAGGCTCTGACCGCCATACCTCACTCGTCAAGCATCGCGTATTGGCTTCGTCCTCGTCACATCGACGCGTGGACGGAGACTACCACTGGGCATCCGCCTGCGTTGGAGTTGGCATTTCAGCATAGCTTGTGATCGATGTGGTAAAGACACATTAAAAAAAAAACAGATGAGAATAAGGTTGTCACCTTTCAGGAGGACAAACATGCATATTGCATGAGATTACAGTTCCATAGCACGAAAGTAAACAAAATTGAGTGCATTGCCGCCAGTTAAAAAGCTTTGACGTTACGTACAACTTGGCTAAAGCTTCGCTTTACCTAGATTGCAACATGTGCGTTGATCTACATTGTCGTCTTTGTCGTTCTTTTGTTCGCGGTATGGGCACAGCATACCAGATCAAGTAGCGGAGCCTACGTGCACGTGTTACACCAATGCAACGCACAATCCGAAATGAATGAATGAATGAATGAATGAATGAACAAACGGAAACCTAACAACGAAACTTAATACGTATCTCGTTAACAACACCTAAAACAACGGCACCTGGTTTATTCAACTCTGTGAGGCAACTGCGGCGACCTTGTCGCTTTAATATTTTTTTTTTTTTTTTTTGAGTTCAGAGCACCGACCAACAACCAATTTCCTCGTTCCTTTAAATATAGTTTCTCGTCCGTGCGCATAACTTAACCGCTGTGTCCTACATTCTCACCTCTTCCCGCCGTTAGCCTTGACACGCGTGCACGTCTCGTGACAGGATTTTCAGGGACATGCCGGCCCGCGCTAGCATAACGGTCGCCGAGCGCTCAACGTCCGTCACGCCTGACAACGGGCGCTGGGACGGCGCGATTGCCGGCGATGTTTGTGACGCTATATGTGCACCTGCAGCTGGTGATGGTGGTGGTGTTTGTTTTACAGCGAAGCCGTTTACAGCGAAGCCGTTTATGGCTAGGGTTCCATGCATTTCTGTTTTGCGTGTGCGAAAACTGTGGACCGATCCCGGAGATAGTGCAATACCGGGCCGAATCAACGCGGAGGTGAAGCAGGCTTCGCAGCACTCCGCCAGCCAACTTGCAAAAATAAGTTTAATATCTCGGGTCCAAATAGAACCCGTACCAGATATTAAGCTCATAAGAACAGGTACTACACTTCGACCCGCGTCGGTCATGTCTACGTTCGCACCGCCCTCTCATTGTCGGCGCTCCAAGCGCTTGCGTGTCTCCTTTCCTTTCCTTCCGCTCTCCCCTGAAGGCGGTGCCGTCGAAACGTCACGCGTGTCTAGTTTCCTCCGGCTCCGCGGAGTGCCGGTCCCGTTGTTTACGCGAATGTATAAATCCCGCATAGAGAGTTCGTACCTTTGTTCAAATTTATGAGTCACCTCTGTGTCGTGTGCCAAACAGCTTCGCTGGTCATCCGCCTTCGTAGAGTGGTATGGCTCATGATTTTCCTTCTTTTTTTGCTATTCCTTTGAACAAGTGGCCCATACCCACCCTGGGAGATCGGCCAAGAGTTTGGTTCAAAGGAAACAAAACGAGAAAAATTACTGGGTAAAAATGCACTAATGCTCGGTGTTCAAAATGCGACGGTCGCCATGCTACGGTGAATCCGAGAATGGTTCAATAATATATATTTACTTTATTATGAAGGCAGCCGATGGGCGTCAAGCGTAAAGTATTTTATCGCATTGCGAACATTCCAGTGGCTCTACCCCAACGCGCAAGCTCTAAAGGAAGGCAGGACGGGGACATTCGTGCCAAGGACAAGCTAGCCTTACAGGCATCGCTCTCGAGCAACCTCCTTCTCCTTAGTGAGGAAAATCGCCGACAATCCTGGAGAAAGTGGTCGATTCTTTCCGGTTCACGGCACCATATACACAAAACGAGATACCGCCAAAACAGCCCTAGCTCATATATAGAAATTTAGCCTCGTTACTATGAAACCTCAAATTTACATGTTGAGCAGAATTTCCTCCTGTGGTATTGCACAAATTATTGCACAAATTAGGGACAATATTAAATAACGAGCAACTTTTAAACTGGATTGCCGCATACATTAACAATCGAAAACAGTTTGTTGTCTTTAATGGAGAAACCTCGGAAATTCTTGGTGTGGACTCAGGCGTTCCCCAGGGGTCTGTGCTTGGGCCCCTTCTTTTTCTTTTGTTTATTAATGATATTGTCTGCAACATTCCTGTCAAAATACGATTGTATGCTGATGACTGCGTGATTTACACTGAAGTGAACAGTACAGCTGACCAAATTCTTTTAAATGATGCACTCAACAAAATTGTTCAGTGGTGTGATATGTGGCAAATGTGTATAAACTATGAAAAAACAGTGTTCATGAGAGTTACTCACAAAAAAAGACCATTACCCTTTGTCTATTCTATCAACAGCAGTGTTCTTCACGAAGTACCTCACTACAAATACCTGGGCCTCTGGATAACAAGTAACTTAGACTGGACTAAACACATTGATTATGTCGTAAGAAATGCAAACTGTAAGTTGTTCTTTTTACGAAGAGCTTTAAAATTTACCACTCCTGATGTCCGCATGACCGCATATAAAGCGCTTATTCTCCCATCATTAGATTATGCAGCCATAATCTGGGACCCATTCACTAGGACCAATATTAACAAGATTGAAAGCGTACAGAAAAAGGGTGTGCGATTCATATATAACAGCTTTGGACGTTCTTCTGTTTCTGCCCTTTTAACCAGAGCAAACTTGCCACAAATAACGCAAGGAAACCGGTCATCTAGGCTAAAATTCATGTATCAGATTGTAAAGTGGCACTATAAATTAGACACTTCAGACGTAATAACCTTTTCATCCGGGTATGCCACTAGACAAAGACACCAAATAACAATTGCTCCGTTTCACACACGTAACAACTCCTTTAAATACTCTTTCTTTCCGCGGGCAATAACTGAATGGAAGCAGCTTACTAACACCCAAGTTCAACAGCCTTCACTTACCTTGTTTACATCGTGTCTAACTTAGTAGTTACCGTATGCCTTCTATTTCAGTTTATATTAGTTTATTTACTCTTATGTATCTATGTATTTGTCGGTTGCCTTTTTTTTTGTGATCTTTTCAACATTTGTACCCTCCTGCCAAAATCCCCAAAGTGGGATTGCAGTATCAATAAATAAATAAATAAATATTCCTGCTCGTCGTCGCGGTTGTTCACTCTGATTATGAGGCCGCAAGCAGGTAGGTGGGCATTGGACGCACGAGAAAAAAAGAACAAGAACGTTTTGAATGCGAGCAAGTTATACATAAATTAGAAGGAAAAAATATCACAGGAGCCGGACAAGGTACAAGTCATTTTCCTTTTATCAAGACAACACAGCGCGATACATATATAAACAAAGGCATGGCAATATAGATCGTGACCTTTATATCAGGTGGAGAGCAGCACCTCCTTTTTGGAGCGTTGCACGCAAATATAAAAACACGTGATGCAGATTCTATAGCGCCTTTTAGGGAGGGGGGGTGGGGGGGCTCACGCATATTCAAAACAGTCCAGTGGGCCGTATATGCCGTCGCCCTGGGAAGCTCTCGCTGGAAGGACCATACGTTATATAACAGATAAACCAACCAAATACGTTGTTGTTGTTGTGATCGACGACGTCGCCATCGTCGTCTATTTACTCACTCGCTTATTTAACCCTTAAAACTCAGCTTCGTCATACGTGCGCCGTTACGAAGCAGAAGACAAACTCACACGTTCCTGACACTTCCCGAGGCAACAAATGAAATGCGCAAAGCGAAAAGAGCAATTCGCCTGTCTAGTCAGACTTCCGACAACACAGCACCGGAAAACAAGGATTCGTCAAACCGGACGCTGTGCCAATCACCGCAGGATGTTGGCGGGCATTACACGACTCCCAAGTCCGCCCTCCTCCCTCGCAACCCCCCCCCCCCCCCGACCGGGATGCTGCAAGGAGCCGAAGCGTGCGCGTTTTGGCGGGCAATACTGCACCGTGATGTAGCCGTGCAACTTGTGAGAGAATCGCGCAATTGCAGGAAAAGCGTAAAAACGAGATCCTAGAGGATAAATCGTCATGAGCAAGTATCACCCTCCGCGAAACTTGGCGCCTTGATGTGTCGCTATCACTACACGCCATAAAGCCTAAAAATAAGATTGCCCTCTCGTCCAAGACGAAGAGTGGCGAAACAAGCACATAACACTTCCTGGCGAGAATTACCCAGCTCGAGCTCGTACACGTTGACGCAAAGTGCTACTCAGGCGTCGAGCACAGTCAGCGCCGTCGTCAGTTTCGAAGTGATGTTCGAGACAGTCCGTGCCGCAGTTTTCGGCAACTGGTCGGACTTTTAAAATTGTCGCGCTTTAAGGAAAGGAGCCTTAACTGGAGATCTCCGTGGTCATAACAGTGTATACCGCCGAAATATATAAACTGTCTTAAGTTATACTTGATTGCATTAGAAGAAAATAACTTCAAGTAAAGCGACTGAGGAAGTAAAATTTGTATTTATCCCTTGAGGTTTCATGCAGAAGCACTGACCACTTGTAAAAAAAAAAAAGAATTAAAAACGAAATCAAACAAGGGATCTACAGCTTCATAAATGGCTCAGCAAATACAAACGTTGAATTTTTTTTGAGAACATATATTGGAACAGATGTAGGAGCTTCGTAAGGTATGTCTGAGAAATTGTCAAAGGCGTGCAAATCTCGCGTACGCAGGAGTTCACGTAACCGAAGGTCATGTATCGGGTTAACGATGTCACATAAGTCTGTTGGATACAACCGATTTCATTCACACTGGTTCGCTGGCCACACAAATGAGATCATTTCGCATACATACGAAAATTGAGAAGCAACTGCTAAACCAGACTCCTATTTCATCGCTTTCCTGTGGCGCGTTTTCCTCGTCATCTGGATCGGAGTAGGCTTGCATGGCATCTGGAGATAACCCGCACTTTGATCGGCATAGCGCGACTCTGGGCGCGTTTTCGTTATACCGAGGCTTTCTTCACAGCGAGGCGCGCACATCGCGTCGCGACAAACCCGCGTCTCTCGACGCCATCTGCGTGTCCTCCGTCTGTGCCCCCCGTTCGGCTCTCTATAAGCAGAGAGAGCCGAGGAGCCCGAACGCGATGACGCCGTCGAATGCGCGCTCGACATCAAGCGCAGCAAGGGCCACACCGGGGAGGGGAGGGGGGAAGGGCTGTCAAGGTGACGCAATCCCGGGGCAGCAAGTGACGAGGGTATACGAGTGTCGTCGTCGGGCGCGGCGACGCGTGACGGCCAAGAAGCCGAGCGCGCTCGCTGCGTCGAAGCCTAGCGCTGGCTGCTTGCCTCGCTTGCCCCAGTCACTCACTCTCGCTCGGTCCCCCCGCTAGCCCGGTCCCGTGACGGCGTCTCGCGCTACAAACGCGATCGACGTCGCCGCCGCCAAGGCCGAAACTCTGCAGCGGCGCGGCGGGCGAGAGGGCGAAACCGTCGCCCCTTCGTTAATTGACGCGCGGGGCGCGGAGACACCGCAAGCGCTAGGCAAGCGCAAGCCCGGCGTGTGCGCCGCGGGGGTGTACGTCACGCCGTCTGCGGGAGGAAGTCGAGGAGGGGTTTTGAAAGCCGACGCATCTAGGATGTCGGGGGCGCTCGAACGTCGCAGACATCTCTCGACGCGACTGGGACGCGCTCTCTTTCAATTCTTCTCCCTTTTGTCTTTTCCCGCCGGAGAGGGACGACGCCGAGGAGGAAGCAGCACAAGCGCAGAGCAGACGGCCTGCGGCCGACGACGCCCGACTTCTGACGGGCGCATTTCTTTTTTTTTTTTTTTTTAAGTGAGGCGACGCAGCGCAGCGGCATTGGATATCGGCGCGCGCTGCGCGGTGTCGGCTTGCCCGTGGCAACGACAGCGCCGATTGCGTCCCAGAGCGCGCGCGCACATGCACCGGAACGCGCGCGCAAATGCGCAACGTCTAAACGATCGCGCTTTCTTCGCCCGCCGCACCACCAGCGCACGCTACGCCGGCGGCGGCAGCAGCAGCAGCAGCAGCAAGAAGCGTGCCAGCAATCCGGATCGCGTGTCGAAGGCTGTCCCCTTTTCGCAGCTGCCCGCCGTGCGAACCCTTCAGTCGACCGCCCGCTCCGTCTGGAACCTGTCTGCCTGGCCATGTGGCCGTGAAACAATGGAACGTTCCGAATCGAGTCACTCGGTGCTGACGGGACGCATGCCTGAGGAAGGCGAAGAAGGGCAACCGATTACCACCGCGACATTTGATCCCCGTCAAACGGCGCAGACGATGCGAGCGACGAGTGATGCAGTGGAGCCGACTGACTGCTCTCAAGGGCATCGCGAAGGGCAACTGCTCTTTGAATTGCAGACCGAAGTACGAAGCGCTATTAAAAAAAAATAATTATAGGCCGTGCAGGAACACAGTTAAAATGAAGTGACGATGACATAGGCGCCCCGGGGCTACCAGAAATATGTGTATTTAATAACAAATTCGGGCAATCCTTTAACAGAGGACGAGGAATTAATTAATGAATAG
The DNA here is from genome assembly GCF_023375885.2 of Dermacentor andersoni. Classification (NCBI taxonomy): domain Eukaryota; kingdom Metazoa; phylum Arthropoda; class Arachnida; order Ixodida; family Ixodidae; genus Dermacentor; species Dermacentor andersoni. The sequence goes on along the minus strand of NC_092815.1, from coordinate 143,215,912 downwards.
AGTAACCTTTTAATCTAGCAAAAATTCGGCGCTCACGAGGCTCGCCATAGGCGCCAATTCGCCGGCGGTCCACTTGCTCGAGAAGTTCTCATTTGTGCAGTACAACGGTGCCGGCAACAGCGGCGTTTCGTCGCTGCTATTCCACATCTTCCGGCCGAGTCATGTGTGCGTTTATTCTTTATTCTGTGCTCCGTATGCGCTCCAAAACGTAGCAGCGGGGACTGGCGACCCCACGTGCGTCCTCGACGCTGGAATCCTGCAGCGCAACAACCGCGAAGGAAAATAGCACAACACAAGCCCGGTCGAATTAAGCCGGCAGAGAATTTTCATCGACAGTTAGATGGTTTAGCCTAGAAACCTGAAAAATTTAATTGTGGAGTTTTACGTGCCAAAACCACTTTCTGATTATGAGGCACGCCGTAGTGGAGGGCTCCGGAAATCTAAGTACACAGGTGTTTTCGCTTTTCGCCCCCATCGAAATGCGGCCGCCGTGGCCGGGATTCGATCCCGCGACCTCGTGCTCAGCAGCCTAACACCATAGCCACTGAGCAACCACGGCGGGTCCTAGGAACCTATACGCAGCACACCACCAAAACACACCAAGGACACGATGTAAAGCGTAGATGCGATATATATGATCGGTGCATTCATTATGCGCGTGAATAAGCGATTTTCACGACGCGATCGAAGACACGCTGCACTAGTTCAATCGGAGTTCTTCCTTCAGCGCGTCCGAACGCCCTTTTAGGGGATTACTTGGGGCCTGTTCCGCTTCGACACCTTGTACTCTTCTAGCACGGGACGACTGTCATTAAAGCCGTTCCAGATGCATCCGATGAAGCAGAGACCCACAAACCGATCCCGTAACACACAGCCTTTGTGGAGCAAAATTTCGAAGTCACCCGGCGCTGCAGATGCCTGTCGCTGTGCGCCGCAGCAGGCTTTCATGTGGAAGGCCTGGTGCTCCGACAGAAATTGAACAGAGCTGACAGACAAAAGAATGGCGCTGCGTGTCGGTTGTCCCATCATGTGTGCAGTGTATTTGCCTTGATCGCAATTCAGTACGACTGACCAGCCAGCGCACATCGCCACCGGCACATATAGGGCTCCCACAATCTGCGTGACATTTCACGACGGCGCAACGCACGAGGCACGACATGCAGGTCCGGTCATGCTCGTATTGGCTTCGAAATTTTTGACAAACGCTGTACGTCCGGTGCACTGAGGTCCTTCACGGACCCACCCGTGCGCCCGTCTTTCCACGAAAGCCGAATCACAGCAGCATTTAAGCGAGAAAAAAAGAAAGGAAAGAGCCAGAAGACGGGGGTGGGGGTGGTGGGAGGAAGGAGGGGCGCACCACACAACCGCCCATTTCGTTTCACCGAGCCGCACCTCCCGGGCATATAGCCCGAGCGTGTCCGGTATATACGGGCCCTGCCGTCTCACCTGCGGCAGCTACCGGAAGCGGGCATTCTCCGCATTCTCGCCGAAGCAGCGGTGGGCCTCGGAACTGCTGACCAGCAGGCACCGGCACGCAACGAGGCGCCGCTGCGGAGACACCGCGGCGCCTTCGGCGAGCGATGGGAGGAGGACTCGGTGGCCAGGGGTCAACGAGCGTTTTCGAGGGCAAAAGCGGAGTACGGGGAGAAGCGCCGCTGGCTCGGCGCGGCAAAGGGGGGCGACGACGTCATCATCGGGCACCGCCGCGGCGCTCGAACCTTACCAGCGGGTAGCGATGCCCTCCCTGACAGGACGCAATCACCACCCAGCGAGCGAGCCCTCCCCGATTCTCCAAGGTCGATGGAAGAAGAGAGATGGGGCTCTTGCGGTCATCTGCCATGCGTCGCTCGCGCTTATATACGCCGAAGAGACGGGCGGCGCCACAATGTGGTGCGCCCGTGGTTGACTGCGCGCATTCATTTCTCTCTCTTTCAATGCGGGAGGAGCTGTTGTCGCCATTCTTCTTCACAGCGGTTACGAAATACCCGATGGGCACGAGCGAACGTGCCCGCACTCGTCCGCGGTGTCTCTCTTTCACGCGGGTCAACGGGCGCCGAAGAATAAGCCGCGCTTTGTGTCTTGCGTTCGCGTACCAACCACAAGTCTGCGCCCGTTACTAACCCTTTCTTTCATCGGGACTTTCGAAGCCAGGGGTCAACGTGCCGCAAACAAGCTATCTCTTTTCGCGCCTAATAAGCGGTCGAGAAGCTTTTTCAACCGAACGGCCGCGCGCCACTCCTGAATGGGCAGCCCGCCAAAAAGGACGAACGGCGCGCCAATTTGCGGCTGGAAAGAGCTGCCCATTCACGACGGCCGGCCATCGAGGCAAGGCCGCGTCGAGTTGAAGGACAGCTCTTTTGAACGCGGGCTTCCACGTGTATTGGACGATACCTGCACTTAAGCCGGGAGGCTGCGGATAATCCCTTCCTTCCTGCTTGCGTACAAGCACCCCAGCGGTGCCGAGAAGACCAATTACCGCCAACGACGCGCAGAATATCGGAACCAATCCCCCCCCCCCCCCGCACTTATCGGTCACCGGCACCAGGAGCCAGTGCGGACGCCGAAGAGAAGGCAACGATTATGGTTTCGACCCTCGCCGGAACTCTCGCGATGTTTTCTTCGCCGCTTCTACGACAAAAGCAGCTGCAGAGTCATGCACGTGCGCGACAATTGTGACGTTCCTGGTAAAGTGGCGTCACTGACCGCCCAAGTCACCCCACCGTCAAAGGACTGGCGCCTTGGGTACGACGGGACGCCACCGGTTGTGTTCAACGGAAGAACGCGTCTATAGTCACCGGGTGATTCGAGCTTTTACGTGATTTCTGCTGCGCAGCTCACATTTTCTCATTGTCACGAAGCGTTTTTATTACTTTGTTGTTCTCCAACACATCAAACAGTAGATGCACGATGGTAACAGGAGAGGAAACATGCGAGCAACTGGCCACCGCAGTGATTCCGACGCCTGCCTCGTCTCCGGGTACGGCAAGGCACAGAGGAAAGACGTTAGGGTGGTGAGGACCGCAGTTACAGTAGGCGCGACAGGGTCTCTGGCGAAGTCAGTAGAACCAATCAGTCGAACGCAGTGCTTTGAACTGCACTGTGCGTAGGTCAAGGCAAGATTTAGCTTGTCACTTGTCTGTCTGTATAGTATGTACAAAATTTACTGCAAATTAGGTTAGGCCGGTAATCAACAGAAGATACTATTTTCCAGAAAGGCCACCCTTCGATTGACTTCGCTCCCCGTTTCTCCGTCGACGTCGAAAAAAAGTTGGGAGGTCGCTCCGGAAAAGGGGCCGTCAACATAGGACTTACACAACCCGTTCCATTATCAGGCGATCCTCTGTTAGCGTTATTGTGTCGCTATTCACCTCAAACTCGCCAAATCACACATGCCTAACTTACGAAACTTCCCCGGACCGCGTTCAGCGAAGGCGACAGCCGATCAGAGGAGTCCCGTTCCGGCGAGGGAGATTGTGAACGAAACAGCCCTTGGGGCTTGTTCCAACAAAGGTCCCCGTCAACCCCCTGAATGAAGGGAGAACCGGACACAAACGCCGAGCGCCAGAGAGAGTCACTACGCCGCAGGCGCTATATCTGTGCAATGTTCGTGTTTGTTGCGTGCCGGGTTCTTGTCGTAACGTGCCCGGACGCAGAAATGTGAAAGGGCAAGGGGAGGAGAAGGGAGTAACAGCAGAGGGGAGGTATTACCTCGCCTCAATACTATAATGCGTCGGGGACTTGGAGGTGGTGTGCCGAGGAATACGGGGGCGTCTTGGTGGGCGGCGAGAAGCAAGCGAACGCGTGGGTCGCGAAGCGGCGAAAACGCTACCCCCTTTTTTCTTTTCTTCTGGACCGCCGGTTGCCAGGAATGCGCCCCGGACCCTCTCTCCCCCTCCCCCCTTCACCTTCTCCGCTTTACCTGTTGCCTAGACCACAGAGGACGAGGACGGAAAGGGGAAGGGCGCAGCGGGAAAGAGCAGGCAAAAGCAGGACGCGCGCGCGACGAAGCCAGGTGGCAGACGCGAAGGACGCACAATGACGACGATGCCCCCGCTGCCCCCCAGCATCTCTTAAACGAGCACGCATGTCCTCGTGTTGGAGCATGCCCGGATCTGCAGAAAGAGCGCGTCGGGGCAATCTATATGCACTCAGTGATGCCTTCTGTAATGGTTTGTATGTACGCAAAGCGGTGCAGCGGTCAGGCGGCGCCTTCAACGAATAGCTTTCAAAGTGTAAGTGGACCCTTTCCAGTAGAAGGACGAAAAAAGAAAGTGCTCCAAGGCACGCGCAGCTGTGCGTCCGTGCCCGGTTCGTCACATACGAACTCCACCTCATCGAATCTGTATACGGCTCGGTCAAAGGAACGGCGAAATCACGTCCGCCAATCAGGAACGAGAACCAGGTTAGGGGCTCCTCCACATTCCCGTTGTGCCACTTGCTCGCCGCCCAATCTGTCCGTGATCCAGTCGTCCAACCAATGTCGTAAAGGGGATGAGATTATCGATGGACGGCAGACGAGTCCTACCAGTTCTCGCTCCTGATTGGCCTACAATCTCTGCAGCTTTGGGTGCGCCTCGTGTATTCAGGTAAACCCACGACGGCTGCAACTACAGGGGCCCGACATTCCAGCTTTTAAGACTCTTGGAATGGCCCGGGTAGGGTTTCTACACGTACAAATAAATGCTGGACTTTTTCGTGTCCGGGTACGGCCGGCGGATGATAATGAATTGCGGGGTGCCAGTTGCCGTGTGGGCGAGGCCAATGCGCAAACAACAGCACAAGTGAAGAAGGCCCACCCGGAGTGAAACGTCAACCCCCCCTTGTTTTTCGAGCACGCGAAGCCGCCCACTGATGAAACCGGGGCAACTTTCAAGCCGTTCCATTCCGCTGGGCTTGCACAAGAGAAAACGACGGTACAACCCGTCATGATTAAAGCGGTTCGTTACGTTGCGTTCAAGAAATACTCGGACGCACTTTCGAAGTCGTAGAAGCTATACCACGGATTCCACGCACGTAAAAGGAGGACACTTGCAAGTTGCAGAACACAATTTGGATTCGATATACTAAAGCTGCTCCTGAAATACCGGGCTCGGCATCTTCGACATCATTGCCATGCGGTGACATACAGCAAAACTCGACATTGCGCGACAATATGGCCAGGTATGATGACGTCGCTCACAGAAATAAATAAATAAGGACGATGCGCGCGTTCCTCCTGTCTGCGACCGCGTGTGGCTAGCGCAGTGATCACAGTTAACGGGAGTGATTCACTATAATCATGACGTCAGGTCTCATCGACGTCGTGAGTATACCAAAAAACGGTAACTGGCACCTAGAAACACGTAAACGTAAGAAATGTTTCGCCAATAGTCCTTTACGGGCCACGGGTAATTACACTTGGAGCAAACAAGAAAAGACGCCGCGTGATCTTCCGCCCTGCAACGCATACCGCTTTCTCACTGCAGTAGACGGCGTGAAGCCGCTTCGTCTCCATGGTCTAGTCGATGCGATCGCACGTCACACCGCGTGGGACTGCACTCGCATAAATATTACGCTTATGAAGAGAGAAAAATCGCCAGGTATAGGCACGGATTCATGGTTAAAACCTGAACGCGGCGAAGAAATCGATGATGACGATTTTTTTTTTTTTTTTCAAGAATGACTCAAACCCACAGGGTGGCTATGATGGGAACAAAAACACAAACGCCGGTTTGTGTGCAGCTTGCTGGACGTCCGCATGATCGACGCGCTGTAAGATTTAACTAACGCGCGTGCTCATCAGTTCGCCGAGTTTATACAACAGAATATGCAGCGTACAGCATGCTTATACCATACCATGCGTATACCAGACTAAACGTGGCTCTTCTCCCCATTTTGAGTGGTCGGTTGTTCGGCCGAGTGAACTTCGCCGATCCCGGAGGCAAGCTAAACAAAACTGAACAGGTCTGGGAGGCTATGTAGCCAAAGGTGCTCGCATGGTGGGTCGGTCCTGGTGCCAGTGCGCTATATATGTGCGCTCGCTAAAAGCGTTTTAGGTCCGGCATGCAACGCGGCCCAATAACAGAGGCAGTGCGAAGTCACAGCAGCCACTTGCACGTTTAGTAGCATTTAACCAATACAGCTAACCAAAGAGTGTCCTACAACAAGAGAGAGAGAGAGAGAGAGAGAGAGAGAGAGGCTTTCATTATGACAGAAAAGCTGAGAGGTCGGAATGAATCAAAGTTCTGACCCGTTACTCACCATTGGGGAAGGGAAATGGGTGGAAAAGAGAGAAAGAGAGCCAGAGATAAGTGCTGATTCTGGGGACGAATACGGTGGTGAATGAACTTGAAACAACGAAGACTCTTCAAGCTCTGAAGTCCAGACGACTCCCTCGTAGGAATTCGATGAAAGGCTATAGAATATCACGCCGACGACAAGATGCCGGCCAATGTGCCGATAGAACCTTTTCCAGACAAAAGTTGACTGATTAACTTGGACAAATGTTGTGCCAATGAGTGTCTTTGCACAGAATATATCGGGCAGATGAACAATACGTGTTCAGCAACAACATATATCAGCAGCTCTATGCGGAAGCTATCGCTTCGTCAATCATCGCCTGGCTGATTCAGCTGTTTTCTTTTGTCATTGCATGTGCGCGTGTACGCGTGTGTGCGCGTGTGTGTTTGTTCATTTTTGCTCTGTCGCTCCCTCGCTATATTTTTTTTTTCTGTTTCCCTTGGCGCACTGGTCTCTCTACTCAACGACTCTTATTTTCTCTTTCAGGACGCCATCTAAATTCATAGTCAGCACACCTTTATTAATGTAAGTACCGCCAACCTACCTCCAGAAATGGCTTCGGTAATGAGTGGTCGCTGCGACTGAATTGAATACTTGAAGAAATCCATCTCTCACAGATCTCTTTCATAATGTAATTTTAAGGCAGACTGAGACGCTAGAAAGCGCTGCAGCATGCATAGTTCTGAGGCAGATTTCTGATTCTTTTTTTAATCATAACGTATTTGAACGCCTGCGACGCGGTATGAAAAAAAAAAAAAAAGCGCGTGTTTGCAAAGTTTTTTTTTTTCTCTCGCTCTGTCAATCTAACATGCAGTACGCACGTGTAAGTGCGCCCACATTTGCGCGTGCAATGATTTATTATGCTGCCTCTCGTATGTCCATCAATAACCACACCAAATTAGTAGACGCGTCTCTTCTTCCTTTTACATATACCAAAGGCAGTTGCCGCTCTTCCTTTGCAGCACAGCGTAGATGCAGCTTTCCTAAATTACAGTCGTTCTTTCCTTTTTTTTCTTTCTTTCAGCCGGTAGAAGAGGCCGATGCTCTTGTCGCTGTCCCGAGCAGTACTGCCTCTTTACCGTTACGATAACGGTAAAAGAGAGGCGCCATCGAAAGTGAGTGAATGGGCGGTATAGTGGTCTGTACCCAAGGCGCCACTGTCATCATCGTCGGACCGTGACGCAAAGAGGTGAAGGAAGCCGACGAGTTCCCGAGACGAGGAAATACAGAAGAAAAACGACCCGGTCGAGGAAATGAGAGACATTCGAGTTAACCGGCAGAGATGTCGACAGGGGCAGCTCCAAGACGGCGCGGTCTCACGGTGAAGGCGAATGAAGGGTAGGATAAAAAGAAATAAAGCAGGTAAAGTCACAGATCAAATAAAACAAGAAGAAGAACCGGCGAGTCATCATTTGGGACGGCAGAGACGCGTGCAAAATAAAAGACAGACGAAACCCGACGACCTGTGCCCGCTAACGTTGTGTCGGCGTCAGTCTAGAGCACGTGTATACGTGACTTCAGACTAGTTCCGGACGTGTTCGATGTGTATAACGTCTGACCTGGTTGCCCAAATGAACCTGCCGCGAGCAGACGTACATGAGGAGGGCGGGGGGGGGGGGGGGGGGGGGATACGATCTCCGGAATAGCAACAGCGTGCACAACGAATGCCAGTGTGACCCGAACTCTCGGAAAAGAAAAAAGAAAAAAATTCACCGAAGTAGTTACTGAAAGGTTAGTAAGAGCCACCCGACATCGCAGTTTGAAGCACGCCATCCGTAACGCACCGACTGAAGCAGCGAGCGATCGAGTACATCGCAGTGATGCGCTCGGCTGTCGTTGCGGAGTTGTCGACATTTTTTTTTTTTTTTTTTTAATGTTCGTGCTGCAGCATAAGTCCGGAAAAAAAAGATAAGTTGCCGAATGAATCGGATATCCAAACATTATAAAGGAAAATTAAGTAACACAACTTAAAAATTAAAGACAGACACGAGCGTACCAATATACCGTGCATAAAAAAGGTTGCCGATAGTCTAGATGGTGCATACTTGACATTGAAGGAATGCGCGACAACACACAAAACAAAGATCGCGTTGTTAATTTCCTTTCTTTCGTGGTGTTGCACGTGAATGGGCATTGCCACACTGCCACAGATTGCCTAAGTTAACGCACTGTCGGAACACCGCAACGATGGCCTGTTGGTAAAATTATGTTAGTAGAGCTAGCGAAGGAAGCCTAACGCTCCTTTAAATGAAGACTCGCATATGTCGAGAATGAAGGAGAGAATGGCGTCCGACGAGGCTGCTTGGAGAAGGCGTGACTGCAAGACAACAGCCAACGTTCCGTGTTACAGCTCTCTTTCTCTCCCACACAAACCGCATTAAAGCGCAGTTACCGTTTCATACTAAAAATTGCTCACCTACGGCAAGGCTAAAGAATAGCGTCCGGCATGCGTCACCGTCGCGAACTGTCGCAATCATAACGCAATCTGTTATTGAACATGACAAATTTGCCATGTTGCAAAGCCATTTGACACCATGTAAAACGTAATTTAGGCAATTGTCCACATACAAGTCTTCATTCCGGTATGATGATCTTTATCGACTTCCCCCTTGAAAAGGAGAGGCGGCAATTAGTCGCCTAGACTGCCTACTTCCACATAATTGCAGTCTAGCATTTTGGCTATGTCATAGGTTATGTTTTCTCGTTCTCTTTAATGAAGCCGCTATCTATGCGTTGAACAGACACCCACGCCTGCAACGACCTCGGCACCATCTCTTCACTGCTTCTACTCCACCAGTACTCTAGACGTCTTTGGTTTAACTCGACTGCTGTCCAGTTATTACTTCCATGCGTTTTGAATCGCAAAGCTTCTTGGACTGTGGACGTTCCTCACGGGTCTGACTGGCTGAGTAACTTCGCATTCCATTACAATGTGCCGAGTCGTCTCCAAACATTTGCTGCAGCAGTTGCGTGCTTCGTCCTGTATAGGTTATAATTTGCTCCGGTATGTTTTTTTAGTCCTCAGGTAGACAGTTCGGGTCTCAGATAACAAGACACCGCCCTTTGTGTTACTGTAAAAATTTATCTCCGGTTTCTATTATGGTTATTTTTTTTTTTTTGCTTGCCGTCAATTTGAGCCTCTGTAGACTCTCTTTTGTTTCTTTTGCACCCCAATGTACCGTCTCCGATTACCTCACTTTCCGTTCGGCGACTCCGAATTGTCCACTCGTACCCTGAACTTCGTACACGATTTCTCTGCACTCGTTTAACAACTTCCTTGACTTCTTCCTTCCCTTTCGTGTTCACACTTTGCAGGCACATATATGCGCGCACATCACGCCACTATAGCGCGTCTCGCAGCGACTGGGCTTGCAGGCATATCGGCTTCCGGTTTGGCGCCTGCAATATTGCTGCGTACACGCGCACCACCGAAAGGGGGGGGGGGGGGGGGGGGGGGGGCTAGTGCTTTGCAAATCGAGACCCCGTGGGTTCACGCGCACAAAGCCGCCGCCGGAAAAAACAAAATGCACACGTAGCCCGCGCTGCGGCCGCGCGCGGCGTCTATCCCACGCGGCTCCGGTGGCACGGTCGCGTCAGCGGGCGTATCGGACGAGGCGCGACAACAACCGACGTCGCCGCGACACGTGACTTGGCACGGCGAAACCCGCGCGCACATATACGGCACGACGGCGTGCGCAACACGGCTCTCGGATTCCGTACGCCGGCGTACGAGCAGGGCGCATGCGCAGAGAGGACCTCGGCAACAGCGACTGAGGACGCACGCATGACGAGCAATTGTACTGTGCCAGCGAGAAAAAGACAAAAGGAAGGAGAGAGAGAGAGAGACGAATGTAAAAAGTGACGCGGGTAACCAGTACGTAAGTACGACTAATCCGGGAGATGAAACGTCATTTACAGTTAGTTGCGGTTTAAAAAGATGAGAGTATAGTCGGTCACGAAAAGTTTTCGGGACACGGGTCCCACGACGAATTTGCATTGCTGTTCTGTTAAAGGGCCCCTCACCAGGCCGCACAGCAAATTTTAGTTATACGCTGGAAGTTGTTACGTGTCCTATAGGGAGCGTTCTGCCGCAATAATTTTTCAAATGGGCTCATTAATACGCATGATAGAAACCTTTCAGTGCCGCGAACCCGATTTTAGAAGGCGAGCTCCACTGCATAGCGAACCACTCTCTCGACTAGGCCCATTAAGCGCAGCGCACGATTTTGCGCACTCTGCACAAGGACACATGACTAGCGGTATAATTCAGTGCTACACGAATACTGAGGCAGAACAAGCGGATCGCCGAGCATGATCACGCGCATGTAACACGGTAGAAAATGGCATAGTTTCTGTACCTGCGCGCGAGACTGCACGACCGCGGGAACAAGCAAACGAAGCGGAAGTACATCTCTCTTGCTTCGGTGCGAAGTAAAACACAAAACACGCAGGCATTCCGTTTGTGTGTTTTATTATTTATCTAAACTTGAATTCGTCAATTCAAGCAACAAATCAGACAAATAACGGATGTTGCCTTGAATTATTCTCGAAGACACGTGTCCCCACGAGCGACGTCACACTGCGGACCCGACCACGTAGGCGCAGGGACCCGACTACGTCACCGTCCGGCTTGGAGTGCGGTCGCCGCAAGGGAAAGGAAAAACGGCGATCGGATTGAAATTTCAGCCCTTTCCGCGGCGCGTACCGATGTAATTCTTTGCAAACACGATCGTTAGCGCGCATTGTATGCTCTGCGCTTGCCAGCTCAATATGGCCAGACCTGGTGAGAAGCCCTTTACGGCACAGCGCTCTTCATTCGGTGGGCCACCGTGCAGGTTGCAACACTACTGCAGAATCTATACGAAAATATGCGCGCCTATAGGCTTCGTGGGAAGCCAGCTTTTTTGTAAACCTCGCGTCGCGTAAGCTTTTGTGGCCGACTGTAGCTGTGTCGCCGTAATACTGCAGGACGGTACGAGAGCTGGGGACGGCATCTTGTGAGGTCGTCTTGAACAATGCCGCACAGAAAACCTCTTTGCGGCGTAAGGACGGCGTCAGCAGTTTGCGGGGTGCAGGTTCTACGACAAAATAGAAAAACATACTTTCTCAAGATAGTGCCATTAATAATTCTATTGATCACTGTACAGGCCACATAAGCACGCAACTGGAAAATGCAGCACGAATTCAAGACACATATTTTTTTATTAATTCTGTGTTCTGTAAGATTTCGAAACCGATAGCATATGTGAGTCCGTATAGTTCTCCGGAATAACCGGAGTAACGGTTTAGATGGCGACGTAATCTCCTTGGAGGCGCGTACTGTTTTGGCTTCTGTATACTCCCACTGCTTCGTAAAGGAGAAATCTGTGGAGAAATTGAGGAATCCATGCGAACATATGCGAACATCAATCGCCGCCGAAGTCGTTTTCGTGTTCGCAATTCTATGTCGCACTTTTTTCTTTATTATTTCCGGCCGACTTTTTCTGGCCGAATACACGACGACCCACAAAATCGTGGAAACGGAGTTCGCATCGAGAATGGCCACACGAAGGAAACATGGAATGCAGTGACCGAATGTAAACACCTGGGACACATACAGTTTGTTTCATTGCTTTACTCAGGTGCACATCATGTCAACGAAAACGTCACTGACATTCTCTTACGGAAGGACTGTTGGCATCTTCTTCGTGGCGCACGAACGATGACGACATCCGATGTGTGTGCGACAAAAGGAGTGCGCTCAGCGTTACGCGAAGCCGGAACGCGGGCTGTGGCTAGACATGGCCTACGAAATCACCCCCTCCCCGCGCGCAGGTAATCACCGAGGCCACGGGCTAGACACGAAGTTTCCTACAAAGACCACCAGGGGGAACTTTGGCTGTAGCGTCGGGCAAGCTGCAAGTGATGGTTTATTTAGCCGGCGTGGGGATGACTGTTAATAACGAGTTACTTGCCAATAAAGTTTTTTTCCTTGTGGCTACAAATGACTTTTGCGTGACTTGGCAAGCTCGCAATTTTCTTGCGAGAAAGTGTTGCCTTGTATATGCAACAACTGTTTGCAGCGATTATACACCTGCGCTGATACCGAGATTCCCTCGCTCCGCTTAATTAGCTACGAGTGCTCGAAAATTTAGAGCAACGCGAAGCTTAATAAATGACGCCGCGACAGCTTCCGAAGCCGCGAGACCGAGGATTAGACAAACACACACACTGCCCGTCGTTACCGCAGTGGCTGAAGAATCGCGCAGCGCCAGAGTTCTCCCTGGTAACGTTCGCGGGAAGCTCTGCGTGTCACGTAACAAGAGGCTCTCCGCAAACAGAAGGATCGCGCGACAGCGTTCTCGGCGAGAGCCGCGCAAACATGCCTCGTGCGAACGACCACGCACCCGCGGCTAGCGTTTCGCCATCCTCGCCGCCATCGTCCACTCGAGAGAAGTCTTTTGTCTCTGCGACCAGCAGGAGGGCAACTGCAGTCTCCCTCGAACGCATTGCAGCGGAGGGACTCGCCATTTTAGACACAAAGCATTCGGAGGCATTCATTGTCGAGTTGTAAACAATGACAAATCCCCCCCCACAGAAATAAGAAAGACAGGGAGGGAGGGAGCTACCGCCGTTATCTCTGTCACGACCTTATCGGGCAAGCGGCGGTGAAGCGTTATCTGCGCACCCTCGGAGACTGCGTACAGCGTTCGGCCAAGTCTCGATCAAAGAGGACCCATTGAAGCTGCCGCCGTCTCGGCCAAGGGTAGAGAAGGACTGAAGAAGGGGGGAGGGTGAAGGGGCGGGGGGGTCAGAAAGCGGCGCTGTTCTCGCCAGGGCAGGCGCACTTCGTTTCGTCGATCGCGCCGTGGATCGGCCGGGAAAATAATCAACGCCGCGCGCCCGCCGCCGCTGCAGCGGCCGAGAAAAAGAGCACCATCACGGAAAACCACGTGGCGCGAGCCACGTCTGTCTGCACTCTCCCGCCAGACGAAACAAAGACGGCGGGCTGCATGCGGCCGAGCCAAGGTGGAAAACACACACACACAGGAAACAAAATCAAGGTCTAAAAGAGGAATTGAAGGGCGCGTTGAGGCATGTATACCTCACCGGCGCAAGCGGAGGGTTTGTTCGCCGCGTGTGTTGGATACAGGTCGTTTTAGCTGCGATGGATGGAGACAGCACTGCCGCGTTTCGTAAAGATGCTCCACCCCGACGATTGATTTGGTGTGTCGCTCAGCAGCTATAGGCTCTAGCTACCTCACTGAAAGACGAGCTCCCGGTAATGCATACTTCCGACTACACCAGATTTGTACGTCAACTTGCGTCGATATCTGCGCACAGGGCAGGGCGGCGTTCTTGCAATCCGCTTCGATATCTGAACACCACTGCAGCGGAGCCGGATGCAGGACTACAGATTACTTTAAGAACGTCTGTGTAGTATCAGTCCTATAGAAGTGCCGGCATGCCGAGCAAAGTTCAATGCACGTAGTGAAACGTATTCTTTTTCTTCCGAGGCACTGTGTATCTGTATACATACGCTTCGGCGAGTGTACACCACCGGTTTTGCGTGCCCTTCGTCGCTGTCCTCGTATGTGGCTTCTTACCTGATCGTTCAGGGCACGGTGCTGTATCGCGCCATTAGAAAAAGGAAAAAAAAAACAAAATCTCGCTCCGCATCCCATCCTCCCGGTTTTGTCTCACACGTATAAACCGGACAAGAGCTTCTTCTGTTTCCTTCCCCGCCGCGGTGTGGCACCGGCCGCGAAAAAGCACGTTTCCCACATTCCGCGCCGCGACGCCAACGAGGGGGAGGGGGGGGGGGGGAATTAATGCTGCCTGGCAGCAGAAAAGAGCAGCTCCGCCCCGTGTTCCCTGACCGGTCAGAACGAGTTACCGCCGTACATAACCGTTGTTTTGCTTATACGTTTCTTTTTTCTTTTTTTCCTTGGCTTCCTACGCGGGGGCCCATCCTCGCCGTAATTCGGTCTGCGCAACCAACTCACGTGCCCGCGCCCGCTTGCATTTCTGGCTCCCGTCCGACAACGAGCCGGTAAAGTCGCTCGGGCGGCGCGATTTCCCCTTTATAGCGCTGCCGTTTCTGTTGCTGTGCCTTTCGCGCTTCCTCACCTCTTGTATTTGGTTTCTTTTTTCTTTTTTTTCATTCCCTTCCTCTTCCTTCCATGATTCTGCCGCTTATGTATACAGACACGTGGCCGCGGAAGCTGCCAGCAGAACCGCGCGCCGTCTGCTCGCGCAGAACCCGTCTGCTTCGCCGGCGAACAGACGAAACGCAGAAGCACGCGCGCGTTCTCGCTCCCGCGGCATGGAGGTAAGCGGCGCGACGCTAAGTTTCGGTGGAGAGGAGACGGGGGAAAGAAAGAAGAAGCACTAAACGAACGCGAGACGCGGCCCCTGTTGCCCTTGAAGCAGGGGGTTGCTCCGCTTTTGTTTATGATTAGCGTTTCGTGTTCTTGTGGACGCAAAGCCAACTGTACTATACCGCTCACGTTGTTTACCCTAGAAGCACACATAGACGCGCAAATACACACGCACAGGCAGTGTTATATAAGCGACATGGACAGCTGCCGTTACGTAACGTGGGTGCACAGACCATTCGCATGGTGTCCCCCAGATGGTAATAAACAAAGACGGTCGTTCAACGGCTCCAAAGGAACCGTTCAGTAAAGAAAACGTGAATCGGTTCAAAAGACAGACCGTACGAACTATCCTCTACTAACACCAGCCCAACAGAAGCCTCTCATTTGTCTTGCAAGCAAGCCCAATGCCACTGCATGGCAGCCATGCATAGCGGTCAGCGCATGCTCTTGCCAAAACAAAGACACCGGGGTTTCTCGGTCCGAAAACTTGCTTTCGTCAGCGCTCGCTCTAAAGGCGCGTTTATTTAAGTCCGTGCACCGCAGTTCAGTTTACGGATGTTCACGACGTGTGTGCGGGAAGTGGCCATTAACGTATTTTCTCTCTGACGGCTCGCGTATATTTTCGCAGGCTGCTCGACCCTCCCTCCACGTCTGCAATGCCGGCAGGAGTCTTACTTTGCTTTCCTTACAATTTCAACCTCGCGCCTGGTCGGCTGTTTCGAGACGTTAGGAGCTCGATCTGCAAGAAGCGTTGATCAAATGGACTGTCCATGCATTCCCTATAGGGTATCTCGTTTTTGCCGGACTACCGAACGTTTTCTTTCCTTTCAAGACGACAACTCACCGGCGTGAAATAAACAACGGCACAGTCTCCGACGCCCACACGGTCGAAGCGGGCTCGCGGGAATAATGAACGTCTGGGCTGCTTCTTCGCGACCGTATCTCAGGGCCGGGATACCGGAACAACAACAGAAAGCAATTGAATGTGACCGGGGCTGAGAATTTATGCAGGCAACGCTGCTTGTTGCAAGAAGGCTTGGTCGCGACCAGCGTGCTTATACAATGTATAAACGCAGCAGGGTTCACGCCCATACTTTCTTTTCTTTTTTCGCGCAAGAGCGAGTAGTGCTAAGCGCGCTTACGAAAAGCTGTGCACGGGAAAAGCGCGAGATCGATGAGGGTCAATAATGATTTTGATTATAAGCGAGGTCCTTGCCCTCCCGAAGCAGCAGTTGGTTTGGACGAGCTGCCGGGCAATCGAACATTGCGGCCATAAATTTACACGGCGTCAACTTCTTCACCGTGACGCAAAACGTCGCGAGAGGTCAGGTAAGTGTGAACTTTGCACGCGAAAGACTTCACGACCAGTTTGTTCCTGACAACTTAGCCGAGAAAATAAAGGTATACAACTTACAGCAATTTCACCTGGCGATAACTAGCGTAAATTCAGTGTTCTCTGCACGATGTCTATACCTGCGATAGGAAATTGTAGCGTTTGCACTAGACCGTAAAGCATTGCGTCTGTCATATGTAACTCCTAGATGCGTGATCGCCAAAACATTTATTGGCGTTAGCAAGTTTAAGCTTAGTGTTTTTGCTAGTTCCTTCCTGTTCACTTGTCTGAAGCCTCCAGTGTGTCATATGACTAACGACAAAGAAAGGGCGCGAAAGGACGCAGATTGATGCACCAAGATCTCGGAGGCAGCAGCCGTCATTCCTGGAGCGGGCGCTAGATGTCGCCACAATGCTGGGCCATAACAAGCACACACGTCTTCACCAAATAGCGCAGCATCCGCGCCCCGCTAAAGCGCAAGTCTGTCAACCTATACGTGAAGCGGCGACTGGCGAGCAAGGGTGCGGCACGCACGTGAGCGGTATACCGTGTGCAAGGCAAACACAAACTTGCTCTCGCAATTTATTTCATTTTCTCGTACGGCGCCTCCTTGCGGAATGCGGCTGCTGCGATTGTGAATCGCATCTGCGGCCTCTGGCTGGGCGGCGAAACACGAAATGGCCGTTAAATAGCAGCGGCGCGTGTGCCTGACAGCCATGGCAGACTTTTAATGTTGACGCGGCCGAATGCTTAAGCGCGCAATGAAATATACGTACGTGGGCATTTTTTTTTTTTCATTGTCGGAATCAGGCCGTCGAAAACACGATTGGCGCCCACGATCTTATCTTCAGCGGCGGAGCGTCACAATAACCGTACAACCACCGCGGTACGACGGGCATTGCCTGCGGGAGGAGAAGGAGGAAATAGAGAGAGAAAACAAGGATGTTAAGCAGAAATGCGTCGGGTTGGCTACCCTACTCTGGGGGAGGGGAAAGAGGGAATATGAAGGTAACAGAGAGGGAGGGTAGGGGAGGAGGAAAGCTGCGGTGAGCTCGCGCACGCAGGCGGAGGGTTTGAGCCAGTCAAAGACGTTCACATAGGCCAGTCGCCTTCAACATTACCCGCGGTAGGTTTGTGGCTCGCAACTCTGTCAGTTTGATGAAAAGAAAAAACTAAATGTAGTCAGAAAATTCAGCTGGCAGGCTGCTCAGTCGCGCGAAGAGAGCCACACACACAAAAAAAGTGTGCGTGTGAGAGAGAAAAAGTTGAGTCAGTAAGTTGTGTCGCGGAGGCGAACCGGAGGAGACGTACAGTAAACACATTCCAGAGGACGGATGCGGGTTATCGTGCGAAGAAGAAGATGCGCGTCGTCGTCTCATGAATGCTTCATGAGTTTTTTGTAAACCCGCTCGTTGTTCGGCGGAACTGGCATGCACCGCAAACGGGACCGGGTTGGAACAGGTTCGGTTTTTTTTTTCATGCCTCGCTAAACGCCGAGCGGGATCGACACGCACCAACGGCCACCGCGCGTTCCGCGATGCCCAATGTCGCAGTTCGTGCAAGCTGGCGGTGCGACAGTTGCGCCACAGTGCACGCGACTTGTTGCGTCCCGATGACTGCCAAAATTGAGCAATGTGCAACGACTCCCTTCTGATACTTGCGTCACCGACGCCACCTGTAAGGAAGTCAACATCCGCGGCGGAATGTGAGGGACGGTCCAGAACAAACAAACAAACGAAATGCCGTCGTATAAGTAAGTGGTACACATATACAAAAATGATACACTTACTATACCAAACCGACATTGGGAACGAGGTTACGATCGCACTCAATACTTCTAATTGACGTGAGTGAACGTGCATCAAGGGTGCACTTGAACAAACGTACAGCTATTGTGCGTGTGTGCGTGTGTGTGTGTGTGCGTGTGTGTGCGTGTGTGCGCGTGTGTGCGCGTGTGTGCGCGTGTGTGCGTGTGTGTGCGTGTGTGTGCGTGTGTGCGCGTGTGTGCGCGTGTGTGCGTGTGTGCGCGTGTGTGCGCGTGTGTGTGCGTGTGTGCGCGTGTGTGCGTGTGTGCGTGCGTGCGTGCGTGCGTGTGTGCGTGTGTGCGTGCGTGCGTGTGTGCGTGTGTGTGTGTGTGTGTGCGTGTGTGTGCGTGTTGTGTGGCTGAGTAGCCGCGCGAATGATGGGGCAGCAGCACGTCGAGACTCTCCGGAATGCGCGGCACACACGCATCCACATCGTATACATATATGCCCTCGACACACCTGCGATTACACGACACGAAGGCACGCCGAGCGAGCGCTTCGAAAGACGGCTTGGTTAGCGGTGCACGACTGCAATGTTGCGGGAAAAAAATTTGGAAAAAAAAAGTGACAAACGATGAGACCGAGCTGTGTACGAGCAAAAAATAGAGGCTGCAGCACGTACTCGTTTCGGCGTTAAATAGCTGACAGAGGGAGGCTGCAAATGGCAAGCTATCTATAGCGCGCCGAAACGGCTGAGGAAGCAAGGAGAATGTCTAAGCTTGTGTATATATAACTGAATGCAAAATTATCTGTTTGTTTGTTTGTTTAACTGGTGTCGTTCTGTTTAGCATGCCATTAGTTTTCGACTGCGATAAGTTGTAAATCTCGACGGAAACGTAACTCTTCGCACGTTACATCTCACATGCAGTTATTAGTTATTAAAATAGTCATAACACACGAACATTTTAAACTATGAAATAACCATGAATGAATAAAAAAGCTACCCGCAATTATACAACGCGAACGACAGAAGAAATAGAAAAAGGCCAGTGCTGAACTTGTCAGGAAACTGCCTCGTTTTCGGCGCGCCTCGATATTGGTGGTGCACACACCCGCTCTAAAGCCTACGCGAACATGGGCGCCCGCGCTTGTTAAGCCTAGCAAATAACCTTGCCTCTGATTGAAACGATATCGCATCTATGCAATGTTCCTCGCCCGCTTTCTAATTTACGAAGTTCATGCCACGCCCCAGCGACAGTTCCTAACGCCTCCCCCACTCAGTAACAGAAACAGATCTTGAAGACTATGCTTTCGTGGGCTGCGTACGCCGGAAGTGATTGCGAAGCCGGAAAACGCGTCATAGCCGCCATGCTTAAGACGTCACCTATTGCGTTTTACTTTCTTTTCTGCTTCTGACGCACAGTAAAGTAGGAGACGAGGAACAAGAAAAAATAGGTGTCCCATGCAAACTGTTCATCTTCCCTCCAATTTCTTCCTTCCTTTTTCTTTTTTTTTTTGTCTCTACAGTTTTCTTTTCTGACATCTCCCCGTTTAGAAAGGCCCCAGGCAGGTGCTTCGTTCCTTACAGACGCTAAATTGCAAGATATTTTATGCTTACATTCAAAATATCACGTAATTGTCTACGATATTATTGATCAAATACTGAGTGTATCCTCTTGCCTGTTTTGTTTTCTTACGTTTTGCTTTCATTTCTGTATAATTTTTTCTTAATCGTTTTTTTCCCAACTGCCCGATTGTAGGCGCTTCCATAGCAGCAAACGCATAGCGCAGTCCTCCATGCGACCCTGCGACCACGACCGCCGGTACGGTGATGCTTGTGACAAACACGCGCTAGCGGCGAGAAGAAT
The DNA here is from genome assembly GCF_023375885.2 of Dermacentor andersoni. Classification (NCBI taxonomy): domain Eukaryota; kingdom Metazoa; phylum Arthropoda; class Arachnida; order Ixodida; family Ixodidae; genus Dermacentor; species Dermacentor andersoni. The sequence goes on along the minus strand of NC_092815.1, from coordinate 143,196,327 downwards.
GTAGACCTTCTACAGACGTGGTGCAAGCGGCAACCGACTTTTCCTTACAGTGTGCCTTCCGTCAAAAAAACCTACTCCTCCGCTTTTCCTTCCTTTTTTTTTTTTTTTGTTTCTCGACTCGACCTTCGTATATACCAGGGCACCGCTATCATTATCAAAATCCCTCACGGAACGGCGCAAAAATTGGCCTGTCGCGCTTTAATCGGCCACTTAAAAGGAAATGAGCGCACTCGAATACTTTATGGTGGCGCCGCGAGCGTCATTGAAATGCGAACGCGGGGCCTCTCTCTCTTTCCCCCCACCGCAGCGGGACAAAACTGGCCTCCAAGAACAGAAGCGACACACGAGAAAAACAATTATATATATATATATATATATATATATATATATATATAGGGACAGAGAGAGAGAGAGAGAGAGACGCTGCGCGATTTTAAGGGACTCAGCTCACGCCGAGCATCGCGTTGCGTCGGGGCGAAGCGCCGTTTGCATGCAGGTGTATCATACTCGGCGCTTGCAGGGACGACCAGTGTCGCAACCTTGACACCGTCGTCGCCGTGTACGCACGCACACACACACATATATACAGGGTCGCTTCGTGCACTGCGAATACGCCGCTTGCCAGGCATCGCTGTGCGCATGCTATGCACCCTGTTCCCGTCTCGGCGCTATATTTAACCTTTTTTTTTTTTGTATACACACTGTCGCCTCTAAACAGAGCGTATTTCGGGCCGCATCTTTAGTGCAGGTGCGTCTGCTTCAGAAGACGGGAGTGGGCAATTTTCCACGCTTGTAATTGAGGTCGAATTGCATGCCTCGCGGTTAACTGCCCGGAACACCTCGAGTGCAAACAATGTGGGACGCATTTACGACGTATGTGTGTGAGGGAACCACATGGTGCGTATTTCCGGCGTCGGCGCGTCGAACTTAAAGGGCCCCTGAAACGGTTCGGACAAATTTTGTAGACGCGTACTGTACAGCTTAAGTAAAACATTCGCACCACTATTTAGGTATTAATGGAGCTACAAGCGATAACAAGTTACCCTCCTCCCTAGCCATGCTTTTCCTCCTCATCTCGTTTGCCGAGCCAGCGGGGCTAAGCTCCGCCTTCACTAATTCTGCGTCACGATGCGACGTCACATCGTCGACTTCCGGTTGTTTTGGAACCCGCCCCCACCCGCGCGAAACCTCTCGGCTAGCAGCTTGGCCGTCGACCGCATACGAGAGCTTTCGAAGCAGCGTGCGTTGCGGGAAATTCTGTCGCAGCACCGAACGGGTCTCGTATTCCTTTAACCACACACTAGCGGAACGTTTCGACAGAACAGTGGAAGCATAAACTCAAGCTGATGAAGGAACTTTAGCGTAGACGTACGTGAGCTGCCTGATCGGTCTCCACGGTCCAGCCACCCGTTGTCGCAGAGCTTAACCAGCCAAAGAAAGAGCTAATATTGCTCTAACCAAGTATAAAACATTTTAAACATTTACAAAAACAACGTGTTAACGATTATACTCCTGCGAAAAATTTGCACCAGCAGCAAAGAAGAATACATTTTGTTACTGCTACTGTGTCTGGTTGAGCTCTATGCCACCAGGTGGCTGCACCGTGCAGACCATTCACATTTGTGCTTCTGTTCATCCAATGAAACGACACGCGAGGGGACACGGCCAGGCCCTGTCCCCTTTGCGCTTGCGTTTAACCTAATACAGGACTCGCGAAACGCTATTGCGTTAGTGATCTTCCGGTGTAAAGTGACGGCCGCAATTGCGCAAATCCTGTGGCCGATCGGATAGCGCCAGTCCGATGCGCTACAGCCAGTCCGCTCGTCTGTTGGCTTGCAGAGGGACACGATGAAGCAGCTTGACATATTTCCAGTCGCTATGTTTGCAGTCCATAACGCAGCAAAGTCGAATCATAGAGCTCGCGAAAAGACAGGCCGACCCTGACGGCGGAGTTAAGACGGAGCACGTTGTAACACAAGCAGACGACACTTGCTGTGTGCCGGAAGTGCTTAAGTGTACTGAAAAATTGTTCTTGTGCATCCCCTTTATGTTACTTTCTTTTTATAAAAACAAATTAACTAACATTTCAACTATTACGAACATCATCTGTTCACCATAAAGTTGGAAAAATTGTCGATCACGCGCCCTGGTCAGCCAATCGGATAGCTCGCCCCACTGACGTCATATGGGTGATTTGCGTCATATCGGTAGGGGCGGCTTAAAATTCCGCCGTGCAGTGTGCTGCCATCGGCAGCGATGTGCATTTTTAAAACCTTATTATAATTACACGCTTTACGCGAAGCACTTAGATGCGTCAATTAATTATCAAAAGGACCTACTCTAACGACTCAGTAAGTTTGTAGAAAATCGTCAAAATCGTTTCAGGGTCCCTTTAAGCTGCGCGATGACAGCGCCCGCCGATGTTACAGGGGACTTTACAAATAGCGCCGACAGTGGGGAAGGGGGGGGGGGAGGGGCTTCGTACTTAAGAAACCCGAACCTTTTGCGTTCTTTTGTACGTTTGACCGGCAGCGTCCCCTAACCTTGCGGCCACTGTTCATAAAAACTCGCTAATGTTGCACCACATGTCTTCAATGTAACTGTAGCGGCGCGGCGATGGAGCTGCGCACCACCCCCGCAGCCATAAACAGCTCCGCGGGGCGTGCCGCGGGCCTCCCGTAAGCGGACCTTCGCGAGTGTTGGACACCAGGCACACGGACACATGATCCGACTCACTGTGCCGAACGTCGTGCGCGAGCTCCCTTTTCTGATTACTTTGTTTGCTGCTTTCCTTTCGCGCTAGGTCCGTGCACCGCACTTCTCTATGCTCCTCTTCCCTCTTTTCTCCTCTCTCTCTCTCTAAAGCCCTCGCCACTTCCGGCGCGCTGCACGCGCCCGCTCAATTCTCTCTTTTCACAGAATAAACTAGACCTTGTTACCGAAAAGACGTGTCCGTCTCGTTTACCACGGCTCTACATAACTATACCGGCCTTGACAAAGACAAGTTCCTTGGTCCAAACGTTGGCTCCTTAACTGCAGGGACCAGAGATGCCCAGAAACAAAAACACGTAGCCATCGGAAATACGTTAAATATGGTTACGGTTCCGCGGCAAGACGTAGGCGAGCGCAATCATTTATGCGATCAGTGTACCATTATGCATATATCGTTTTCCTTTCATCGGCAGCGGAGGTGAACGCGAACGGGATTACTGCGCTGCCATAGCACAGCGAAGTGTGGACGCGCGCGCCGACGCCGGAAGTACGTCGGAAATGCGATCCACGCGATTGCAGCTATTGAGTCACGCCCCAGGCATCGCGCCGCCCGAGGTATCGACGACACGCGAAACGTACTTACACGTGGTTGTCGTAATCGCCGTAACGGGAGACAACGGCGGATGGCTGTATACAGGTTGATTTAGAGCTTGCGTGTTTTCCTCACAACATCAATGCACATAGCAATTTCACACTGCGTTCCCCGGCAGAATGTAGCCGCCACGGCAAGGAATCAAAGCCACGACCTCTGCCCAGCGCCAAGAGCCTACCGGCCACGCCACTGGGATCGATACATTCGCACACACACAAAAAAAGTTCGCTTGATGCGTTGTCATGTGGCTAACGCAAAATTCAGGTAAAGAACAGGCAATCGACGCTCTCTGCATAGCAGTCACAATTGACGACCATTGAGACATGACGTATATAGGTCTCCACAGTTGCTTACCTACAGTTTGCGACAAAAATTACCACAGGAAACTCTGGCGCTGCGACCATGCATCTACGATGGGAATGGTGGTTGGTACATAAATTTGCTCTAGTATTCGACCTTGTGGCTTGAAACCTTCTTGCGACATTTTTTTAATGCTTTATCTTGTTACATTGCCATGCACTAATAGTTCTTTTTAACGCAGCAATGCCTTCATCCAACGAACACATGCATACTCATTAAGAATTGCAGCACTTATAACGCGATATTTCGTTGGACAGAATCAGTTCACAAATTCACAAAGCGGTTCGGATTCAGAAGGAAGCAGTGTGCAAATCCATGTAAACTAACCAACATTCCATGCTGACTGAACCGCCACGCTTGCCGCTTCCATCAACAATATATATCACCGAAGCACCCTCCAGTAATATACGTGGGAAACTTTGCGATCGTCTACATTCTCGCCCGATAAGAAGCTCATTGGCCGAGTCGACAGCGGCGCTAATACGTAGAAAACGCGCGGATCAAGCTGCCTCCGCGCCGAGTAAAATGACATCGCCTCGATAGGCGCCCAAACGCGGGCTTCGGAATGTTTGCTTATACGCGAAACAGCGCCGCCGTACTTCAGGCCGGCGCGACCGATGCGGTAAAAGGCCCGCGTACGGCCGCCTTATCGCCGGGATCCTCCGCGCGGAGAGAAAGGAGTTCCGCCGCAGTCTTTTTCGCTCCGGTTCTCCGTTATCCTTATCGCAGCGGACGGCAGCTTCGTATCTCGTGCATTGCTTGTCGTTAGCGAGAGGCCGCTCTTCCCGACGGCGCCCCGAATGAGGTGTACGACCACGAAAACTGTGTAGCGAAACGCTATTTCTATACCTACGGCCGACTGTCTTGTGTATAAGCGTATTACGAGGGCTAAGGCGTGGCAGTTGCGTTTTAAGAGGCCCAACAGCGAGAAAGCTATCATTTATTATTATTATTACTATACGATCCTGCGTCCGTTGTTCTTGCCCCGCTCCTTTGTTCCCTCGATCTAATTACACAGTCCGTCAACTCCCGCTGAATAAGCTGGCGCCACGAAAGGCACTGCAGGGTATATTTCCTCTGCCCAAATGTCGGGAGAGGAGGCAGGTGTGACGTGGAAGGGACCTAGCTACATCAAGCTCCGAACCGCAGCGCAACTCCAAGTGGCGCGCGCCGGGTCCACGCCCGCGGCCAGATCTCGGATGCCGTGCGTGAAGCCGAGTGCAGTTGAAAAGACAGTGGAGGACGCGTAACGCAATTCATTCAACGTTTTCTCCTCCAGGATGACCATGTAACTTTCAATTATGCGCTTTGTCAAGAGGTTTGCTGTGCTATGTGCTCTCTCTCTTTCCTCCCCATCTTTCATCCCCCTATCCCGCTCCCATGTGTAGGGTAGCAAACCGGTTGAGCTAAACTGGCTAACCTCCCTGCCTTTCCTTCTCCTCTTTTTTCCTTCCTTGTCAAGCGGTTGTTACGAAAACCGAGGAAGTGGGGGCACGGCCCTTTGGGAACGACCAACCACCCATACTCCCACTCGTGCTTCACGAATCAATAAGTATTCCGCGCGGTGTCGCGAGACGCCTGCCATGTTTTTAGACAACAGTCTATACACACGAGCTCCTGGCACCGGTAAAAGCCACGAGAGAGTGTACAGCAAGGCGCTGGCGCGCGGGTGGAATTCGGGCAACACTGGTGCAAGGCTGGAACCTTATCCTCCTACGCAACGGTGCAGAAATCGTTGCACGTTTAGCGCGGCTTGCGGTTGTGAACTATAATTCCATAGAGTCAATTAAGATTTCGTCTTCCAGTCTCGGTCTCCGTTCTTCCTCCTTCATCTCCGTATTGCTGTCGTTAGATTACACTCGGCATATCAAGCACGTGCCGTAGTTTTCGTTCGTTTTACCATCAAGGTGATGAGCCGGTGGATGCCCAGCACTCGCTGTGGACTTGGCCGGCAAACGCCGTTACTCGGCGTCGCCACGCCGCCCAAGCCGCGATCAGCGCTCGATATTAAAAGTGGCTAAGTGCTCCAACAAATCGCACGCTCCTCTCCTGCATCCGGGAACTTTACCATTACACTCCCTAATACTTTCCCGCTTGACTTCATAAGCCTCAAGGTCACCCCTCTTTAAGTAAAAAAAAACGTCTTCGCCAGCGCCCCTAATTACGGGCCACGAGTGGCACCGGAAATTGGCGATCTGACAGCAGTCACAACAAGGCTTCGAATGGCACGACCACATTAGCGGCACAGTTTTAAGCCTAGGTGAGAGATTTCTCGGAGCACACGTGCACAAAAAAGCAACGCCCGACAAAGAGCAGCGCCGCATGCACTTCGCCCATGTGGGCTTCTTTGTATACCTGTTTTGCGAAATTTCACAACCGTGGTTCGGCGATACGATCGTGCAAAAACCGCAGCAAGGCGCCTTGCGAGCCCTTCTGACAGTGTAGTCGCACCATTACACGAATGCATGAATTAACGAATAACCCATGATTACCCGCCTGTACGCAGAGCCGGTGGCGCCACCACAGGGCGCGTGGCGAGTTACCCGGCAGTTTGGCGTCTCAGGGAGAGAGGTGTACGCCCACTGAGCGCAGATCAGATCTAACGCTCCATACGGTGCGACTCATTAGCGAGTCATTCGTGATGAACGACGCGGACTAAGATCGAGCAGCCCTGTAAACGCCGACACTCGCGCAGCCTAGCCCGCAGGCTGAGCGAGAAGAAAACGGATTTCTCGTATAATGCGCAGCTTCTTAGGTAATACCACGTGCAACCCCTGACCGCGCGTCGAGGACGATATATCGCGACTCCGCATGCGGCGCGCACCGCACAGAGAACTAACCATAAAGAAATGCGCAGTTCACGCCCACTGCGGTTTACAATGGAGTTCCCACGTCGATGACCAAGGGCGCCGGTCCTCTTTCTTCCATTTAATTTTTACCTTCTCTATTTTTTTTTTTTTTTTTGCAATGCAAACGGGCTTTGCGGATACCTCTGCAGCAGTACTGCTCTGCGAGCCCCGCCCGTCAGCTCAAGGACATCGCGACGGCACATCTACGCCACGTCGACAGTGCAGTGGTCAGGGCGACGTCGAATTCTATCGAAGTACACGGTTTCACGCAGTAAGCTTTCCTCTATATAGGCCCGTGAAAGGCTTCGCTGTAGCAGAGCAACTAAAATACTGCCCAATATCAAACCGTCAGCGACGTAACCACTGGCTTCCTATTTTTTCTGATCCACCTCGAATGCACCATATTGACCACGTATAGCTTAACTTGCCTAAGACCCTCTCAGTGTTTGTCGACATCGAAATCTCGGACATTTTTAGTAGTCTTGTTCGCGGGTGTCCTCTGAGAAAAACACGATAACTCTCATGCTCAACTGGGGTTCTTGTGCGGACAACCGATGGCCGCAGTGTTTCGTAATTAGCCGTTGTGTTAGTCGCTAATTTCATTTACTAAACCTACTTAAACCGCGGAACGTTTTTCGTTAATGCAGCATGGCGAATCGACTTCCGATACCTTAGATTTGGTTTCATATAAATTCGTATCGTCTTGAAACCGGAATTACGCCGGCACAAGCTTCTCCCCAGGAAACGAGGAATTATTTTTGACATAGCAACTTAACACACATGACTTCCACGAGTTCGATGACTGGTATTTCCTCGAAAAGAAGCACACGGACCCGGGAAGCCGATTTTCTTCTCCGCCTAGGAATGTAACTTGGAATTAAGGACTGCAATGCAAAACTTGTGATTGCGATCTTTCCGTGCACTTGTTAATTTCAATTTGGGCGTCTGAATTACAAATGAATTCAGTTTTGTTTTCTTGGCTAGCCTGTGGTCCGTGTATACATTTTTGTTCAAGGGTCACGTACGTGAGCTTACCTGTGAAAAAAAAAAAAAGAGGAATCGTCCCATTTGGAACTGTGTTCGAGCAGCAAGCTTTTCGAGGGAGACGGCGTCCGACAAACATTCCGGTACTCGGAATAGGTTACGGCGGTTTCGATTACATATGTCCAATCCTTGCGCAGCGGGGTTTTACGACATTCAAGCGAACTACTGAACGCGCCTCTCTGTAAGGCATTCACGAAATGAAGCAAAGGTGCAGCGGTAAAAAATGGAACACACGCCTGTACAGATATAAAAGCGCCGTTTTTTATATATATATATATATATATATATATATATATATATATATATATATATATATATATATATTTCCTGCCAACTCATTCGTTTTCAATGCATCATGGCCCTTCATGGCGGCCTCATTATACTTCGATATCACTGGCGCCTTACCAAGACTTGATAGTGGACATTGAAAAAAAAAAAAAAAGAAGCTTTCGCGTATATTTTTGCACACGGGACAACCCGACAAGCAAGACGAATCGATTTGAAACGACCGTCGACGGCTCTGCCGCGAGAGGTACGCACAGCCCTTCTATGCATATACCGCGACGTGATCTCACGTGCATACACACATTTGACGCTTCGAGGCATCGAATCGCGCTCGGCGAGAATCCGCCGCGAGCTGGATCTATAGCCATCGCGCCTCCTTCGAATGGACCGGAGAGGCCACATCGTCGATGTCTTTAGGATAAGGAATTCAAATGCGCGGCTACACGCACCGTCTCGTCCGCAGATCATGGACAGGCCGATTTCGTTTTAAGAGCATCCCTGTGCGGCGCGGCGCCCGGATTTATGTCGCTCGCTGAATGTGAATGAGATGCGGTAACTGCAGAGAGGATGCATCGCCCAACGGGAGAGCCGAATCAGCGTAAATGTACACATGAAATGCAGTTAAATGCCTTACTGAGCAGTGTGGCAGCTGCTAAACTTCGGAAAGCGTTTCAAGCGAGAAGTACCATTAAGGAAAAGGAGGGCGTATAGTTGCGAATACTTTTTGTTTATTTGGCGGCCGCACTAATTTTTCTTATTCCAACTGAACCTGCACAAAAAGGCGTAAATAATAATGAAATGCGCGAGACAAAGTGTCCCCGTATGTCTGTGTGTGCGTGCGCGTGTACCGCCGCAGGGGGTCTTGCGGCGATCTTTGAAAAGTGCGACGCAACCAAGAATTTGAGAAAAAAAAGTGTTGCGTCACGCTCACTTCGGGCTAAGCCGAAAATTGCGCTAGCGCAAGTGCAACACTTTAATCCTCGCGGTTTGTCACTATTGGGCGCGAGGACTTACGGAGCCGTCATCTGCCGGAAGCGCCTCACTTGCGTATAGTATATGTGAGGGATAACGCGGCGCGCTCCTCATAGGTTTGGCTGTCGGCGGTCAATAAGAAACACCACGCGGCAGCCCTCCTGGGCATTTCTGTAAGTGTTCTCAAAACGAAGGAAGTATTTTTTTACTGTCAATATAACAGTCTTGGGCAAACAGAAAAAAACTTAACGGTTACCGAATACGTTCAGTGAACGCCCACTGGGCACAGACGGCGCAATGGAGTCTCCCGAACCGGTTTCATGCGTGAAAGGTATAGGCAACCGCTGAGAGCAAACTATGTGAAACATGCTCTTGTTGTGGGCTGTCTGCATAACCAAATGGAGCTTAGCAGAATGAAGCCTCAATGCAGCGATCGCACGGGTTCGCGCGGTGACCGACTGCGCGTCTGCATGCATGTCCGCGCACAATGTTTCGCTTTCGCTGCGAGCGCGTGTTCGCGCCGTGCAGTGAGCGTTCGGTCGCAGCATATGAGCATTTGACAGTGCACAAGCAATCATTGCCGCGTGGAGACTATCACAACTGTTAAAAATAATTTCTTTTATAACTATAAACTTCGACGCCTACGGCGGCAACTTGTGACGTCCTGTCGTGACGATTCAATCTTTTTTTTTTCTTCTTCCAAAGTATCGGATGTTTCGAAATCATTATTTCTGAAGCTGCGTCGCACTGGTATGTTTATCGGTCTTGTCCCGCGGGTACGTCCGAAGGCTGACACCGGGCTTCGTTGCGTACGTGCGGCACTCCGGCACCGAGCAGTAGCCTGCTATGTTGGACGCCTTCGAAGGTAGCCACTACATATTATAGGACTTTCAAGTGTTGTCAAGCGCACACCCGAAGCGGTAAAAACCTTCCCACCTACTCAGAACGGCAGCGAATTGTGCGACTTCAAAAACTTTCGTTTTCGGCTAGCTTCGGCGCTTCCGAAGCCGCCGGACGCGGCCGCTGTGTCCACGTGATCCCTCATACCGCGTCACGCCGACGGTGGCGCCAGCTTTTCCAATGGTGGAGAGCTCGCCCCCAATACTCCGCGCTTCGTCCTCCCGCCTATATGGTCGGTTTCAGTTCACGGACAGGCCAGGAGGGTGTACGTATATATAAAGCGAACAGAAGAATTGGAAACTGAGACCGAGAGGCTTGCAGGCGCCGGACGGGTTTCTCGTGCCGGCGACCTTGCCTTGACGTCAGGCCCGCGCGTCACGTCCTTGAGAGCGCTATACAGAGAGCTCCTCGGCGCGGGTCGCGCCACACGCTCGCCTTATTTAGGCGAGATTTTTCTCCGAGGGCGGAAATCTGGGTTACCGCCCGCTGACAACATCCTTCTCATTTATCGGCGCTGTTAAGTTATGCAAGTGACGCGAACCAAGCAGCCGGCAATGGGAGGGCGCGGTGTGGAGGAGGGACGTGAAGCAGGCGCTGTAATCCCAGGTTGCCTCACCACCGGGAACTGCGGCTCACAGCCAAACGGCCAAAGAAAAGAAGCACAGCAACAGTGAAAGCCTGCAAAAGCGTACGTCCGGGCAGAGCGCCAAAGCCGCCTTGCACGGGAGTGATGCTGGCGCACATATATCGCTTCGCGTCGTCTCTCGCGCTCGTTCTCGCTCGGCCACTCAGCAGGCGGGAGGAAGAACGCGTCGCTTCCTCTTGACGAAAGCTGACCTGTCGGACGCTAAACCTAACCTTTCCAGACATTCTTCGATGTCGTGTAACGGCACAGCGCGGGCGGTGTAAGTGTGAAATTTTCCATTTTAATTGTAATTTCGCGCGCGCGTTTGCATCGCGTGGAAACTGGGAGCTCACAAAGGAAATGCGCCGCACGTATATATATTCCACTCCATACAAATACGTATACGTATGCGGAGGCACGTAATTGCCAAGCAGCCAATCGCAAACACTCGCATTCCAGCCGCTCCGAGTACACGCCTGTGCTGCGCATGCGCGTTCGTGTCGCTCGCGGGAAACGAAGTGACTAAACAGGCAGTTATGGTTATAACGGATACGAAAGGTAAGCGCGTTGTTTAACAGGCGCCGAGACTTTCTGCGCCAGCCACGGCGAAACCGACGACTCAACGCCGCCACGCTTACACGGCGACAACTGCACACATTCCGTACTTGCATAAAGAAAACGAAGACAGAAAAAAGAGAGGGGGGGGGGGGCAGCTCGGCGCCCGCTGCAGACAGCACGCGTAATCGTTTCAACGGGGCGGCGAGGAGGCTCGACACCCCCCGCTGCATACCATCACCATATACACACCATTACCGTAATCACCGCACGCGTCGCAGATGCTAGCACGCAGATGCACGCACCGGCGGCCGCATTCCGCGGCCGACGCGATGTCGCCGCGAGATCCGGCGCTCGTCCTCCGCCACCACCGCAGACAACCACCGGCTCCCAACGTCGTAGAGACGCGCGCTGTTGCTTTATTTCGAGTCCACCCGCGCGGTAATGAAGGCAGGACGGCGCGCGCAAACGCACGCGGGCACCACCGTGGCGAGAGCTCCTGCGCGCCACTCCTCCACTGGCGGCGGCGGCAGATGAGAAGAGGCCGCGCGGCGGTGTCGACGACCTCGGCGCGCGCGTAGCCCGGCGGCGTACACACACAAGACGAGGGCTCGGCCATCTCCGACTGTGCACGCTACGCCGTCACGGTCGCAGCCGCCTTCCCGTAGCGTCAACGACGCGAACGCAGCGCATCTGCTAGCGCGTGCGCTCGTGTACGTAACGGTGTAAGAGGAGGAGGACGACGGCGATTGGCCGGCAAATGGTCGGGATGGGAAACTATTAGTCGACCCAGCTCGTTCGGTATCCGCCGCCCCTTTCGCGTCGTTGTGCCCCGACTCCGGACAGAACAAGAGGGTGACTTTTTCTTTCCTCTTCTTTTTTCTCTCTCGCGCAACATATATGCGTCCTTGTTCTTTCCCTAGCGCCCAGCTGGTAGGCGGGTCCGTTTAGCACCAGGCGCGACGGGCAGAAAGCATAACCGGCTGTGTAACTGTGATGGTGGAGCATGCCAATGAGACAGGTTGAAGTCACGTTAAAATAGGATTTAATACTGTACAGGAAACAATATGTAAAAAAGAGAAACGTTCCAACCAAGTCCAGAAGTGCACCTACAGAAGACCAACAGAATGTTCTAGCCAGTAACTAAGTCAATTATTTGCTCGAGCACATCCGTTTACTTACTTGCCTGAGCAGGATGACTGTGTGTTTATTATTTGTACCTGTCTTTCAGTTATAGTGCTACATTAGTGCACTTGTGTTACCGGCAATTGTGTTACGATTTCACTACGTTTATTATGATTTATTCTTTTTTTTTAATCCTGATATGAAAAGGAGTAGCCGGCGCCTATTAAAGGCGACATCTCTTAATACCATATAACCAATAAAAACAAAGATGAAGGAGCAATATACTGATATAGTGATTTAGTGATAAGTTGGAATACGAGAGACTCGGTAAAATATGCGGAGCCGTTCGCTTGGCAGGATGGCTGTATAGGGCTACTTGTATTAACCAGCGGTGCCATACGAGAGTGTTCATCAAATGCTTTTTCGGTGCCGCTGTACTAAAGACATCCTCCTCAAAAAAAAAAAAAAAAAATGGAAAGAAAGAAAACCTTTAGAGCCGCTCAAGCACACTGTTACACTGAGTCGGCGTATAGACAAACACGGCAACGTTTCATTTCTGTTAATAACCTCAGTTCCAGTGCGTGTGTTCCGGTGCCGCACACACAGCAACGATTATATGCCAGAAATAGCCTTAGTTATACGTTAATTAGCGAGCTTGTTCTACCAACCATTACGACACCGTCTACCTGTTCCCACGTTTCGTGCCCAATTTTCCGAAAGAGAAATAAGGTGTATTCGACCACTCGGACCGGACGCCTGTCTGACGTACGAGAAGAGGAAAACATTAAGTGAGACTCGCGGCACTTGGAACTCTTTTTTTCCCGCGGCGCAACTTCCTATTGCGCAACCCCAGTTGAGCTCAGTCCACATCGCCCTTCTTTAACTCTATCTCTCTCTCTCTCTCTCCGTCCCCCCTTTCTTTCCCGCAGAGCACCCCCTCCCATTTAATCGTGCCTTCTTTCTTACCGCACCCCTACTGTCGCAGCGGCGGCCTCCTTATGCAACCGTTCCATGCATTATGCAACGCGACACGACACCGCTTTTACTCCCTCCTTCCTCCCCCTCCATCTCTCTCTATTTCTCCCGCTTCCCTTCTTTTTCTTTCATTTTCGTCCAGCGTATTTCACTTCTGGCATGTACGCAGCTTCTATATATCACACCACAAAGTAACAGTCGCGTTTTTCTCTTGCGAGTGCATGCCCAACACCGCGGAGATTCTCGGATTAATTTATCCCGCCGCTGTCGTCTTTGCTGCTGTTCATTAAACGAGAAAGGTATCCGGAAAAAGGTCGGGCGCCCTGCGGAGGGTCGGCTAATCCTGCTATATTCGGTTAATAACTGACGCAAGCTATATACATATATATATATATATATATATGTGTGTGTGTGTCATCGTCATCATCAGCCTGGTTACGCCCACTGCAGCGCAAAGGCCTCTCCCATACTTCTCCAACTACCCCGCTCATGTACTAATTGTGGCCATGTTGTCCCTGCAAACTTCTTTATCTCATCCGCCCACCTAACTTTCTGCCGCCCCCTGCTACGCTTCCCTTCCCTTGGAATCCAGTCCGTAACCCTTAATGACGATCGGTTATCTTCCCTCCTCTTTACATGTCCTGCCCATGCCCATTTATTTTTCTACTAAGATGTCAATAACTCGCGTTTGATCCCTCACCCAATCTGCTCTTTTCTGCCATCTGCCAATTTTGTGTGCAAACAAAATTGGCCGCGCGACTGCCGCTCGGGGCACTTTGCGTGCATTCGTGGGCTTCTTTCACGCTCGGAATAACAGTTTTATGTAGCACGTATTGAGGAGCAGAAAGCTGTATCGGGAGTTTTTCATGTCACTCTACAATTTCCTCATTGAAACTTTTCATCTAATTGTAATACTTGATACGTTGATTAATTAAGACTAATTTCTAATTATGCGGAATGAAAGAAAGAATAGTTTGATTATCCTCAAGCGACGGCAAACAACATTACCTTTCGTTCGGTCTAGCTACGTGGCATTCGCATACTTTTTTGAACCCCGGCTAAAGTTAACTAAGACAGCTATAGTATGTCATATACGAAAACAAAATCTTGCTTTCAGAGCTGGTTCCTTTAGCTAAGACGGCTTGGGGGGGAGGGGGGGGGTGTTCGGTGGGCTGGCCTTTTATCTGAAAAGGAAATACATTCGCATAGACTGCGAACGACTTCCGCGCGCCGACGACGAGTTGCTTCGCAAGCGCGAAGAACAGGTTTTCGGCACCGATGCACTCACAGAGGTTGAGTGAGTCGAAGGGATGGCGGGTGGAATCGGTGAAATTTCACTGCCGCAAATGTGAGCGAGTAGACCGCTAAAATAGAAACAACCTATATGGCGCGGTCAAGATTTATCGCGAAGTTCTCCATTGCGAAGACCCTCACTGCGCGCACTGGCAGCACTCGCGCACATTTCTGTAATGCCTTTCTGCTGAGAGCATTTATGATGCGCGTCTCTCTCGGTGAATTCGCTTGAAGCTTGACAGCATAACGTACGAAGCGAGAGAGAGAGAGAGAGAGAAACTGCAACCAACTCCCATTCCCATTGCGCATCGAAGTGCAGCTGGGTTCCCCGGTTGTGACGACGCCGAGTCCAGCTGGATGGTGTTAGAATCGCACCGCTGGCACGAGTTGTTGGAGCCTCAGTGCTGACGCCCGTTATTGCAAACGGGTCGCAAGCCCCAAGGGTAGCGTTGGCCTGGCGGCCTGGGGCACTGGAAGCATCCGAAGGTCCCGGCAAAGCATGAGTCAACTGGTAACAGAACAACTTGTTTATTCTAACATCGCAAAAGAGCGGCCGGTCAGGTCGACCGAAGTGAGAGACGGGAGAGCACGTAACTCGACAGAAGAAATCGGAGCCTCTCTCTTGGCGTCCGGGGGCAGCTGCTCTTATACTTTCGCAGTTGAGGGCAAGAAGGAAGGCCTCGTGACGAGACCACGTGACGGCGGGTACGGACAGACTGAGAGACACGTTGAGACGAGTGTAGTGACGCATCGCCAAGCTGGCGCCTGTCAGACCTCCTCGCTTCACACTTGGGGAGCTCCTCTCCCCGGCTGCCGCGCTTTGACAAGCGTGGGCACACACACACACACGCACACACGAAGACACGTGGCACTGAAACACGCCTGGACGCGCTTGGCGGGGAGACTGCGGGAGCTCCGAACGGGCCAAAATGTCCGCCGCTTTGAACGAAGCTCCGGCGTCCGTTGCATCCGCGCCGGCTATACCGCGCGTTGTAGGCGAAACGTAACAGACCGCCCCGCCGGGGGAAGGAGATCCCGATGGTCAGGGGACTGCATCCGCTGTCCGGAGGGATGTCGCTCGATGATGCTCATAACCGAAGTCGGGCGTCCTTCGGCGTTTCTTGAGCGCAGCGCACAGAGAAGGCCTCGTTCTCTCGTTCAGGTTCACCCAGGACACTGCAAAGTGACTTCGGGAGAGTTGACATTTTTGTTCTCGTTCCCGGCAAGCGTTAGAACTACGCCGAAACTCAACCGCTCAGTCAGCAAGCACGGCACAACCCTCACTAAGCCCTGCCAGGCTCTTTCCCCTTTTATACTACTGCCTAGTTCCTTACAGTAGTTTAGCAGCACTCAGAACACGTCCACAAATTGGAAAATTGCACGAGAAAGCACATCATCACTTTGAAACACTACACAAAAGCAATATGTTAAAAATCCTGCCTCAGGAAGAAAAACATCAGTAACAAACAATTTTGAGGCTGATTCCCACGTTAGGGGCTTCGACTTAAGCCATCGGCGTTACCGTTGAGACTCCCCTTTTTGTAACGCACCTCAAAGGAATATTGTTGCAAAGCGAGGCTCCAGCGCAGGAGGCGGCCATTTTTGGGAGATATGGTCTGCAGCCATTGGAGAGGGCAGTGATCCGTCTCAATGATAAACCTCGAGCCGGCTAGGTAGCATGACAATTTCTGAACGGCCCACACGATACACGCACACTCTTTCTCGGTGGCGCTGTACGCCTGCTCACGACTGGTCAGCTTACGACTAGCATACAGGACGGGGTGTTCTACTTCTCCATTTTCCCGTTGGCACAGTACAACGCCCATGCCTCGCTCACTAGCATCACACTGAACAACGAACCCTTTTGTGTAGTCGGGCGATCGTAGCACAGGCTGCCTTGTTAGGGCGCTCTTTAGGGCGCTAAAAGCTCTTTCCTTCGTCTCATCCCAGACGACTGTTTGCGGCTCTGTCTTTCTTAGAGCATCCGTCAAGGGAGCCGCGATATCAGAGTACCTGGGGATGTACCTCTGATAGTAGCCGGCGACACCTAAGAACGACCGAATATCGGTCTTCGTGCGCGGTTGCGGGAAGCCTCGCACAGCGGCCACCTTTATTTCAGAGGGGCGGCGACGACCCCGACCAATCACGTGACCGAGGTAGACAACCTCGGCCTGTGCTAACTGGCACTTGGGAGCCTTGACTGTCAAGCCCGCATCGTGCAGGCGGGTTAGCACTGCACGCAAGTGGGCCATATGCTCAGGCCAAGATGCGGAGAATATCGCTACGTCGTCTAGATACGGTAAAGCGAATTCTTGCTGTCCCCGCAACACTTTATCCATGAGGCTTGAAAAGCAGTATGGCGCGTTCTTCAAACCAAAACTCAAAACTTTAGGACGGAATGTCCCCATTGGTGAAATGAACGCCGCATACCTACTAGCCTCTTCTGTAAGTGGAACCTGCCAATAACCCCTGACAAGATCTAGGGTGGAAATAAACTGAGCGCTACTCACTCTCTCAAGGCGCTCCTCGATGTTAGGGATCGGATAAATTTGATCCTTAGTGATGGAATTAAGCCTGCGGTAGTCGACGCAAGGACGAGGTTCCTTGCCCGGTACCTCAACTAATATCAAAGGGGAGGTATAATCACTCTCACCCGCCTCAATAACACCGAGCTGTAGCATTTTCTTTACCTCAGCCTCCATAATATCGCTCTGGCGGGGTGACACCCGGTACGCCTTGGATCGTACTGGCTCTGGGGAGGTAAGTTCTATGTCATGAGTAAGGACAGAAGTCCTACCAGGCCTCTCAGAGAACAGACCTTGAAACTCTTGTAAGAGCTGGTGTAGTTCGGTTTTCTGCTCAGGCGACAGCGATGCTTTACTGATTAAGTCACTAATGACTTGATCAGTGTCTTTCCTGTTCGTTACTGAGCCTAGTCCCGGAAGCTCGACCGGTAGCTCTTCGGGAGCGTTTACCATCATACATACTACTGCTTCCCGTTGCCTATAGGGTTTGAGCAGATTACAGTGGTAAACTTGCTGTGCTTTCCGTTTTCCTGGCAGACTGACCACGTAGTTAACGTCCGACAGTTTTTGAACAATCCGTGCTGGGCCCTCCCACTGCACGTCGAGTTTGTTCTTTAGCGACGTGCGCAATATCATGACCTCACCGCCCACCTCAAAACGACGGGCCCTGGCTGTCCGATCATAATAAACCTTGGCCCTCTGCTGGGCCTTTGCCATTGCTTCACCTGACAACTCCTGTGCCCTTCTTAAGCGTTCGAGGAGCTTAAGCACGTACTCCACCACGACTGGGTCGTCGCCCCTGCCTTCCCACGATTCTCGAAGCATGCGAAGCGGAGACCGCAGCGAGCGACCGTACACCAGCTCAGCTGGCGAAAACCCCGTGGCCGCATGCGGCGCGGTACGTAATGCAAACATCACCCCAGGCAGACACAGCTCCCAGTCAGTTTGATGTTCAAAACACAATGCTCTCAACACGCGCTTCATGACGGAGTGGAGCTTCTCAACGGAATTCGACTGGGGGTGGTGCACTGAGCTGTGTAACAGCTTTACCCCGCACCTTTCGAGAAAGGCTGTCGTCAAAGCGCTCGTAAACACCGTGCCCTGATCTGACTGGATTTCCGCAGGAAAACCAACTCGCGCAAATATGGACAGTAGTGCATTGACTATCTCAACTGAGCTTAGTTCTTTAAGCGGCACTGCTTCAGGGAACTTTGTCGCTGGGCAGATCACAGTCAAAATGTGTCTGTACCCCGTGGCTGTTACCGGCAGAGGTCCCACTGTATCAATAACGAGCCGTCTGAAAGGCTCCGTAATGATAGGTACCAACTTCAACGGCGCCCTCGATTTGTCCCCTGGTTTGCCCACCCGCTGACAGGTGTCGCATGTCTTCACAAAGTGGTCTGCGTCCCGAAAACACCCTGGCCAGTAGTACTCTTGCAAGAGACGGTCCTTAGTTTTCTTAACTCCTAGGTGTCCGGACCACGAACCCCCATGCGACAAGCGCAACAGATCCTGACGGTAGCACTGAGGCACGATCAGCTGATCGAACTCCACTCCTCTGCGGTCTAGATACTTTCGGTACAGGACCCCACTTCTTTCCACAAAGCGAGCATTTTTCTTGGCGACACCTTCCTTGACAATGCAGCGTATGTTTTCTAGGCTGCCATCCTTCTTTTGCTCGGCTATCAAAGCCGCCCGGCTGACTTTTAGCAACCTATTAAGTCCGTCTGACGTAGGCGCGATGAGCAAATCTGCAGATAGCTCTTCTAACTTTCCCGCATCGGGAATTTCCTCTCCAGTATCTGGTGCCTTTAACGCTACAGGCTCAATTTTATTCAGTTCGGGCGTGCTCTGAATATCAGCTTGCTGCGCTTCTGACTCTTTCTCATTGTTCGACAACGTCGGCCCCGCAACTACTGCCTTTGCAGCGAGCTCCCGAACCTTTGATCTGGTTAAGGCCTGAACGCTAGCCTCACCAAACAAAAGCCCCTTCTCGCGCAGGAGGTGATCGGACCTGTTCGAAAATAGGTACGGGTACTGGGGGGGCAGCATAGATGACACTGCGGCCTCCGTCTCAAGCGCTCCGAAAGGTCCTTCAATAAGCACTTTTGCTACGGGCAGACACACGCTGTGAGCTTCCACGGCTTGCTTGATCCATGCGCACTCGCCCGTGAACATATCGGATTCTACGTAAGAGGGGTGAACTACATCCATTGTAGCTGCGGAATCGCGAAGCACTCGGCACTCTTTCCCGTTCACGAGGAGGTCTCGCATGTAAGGCTCGAGAAGCTTCATGTTCTCGTCAGTGCTGCATAAAGACAAAAACACGACTTTTGTTTTTGTTTCTGGACACTGTGCCGAAAAGTGACCCGGCTTCTGGCACGTATAACAAACGCGCGCTTGCCTCGTCTCGAACCGCTTTCTGCGTTCGGCTTCGGTTGCCGCCGTCTCCTTACGTTCGGTCGGACTGCTTTCACTCGCATCCGCACTACGTGTGTCCCCCTTTGCTCTCATGGGCGTGAACTTTGGCCTCTCAAACTTGGAGCCAAATTCACCCTTTTGACCGTCCTTAGCTCCGCGAGCCCGACGCGTCACAAACTCCTCGGCTAGCTCGGCGGCTCTAGCCACCGTACTAACGTCTGGCCTATCCAAGACCCAGTACCGCACGTTCTCAGGTAACCGACTATAAAACTGTTCTAGCCCGAAACACTGCAGAACTTTCTCGTTGTCACCAAACGCTTTCTCTTCTTTGAGCCACTCCTGCATGTTTGACATAAGCCTGTAGGCAAACTCTGTATATGACTCACTTTTGCCTTTCTCATTTTCCCGAAACTTCCGACGGAACGCCTCCGCGGACAGCCTGTACTTTTTTAGCAGACTCGATTTCACTTTGTCGAAATCCTCTGCCTCCTCTCTATTCAAGCGAGCGACTACGTCGGCCGCCTCGCCGGGTAACAAAGTGAGCAAGCGCTGTGGCCACGTTTCCCGAGAGAACCCCTGCTTCTCGCACGTTCGCTCAAAGTTAACGAGGAACAAACCAATGTCCTCTCCAAGCTTAAACGGCCGCATCAGGTCAGTCATTTTGAACGATACTCGTTCTCCTGCACCGTGTGCCTGACTTCCATTACGAGCGCGTTCCATCTCTACCTCGAGGCGCTTCATTTCCAAAGCGTGTTCGCGCTCTTCTTTTTCTTTCTGTTCTTTTAGTTCACGCTCCTGTCTCTCTTTCTGTTCTTTAAGTTCGCGCTCCTGTCTTTTTGCCCGCTCCTCAATGGTCTCAAGGCATTCCGACAGCTCGTCATCCTCAGCTTCTAACTCAAGAATAGCCCTTAGCAGTTCTGGTTTTCTGAGTTTGTCTGAGACATCCAGACCCAACTCTCTTGCAAGCTCCAGCAATTTCGGTTTACGCAACGACTTCAAATCCATGGCTGCTCTGAATGCTGCTTTCTCTACTGCCTACTATTGTCTTGCCGCAAACTAATCCGGCAGCAACGACAACCACAATTACCAGCTCTGTTTCTGACACTAACAAAAGCCTGGCAAAACTCAGAAGAAGAAAGTCCCGCACTCACCAAACCTCGCAGCCAAGAATTCAGCGCAGTCGTTCCGCTGCAGGCAACCAGTCATCACACAGGGCTCGTTGCACTGCTCCCGGATGGTCGTTGTGCTGCTCAGCATACAGTCAACCGCATATCTTCGCTGCTGGCCTCCGTTGTCGCGATCTCACCGCTGGCAACCAGCTGTTAGAATCTGAGCGCTGACACGAGTTGTTGGAGCCTCAGTGCTGACGCCCGTTATTGCAAACGGGTCGCAAGCCCCAAGGGTAGCGTTGGCCTGGCGGCCTGGGGCACTGGAAGCATCCGAAGGTCCCGGCAAAGCATGAGTCGGCTGGTAACAGAACAACTGGTTTATTCTAACATCGCAAAAGAGCGGGCGGTCAGGTCGACCGAAGTGAGAGACGGGAGAGCACGTAACTCGACAGAAGAAATCGGAGCCTCTCTCTTGGCGTCCGGGGGCAGCTGCTCTTATACTTTCGCAGTTGAGGGCAAGAAGGAAGGCCTCGTGACGAGACCACGTGACGGCGGGTACGGACAGACTGAGAGACGCGTTGAGACGAGTGTAGTGACGCAGCGCCAAGCTGGCGCCTGTCAGACCTCCTCGCTTCACACTTGGGGAGCTCCTCTCCCCGGCTGCCGCGCTTTGACAAGCGTGGGCACACACACACACGCACACACGAAGACACGTGGCACTGAAACACGCCTGGACGCGCTTGGCGGGGAGACTGCGGGAGCTCCGAACGGGCCAAAATGTGCGCCGCTTTGAACGAAGCTCCGGCGTCCGTTGCATCCGCGCCGGCTATACCGCGCGTTGTAGGCGAAACGTAACAATGGCTTCGTTGACATGCTTTATGAGGCCGAGCAGCAGGGGCCATCATAGCGTCGGGCACAGCTTAGCTTTTGCGATGGATCGGTCCATCTCTCCCAAGAGAGGGAGAGAAGAGAGAGGAAATGATAAATGAAAGGCAGGGACGTTAAGCAGGACTGAGCCCGGTTGGCTACCCTCAACTAGGGAAAGGGAAAAGGGGAGGGAAGGATTTAAAGAAGAAGAGAAAGTCCGCTGGGGACATCGATAGGTCACTCAGTCCGGATCGCAGACGTTGACCCCATCCGGTAGCATTGAAATATCGCAGCAGCGCTTTTGTGGCATTTATTTAGCTGCGATATGCGAGGCCACGGTCCCAAGATCTTGTTCGAGGAGAACGGTTTTCCGTCTAATTGATTTAGAGCTGCGCTTTTTCAAAAGATGGGCAGTGTAGCGCAGTAGATGTTCTATAGTCTACGCGACACCGCAGCCACTGCACTGGGCGCTATCGGCCATTCCAATCAAACACGCGTGTATAGGGAAGATGTACGGTGGGAAGATCGAAAAAATTCGAATGTGTGGAGGAAAGAGTGCTCCTGGAGGAGGGCATTCTCCGCAAGTATAGGGCAAGCTAGGTATATACTTTGACGCGACCGCTTCCGGCCCTCGTGCCCTAACAAATATGTCGTACACCGCGAGGTCGCGCGTGCCAGAGGCACTCGGCTCCCTCCGACTCCTGTCCCGAAAGAGAACGAGTTTAGCCAGTTATTTTAGGAAGCAAACACTGATGCAATCAAGAGGGGCGGAAACTGCTGACGCCGTAACAAGCCATTAGTCGCATCAAAGTGATGCGGCGACTTTTTAGGAGCAGACAGGGCACGCTCTTTCTTGCATCCCGCCCTCGCGGTAGTGTCCTTGGGTGTCGCTTCGAGTGTCGCTTTGGATATCGAGTTATACACCCGTAATCGTCTTTTCCTTGACTATGTACACTCGCCTCCTACACAGATGACAACGTTAGCGAGTTGTTAAGAGAAACGTTAGTATAAGGTCTCCGCGAGCTCCATTCGAGTGGATTCCTGCAAAGCTAACCAGCATTGCGCAGGCTGCAGCGGCAAATATCAACTAAAAAAAAAAAAAAGGTGATAGTGGTTCCAACTCGGCAATAGCTTGCTCCTCCAGAAAGGCTAAATTCTAACCGTTAGTCACCAGGAAATAGGAGAATCTAAAACCATTCATCCTTTCTGGTTCCAGAGATGGCCCGATAAAGCGCACAGAACGTCATAACAATAGCTCGAATAGAAAGTCGGAACGTCCATTGGAAACTACAGTGGTTTGCATATGCAATCATCGAGCCAACGATGATCACCGCTTCAGAAAGAATATGTCTATCGCAGTTAAACTAGCATTTGGTTACACTATGCATCAGGCCGTTATTTGTCCTTTTTTATGTCCACATTGTGGATTTCTTCATTGTCCATGCAAAAGCCTAGTCTCTGTCACCCTTGTCATTGAAAGCATTCGCAGTTCACTTTTTGCAGATGGTTACTACTAGGTTACTAGGTGGTTTTGAAATTTGTAGGTGCGCAATTTCTTCTTTTTTTTTTTTTTTTTTTTTAGAGTTGTTCTGCAAAGTGTATCAGCACCGGTCAAAGCGCCTCGAAAAAACTATGCTTTCTCTAGGTCCTCAGTTATGTATTAAATGAGTCACTTTCCCAAAACTCGTGAAGTTTGACCTGAGAGCTGGGGACTTTCATTTCCGCTTCCGGAAGGCGCCGACACCACAAACCGGAAGTAAACAGGAAGCGCTTCCCCTTCAGGTGGACAGCTTTATTTTTTTCGTTGCAATGATGCCTTGAAACGTTTAGGGAACGAGAAGTATTGAACTGTAGTGGAACGCCTTCTTCCTACGTTAAATGGAATCTGCCGACGGGCAAACTCGATTATTCCAGAAAACCTTCATTTTATATTCATAACGAAAAAATGTTGTTACCGCTGTGTAGCTGCAACAGCGAGCACGAATTTTGTTTTTACGTTAAAGAGGAATAAAGAAAAATGATGTTCACTTTGGTTACGAGTCTGGATAAAGTAAAATAGGGCGCTTGAAAAGGGCGGACATGAAAACGGACAAGAAGTCTGACGTGAAAACGTAACAATTATAACCACAAAGTAATACAATATAATGCAATACCCGAAATAGCCCCCCCCCCCCCCCCCCCCCCAAACACACACACTCACACAGACAAAAGCACAAGCTCGAAGGGCTTTACTGCAGTGGCGTATTATTCAGAAGCACATTTCAAACCTCGCTTAATGAAATATCAGTCAAATGTTTTTTTGTTTTTTTTTTGTCACTGTACAAGGTGTTCGGTATCGTTGACTGTTTAGGGAAAATTACCGCTACTTTTGGGAATGAGTGTTGCTGTCACCGCCTAAGAATGACAAAAACGCGCACCTTTACAGGAAAGTTATCGCAGTTAGCATAAGCGAATAACGCAAGCAAACTGTGCGCTCGATCGCGCTCCGCGGAACGCGGTGCCCCGAAAAGGGCGACAGTATTATAACCTTCCAAGTTGAGAAGCCACGTGTTACGCCTCCTGTAAGAGATGGGATGGGGGAGAGGCTACCTACACGCGAACCGGAAACGCGCAGCTGCAGATGCAATTGGTTCTGATCCAGCTGCGGTTTACTAAACAGAACACAGCGACACATATCGACACACAGGAAGGCAGGGCTGCCGGTGAAGACGCGCGGTGATGCGCCTGTTGTTGCGTAACGACGGAGAAGCGTTTGAAGTTCCGCAAATAGCGCGCCTCCTCTTGATCAAGCTGGGGAGGGGGGGCGAGGGGCATGGTGTCCCTCCCAGCGGGACAATTGGTGGCCCAGTTTTATTTCTCTGTCTTGAGTGTGTGTGTGCGGTCATGACAACCACAAATACGGCAAGAAGGCTATAAGATAAGAAAGCCGCTTTGACACGTACATTGCCCTCTTCAGAGTACTGCCCCATGGACTCCGCACGAGCTTGTGCCGCGCCATACGGAGCAAATCTGTGCAAAGCTCACGACAGGTTTCTCTATAGGGGTAGTGGGCAGCAGCCGACCGATTGTTCAAGAGCGTGTGAACTTGAATTTCCCAACATTAAACATCCATATGCTGATGGCGACGATGATATGAGTACCCTCCTTGAAAAGCGTAGATGGCACAATTCCAGCAAGCTCATTCTTGAAATGTACCTAATGCATTTTAAATCTTAAAAAAAAATAATTAAATTATGGGGTTTTACGTGCCAAAACCACTTTCTGATTATGAGGCACGCCGTAGTGGGGGACTCCGGAAATTTGGACCACCTGGGGATCTTTAACGTGCACCTAAATCTAAGTACACGGGTGTTTTCGCATTTCGCCCCCATCGAAATGCGGCCGCCGTGGCCGGGATTCGATCCCGCGACCTCGTGCTCAGCAGCCCAACACCATAGCCACTGAGCAACCACGGCGGGTATTTTAAATCTTTAACTATTATGGTAGTCTAACTGCATCATCCACCGCAAAAAAAAAGTTCGTTTTGTTGCGTATTATCCCTTCATTTGCGCCACCTATCTCTCCCCTGTAGGGGCGCTGAAACTTCCCGTCTCGGTCAAGCCAGCTGTTTCCCCGTTGATGGCTAGATGGAGATCTGACATTCCAACAGAATATGCTCAACAGTTTCTGCACCATTTCCACGCGCTATGCATGACTCGTCTTCGCCTCCAGCTCGGACCGAGAGACGCCTGCAAATAAAGTTGATCTCTCTCTCTCCTTTTCTCTGTATGTACCAGTGTTATCGCATCTAGGGCCGAAATTTGGAAGATAATAACAAAGAAGCTTGGAATCGTGCTGAAGACCACACGCTGGACCAGTGACTGAACGTAAAACGTACGGCTGAAAGATAGCGAGGCATTCGAGAGCACAGCAGGGCACATCGTTACGATGAAGAGGGCGATTGAGGGGAGGGAACAAGATGAGTTTGGCGGGCCGTGCACTGCGTAAGGAAAATAACCGGCGGTCTGTTAGAGAGCAAATGCAGTCGAGGTGGGGAGATGAATAGGTGGCGAAATTAGACGTGGAACTAGAATTAATGGGGTTCGCTCGGCCGACGCGGAACCGGGGAAACTGGAGATCACTGTCCGATTCTCCGCCGATCGTCGTCCTACACACGGCTCATATCAACTGGCGACGATGATGATGGTGGTGGTAGACCCGCACATCGGAGCAGACCGATCGAAGCCCGCAATAATCGAACTCCGATGCTGCCCAGCCACATGATATGCTGGACAGTGCGGCTGATATTAGCAGAACGGTTCGCGTCTCGGTTCGAAGCAGCAGACGACCCTCGGCGTTCGCTTCTGTTGCTCAGTCCAAAAATAGCAATCGGAGCATGCCCAACTTCTACAATTGTTAAACTGTCTAAAAATAACAGCAGCAACAACAACAACAAGGCTCACCAGGGCATCAAGCAGTACCGCTTCAGTGAGTCGAAGCGTGGCGGGACTTCAGAAGACCCCAGATAAGGCTATAAGACATTTGTGCTGGTCATTCGAACCGAGGAGCGGGAAACTGCTTCTCTCTTTCCTGTCAGCACATTCAAAACTGCCTCGTCAGTGCTCTCAGAAAGTCATGTCCGCATTCTAGGCAATGAAGTTTTCATGCTTAGGTTGACCGCTTGTTATCTGCCCGATACACGAAGGCTTAAGTATCTGCTGTCGCGGGAAAGCTTGCAGTGATTCCGTACATACATGACGTGTCCCACAGACTGAAGAGGGTAGGACAAGGCGCTGGTGTAGCGGTGATTTTTTCCCGCTCCGGAAAAACTAGCGAAGCTTTGCAAGTCTGCTTCACAAGCCAGGCGTGGTCGTCGTCGTTCTGTGAAACACAGGGAAGGTTTAGTGCCCTGCATCACTGGCGTGGTGTATGTGATTCTTCTCTGTTGTGGAAAAAAGTACGTGGGAGAGACAGGAAGGTGCTTAAATGGTCGTCTCAGGGAGCACCATAACAATGTCTAGAACACGGTACAGGGCCATTCGGGTATTGATTGCAGCGATCACCGATAAGCCCTACTCGAAAAAAAAAAAAAAATTAAGGCGAAGTGCTGTTTAAACAGTTCACAGCTGACACGTGAAATCATTGAGGCAGATTTCACCAGGAAGTTTGATAGCGCGTGCGTCAGTTCTCCTTCGATTGCACTTTCATCTCAGGAAATAGCAGATTTTAACATGATTTGGATGGCAAACATTCATCGTGCAATGTACGCATGTGGCTATCATTATGAACATTGGAAATTATGCTCCAGACTTTTTTTGCCGATTATTCACATGTTGCGCATGGTAGCAGCCTCTGTATTTATTCCTCCATGAATAAACTGCAAGTACAACGCTGTGTGCGTGTCGCTCTCTCGTGTCCCTGTCTTTCTTTGCGCTGTGTCCTTTTTTCCAGTGAATCACCAACAAGCCCAAGCTTTCGCGCTAATTTGAAGATCAGGCCATGGACAAAAAGAAATGAAAGAATGGAAGAAATAAACTGCGCCCGAAGCTATACGGTCGGTAATCGACTAACCAGCAGACATAAGCGATATTCTTCCCTCTTCTTCTGGTTTGGAAAGACAAGAAAACCAAACCGCTGCGCAGCCCGCATGCGCTAAACTGAGACCCAAATGAATGTACTCGCCTTTTTTTTTAAACTTCCGCTTTATATGTTTCTCCTTTCCGTCGCTACCTGTCACGGACGCAAGGAGTGCGCAACTACACAGGCTGGCCGGCTCGGTGATGCATGCGGTCCCTGTCGCCTTGCAAGCTGCAGCCCATCGAAACGAACATCTGTTGTGAAACGCAAGCACGAAGCCATCATGACGAAACCAGCCGCAATCGAAATGTTCTCAGCCTCTTGAATCGACAAGTAAACGAGCTGCTTGCTGCTATCTCAATTTCTTTTTGCGCTAGATTTGCCGGTACAGTTAAACCTTGATTTTCCGTAGATGCGAATTACTTCGTTAAATCGAGAGCAGTTAAAGCTATCATGCGGTTAGCATAATTAATAGATAGCATAACTTTAATAGCCCAAGAAAATAGGTAGTTTTTTTTCCTAAGTATACGCATTTATTGTGCAGCGAGCCCGTTGAGCGTGTCTTGCGTTTCTTCAGGGGAGTGGCGACGTTTGTTAACGAGCTAGTGGACTCCAGTCCTGCACTGCAACACGGCATACACATAGCTTAGGTACCTCCCCTCATCCCAGACTACGTTGAATCGGGATAGACATTGAGTTCAGTTCGTTTCTCTGAGGGTTACAACGGGCTAAGCTCTTCGTATATGTGAAGGGGAATCGAAAGCACTTCGAGCAATTCAAAGTTTCGTAATAAAGGCTTTCATGAAATCGAGGTTCGACTGTATCAACCGCCAACGTGCCCGTAAGACTTCCTCAAGAAAACACGAGGTGCAGAGCCACTCAAATCTACAGCGTGTATCGCGCATTACCGAGTTGCGTCCGAACCATCTTGTACACGTCGTTTCCGACTCCGCCGCAGTGATCTCGCAAGCTATGCGACACGCCTTGCACCTCGAGCATCGCCTAATCCTTCGTTGGGCACGAACAAACGCTTCAACGATCAAGGGTCCACGAAACTTGCAGTGGGGATATGTTGCGGAAGACGGGCTGCCAGACTACGGCGATATCCGGCGAAGTGCTTTAATTCGCAGCAACATCGGAAAAAAAACGCTTCAGGCGCATAAAGCCCCTTGGGTCTCTTCAGAAAGTTTCGGTATCCCACCAAGCGAAACACGGACAGCATTCGAGTGCGCTTTGTAACGTAAACTGCAGAAATATGGTTGGACTACTCCGACAAGTAAGTACATCGCATCGCGGCGGAGCGCAATGGGAGGATGAATCGGTTAGAGCGAAAAACCGCTTATAACGAACTATTCTAAAGCATAAGCGGCGATCTGAAACGTAACAAAGTACGTATGCACCCCAGATGTTGACTGCGCTTCAGCGATTACGCTCGCTCTTCGATAACAACTTAGCTTCTGTGTAGTAGTCGGCTATCGCCTTTCAAAACAGTGGCGTTTTCTCGCTTGAGCAGCGGCTGTCGCCAAGCCGGTAAGATCAAAAGGCGCGCCAGGATACAGACCAAAGAACGAACGCAAGAACTTGCAAACTGTCAGCGAGATGCGTTTTTTTTTTCTTTTCTTTCCTCCACCGACAGGGCCGAGTTCCGGAGTCCACAACGTGACGCTTCGATCACGAACAAACCCCTCCACTAGTTGCCTCCGCCGCAGCTGCTACCGCGGACCTGTCTCTTTCTCCGAGAGTGCTCGCTTGGGCTGGCTGACAGGACACACGCTTTTTCGGCACGGCGATGCAAGGTTTCTTGCGGCGTCCCCGTTCGGCCTGCCCACGCCTTGCACGCAAAACGCCCGCGCGCTGTCGTCTGAAACGAGACAGCCGTCTCGCCGTAGAGCGCGCGCTTCGAAAAGGACCGACCGTGCAAGGCGCGTACAGCACCGATCCAAAACAGACCCTGAAGCAACAGAAAAGATGCACGAGAGTTCCAGCCGCGGTACCTTTTCTTCTCCGCGAGAGAAGAAGACTTCTCCGAAAATGGTGGCCCCCACCGGCTCTTGTGCGGCGGTGTTAGGGAGGGACAACAGAAACCTGCGTCAGCCCAGGTAGAAAGCAGGATGCCTTGCCTTCGAGCGCAGGCCGCCCGCGGCGACGGCGGCTCGCTGCTCACCGAGGGCCGTGGGAATAAAGCCGTCGCTGTATAGACGGAGGCGCGAAGTAAAAGGAGGGAGGGCGCGGTGCTGCTGCCGGTGGAGATGCTCGGCCACGTAAACGCACACACACACTCTCGGTCACAAAAGGAAGCGTACCCCCCGGTCCCCCTCCAACCCCGGAACCCCCCTCAACCCGCCCGGGGGCAGCAGCAGCAGCAGCAGCCGAGGCGGCGACAAGAAAGAAAAAGCTCGCTCGTGCGCATTCCTGCGGCCAGCAACGGCCGGCCCTGCCTCCTTGCGAAAAAAAGTATACGAACGCCGGCCGCGAGCAAAGCTGGACCGCCGGCGCGCGCCGGGCCGACGCACGGAGCGGCACGCGGAGACCGAAATCAACGCCCATATGGCCGCGCAATCAAACGATAAAACAAACGCGGTGCAAGCGCACGTGCGCGACCGCGCGAAATACGGGGCGCGACAAACGAACTCACCGGACGTGGGCGACGCGGCGAGCACTTCGGTCCACCTGTGTTCGCCGCCTCCGAGCGTAGACGATAGCAGGTCTCGCGGCGCGCTGCAGTCCGGCGTCGTCGCGCCGCAGCAGACGACCGCGGAAGCGGCGAGCACCACGCAAACGGCCAGCGGTATTCCGATCGGCAGCGACGAGAACCTCGCCATCGTCACTACCTGACGGTGGGAGCACCTGATAGGTTGAGGGTCTTCTCGTCGTGGTGCTACCACGGCGGCGGTCATCGCGCGCAGGTCCTCCACACGAACCACCAACACCTGCACCTTGCCTCCGTGCGACCTGAACACAAACTGCTTTCGAGCTAGCGGTTGTTGTGCCGCCGGGGCCGCGGGGGCGAAAACTGGCGAAGCACCGAGCGAACCGGTTTAGGGATCCGCGACGCCGCCGCATCCACTACGAGCGGGCTTCGTGTAGCGAACCACAGTCGGAGGTGAGGCAAGCGGCGCCCTCCAACGGTCGCCACGAGAGGGTTGAGTCGAGCGCTCGCGTTCAGCTCCCCCTCGTGGCGCGTGCGCGCGATCCAGTCGTCCGGGTCAATATCCCGGGACGGCGGCGGCGGCCTCCGAATCCGGCCCGTAACTTTTTTTCTTTCCCTCGCGCAACGTTTGTGCAAGAGAGGGAGAGAGCGCGCGCCGCAGCTGTTTCATTCATAGTCTCCCAAGCGCCGAAATTTGCCGGGCGTTCTCCGGGAAGACGTCGTCCCGCCGCACGGACGCCGCCCCCCCTGTTGACCTACAGAAGCGCGTGCTTCCTTTCCTTTTTTCTTGTTCTCAAGATCGCGGAAACCTCATAACCGCTTCCTGGATTCGAGTTCGGCTTGGGGAAATCGGTGTTTTTTTCGTTAGTCAGTAGCCCTCGAATTCGTGCACTTTTGCCTCTCGTACAAACCCGGCGGCGACGCTGCTGCTCGGTGGTGCGTGTGCCGATTAAGCGCGGGCGCGGTCTTCGCGTGGCGTGGGCGTGCGGCAAAGTGGTGCTTGCGCGGCGTGCCCGTCTACTCACTACGTGTGCGCCAAAGCGGAAACCGTGCCGGGCTGGACCCTGCGCCGCCTCGAGTAGCTGAAGGAACATTCACGAAACGGGCCGCACCAGACAAGGACGCGTCCTTGTTATTGGCTCGCAGCTGTTGCCCGTTCGATATGCAACACTTACTATACAGGCTACTCTCCGTTCACAGCCCCGACCGAGCAGGTGTCCTTTGGGTCAGTCTGCGGAGCCGAGAATGAGACCTCGAACGAGTGGGCGCATCGACGATGGACCTTCGCGTGAGCGTAGGTCCACGTGTACTACTAGTGGCCGCAGCGGGTGTAACTTTCCGTGGGAGTTTCTTTGTCATCGGCTTTACTGCTGTGGGAACAATTTGATAAATAAGAGGATGTGGTGTAGTAGTGAGGGTTAAGGACACAGTAGCAAAAGTGTGAGTAACAAGAGTAACTCTTTATTAGGCGAACCTGCGCCCACAAAATAACAGGCTACACTCAAAAGTACAACCATAGCGGCGAGCACAGTCAGCCGTCGTCGAAATCTTATCTGCGGGTCAAACGCGTCGGCTTTGATACATGAGTCATCGAAAGTTAGAGAGTAATCGCCTGGGTGTCTTCCAAAAAGTACTACACAATTCGCGTCCCGCATAAAACCAGATTACACAAAGTTCGGTAACAGACAAGGGACGGAACCATCGATGACATTCGAGAAACTTCCGATACACGCAGGCGCGTCCTGCGCGAAGCGATGATGTTCAACATTTGCTAGCCGGTGAAAAAGCGGTCAACCGAGAAAGATAAATAAGTACACGCGGAAAAATTAAGCTATTTCTTCATTAGTTTATGCATTTAAATTTACGATATAAGACCGTAGCAGGCCCGGTAGTAGCTGTGGGCAGGTTATGGACAATGTTTTGACGAATCCGTGCACAGAAACTGACGAGGCTCCGGCACCTCGCAGCAGCGGGACTTTCGCCGCATAATCCGAGCGATTATACTGCTTGGACGCAGGGACTATATTATCGATCCCTCGTGGGCATCATTAGGTCAGCAAATCTTTTTTCATTCATTTAATCATCCTTATTCGCCCCCATCCCATACCCCTGAATGCCCTGAGGCATTTACCCTCGCATAAAAAAAAAAGTACTAAGTGCATGGGTTGAGTACACCCTTTACGGTATATTACCCATTGAAGCTGGCCGAGGTGCGTTATATTTTTGTTTCGCCAACGAGGCTAATTTTAGTCCGCTGTCCTTAGAGAACTGCAACTGCCCATCAAGGTCGACTTTCCTGAATATTGGGCAAACGTCATATCCAGTCCGCATGCTAAGTTAAATAAGCGCACAGAAAGTAGGGCATTTCTAGAAAAATTGACCAACCCTTCCACTACCGGAAAATAAGGGTAATCGAAGCTTGTCCTGCGTGCACCTGACCTTCGTCACGGTTAAGTAACCCACACGTTACGGTGCCGGATTGCTTCGGCCTCCCGCTCCCTCGGCTCCGGATCTTCTCGTTGCGGTCAGATTGCCTGGGCTCGGGCGACTCTAGTATCGGCGCGCCGACGGCGAGCCCTTCACGTTCGGCGGTATGGTATGGTATGGCATGAATAACTTTATTTAGGTTCTGAGGGATCAGTATGGGACTGATGCGGGCCGCTCCCACGTCGGTACAGAGAGACCGGTGGTAAAAACTTTAATTCGTCAACAGAAAATGATTTATGAGATTACATGTGGGAAGCCTTGATGGCTTCGTGAGGCGGCCGTCAGACCATGTGGTACGGCGACTTCTAAAGCCCAGGTCACGGCCCGCAGTTGCACCGCAGGTTCCGAGCTGGTCACTGCAGCCTCCCACTGCTCTCGGTTGGATGGCTGCCATTCGCCTCTAGGTTTGAGCTCAAGGCATTCGTGCAAGATGTGTGCTAAATCGGCTTTGTCGGCCTCGCATAGCGTACATTCGAGGGAGTGTATCCCTGGGTAGACTATGTATAACTTGTACGGGTTAGGGAAGGTGTCTGTTCGGAGTTGCCTGCAGATCGCCTGCTGGTTTTTGGTTAAGGATTTGTCAGGGGGTGGGTATTCGAGTCCTTCGTTTTTATAGTATTGCGTAATCGACCATTTGCAGAAGTCGGAGCGTTACCTAGCGCGAAAAACAGGAAGCTTGCGCCTCGCCGCTTGGTTGGAAAACATCCCGGCTACAGCCTTGCATGCTTTGGTACGGCGGCATCGAGTGGCGACTTTGAGTTTGCAGAGCTTCTTTCATGTTTTGCGAAAGCGTCGACGTTCTTCGATAGTTGCATATCACCTGCCTTAAATATGATTGAAGAGGACTTCATTCCCTTGCCGTTTTTGCAAATGAGACGAACAATTGACTTCTCAGTGTGCCGGATAACGAGCGACAATGCGTGGGGTTATCTTCATGCCAACACTTCGTCCGTGTGTCAGGCACACCGCTGATGGGCTTTAAAAAAAGAAGGTTAAGTTAAGAACATAAAACTTAACGTAAACACCGTGGACCCTCCACTTAGCCTCATACGAGCTACGTACACGCCATCCATGAAGTCGGGCATCTACGTGGTTACAGCATGGTTCACAAAAGCCATTGGCGACATTGCCGGAGAGCACTGTGAATGTGTGGCTGGATGAGTACTTTATGCCTGTCGCATTCCCCGAACTTTCCCGCAGGTGTCTTGGTTAATCTTCCGTATTGGGCTCTTCTGTGTGCTTCGACTAGTTCGTTGAGCGTGTGGTGGACGCCCATTTTCAGGAGTCTCTCGGTGGATGTGTATCTCGGCAGGTGGAGCGCCGCCTTGTAGCTTTGTCTTAGGCAGTTTACCTTTTCCTCCTCCGCTTTATACAGTTTGATATATGGGAGGGAGTACACGAAACTGCTGAGCACGAAAGACTGGATTAGATGCCTAAGATCCGCTTCATTCATCCCAAAGTGTTTGTTATCGATGCGTCGGATCAAACGGTTGGTTTGGTTCACACATTCCGTAAGTTTGTTGATAGTCACTGTGTTTTCGCAGTTGCTTTGTAGGTGCATACCTAGTATCCGGATCATTTGGACCTCGGGAATTAGGGCGTCGTCCACGTATATTTCTCTCAGGACTGAGGTTTTTGTATGACCTTGTGGATTGTATCTCATGACGAGAAGTTCCGATTTTTGTGGGGAGCACGATAATCCTATCTTTCTGGCGTGTTCTGAGACTACGTCTGTTCCAACTTGCAGTAGGTGTTCGACCTCTCCGTCGTTCCCCTTGGTTACCCAGAGTGTAATGTCGTCTGCGCATAGGGAGTGCGATGGATTTGGTTTTCCTTCGAGCAGCTGTGCCATGGGTATGAGCGTGACATTGAAAAGGAGTGAGAGTACCGATCCTTGCGGCATTCCCCTGCTTCCCAGTGAGAAAGGGTCGGATGGGAATGACCCAAAGCGTATCTCCGCCGTCCTAGCGGATAGGAAGGCTTTGACGTTGGTGTGGGTTCGCTCGCCTACACCTAGATCTGAAAGGGCTTCCGTGATAGCCTCGTACTTTGCCGAATGCTTTGGTTAAATCCAGAGCTAGGATTGCTTTGGTTCGTTTGCTGTGAATAGGGTTGATGACCTCCTCCGATAGTCTGAGCATGAGGTCTTGTGTGGAGAGATGTTGTCTAAAGCCCAATATTGTGCTTGGGAAGAGTTTGTGCTTGTCCATATGTTCTTGCAGGCGATCTAGAATCACGTGTTCTAGCCATTTGCCCAGGCATGACGTGAGGGAGATAGGTAACAAATGTTGTATTTGTAGACCCTTCCTTGGTTTAGGTATTAAGGTTATCTTTGCGTGTTTCCACGCTGCTGGCAGCTTGCCTTTTTCCCAGCATTGGTTGAAGAGTTTTGTGATAGCGTTGGTTGATTCCTCATCCAGGTTTCTCGAAGTTCGGTTTGTGATTCCGTCCGCTCCCAGGGCAGAGGATGTGCGGAGTTTGTGTAGCACCGCCCTTACCTCTGCCGTCGTTATTTCCTTGTCCATTCCTGGATTCGAAGGTCCTTTGTACTCGGGAAGTGTTTCCTTGTCAGAGGTATCTAAATATCTGCTCCGGAGTTCATCGCGGAGTTCGTCGTCTAGAAGGTGGTGTTCCTGTATAATGCGGAAGATGTTCTTGTTGTGTGCCGTCTTACAATTTTCAGGGTCTAGGAGGTACCTGAGTAGGTGCCACGTGTCTTTTAGGCCGTTTTCCATTCATCTGGTCGCATGTTTGACCCCATTGTTTTTCGACCAGCTCTTGTGCGTGGTGTTCTATATTTTTTTAGCTTAAGTTTTCTGTTGTATTTTTGCTTGAGCCATCTCTTTTGCCTTGTCAGAGGTATCTAAATATCTGCTCCTGAGTTCATCGAGGAGTTCGTCGTCTAGAAGGTGGTGTTCTTGTATGATGCGGAATATGTTCTTGTTGTGTGCCGTCTTACAATTTTCAGGGTCTAGGAGGTACCTGAGTAGGTGCCACGTGTCTTTTAGACCGTTTTCCATTCATCTGGTCGCATGTTTGACCCCATTGTTGTTTGACCAGCTCTTGTGCGTGGTGTTCTATTATATTTAGCTTAAGTTTTATGTTGTATTTTTGCTTGAGCCATCTCTTTTGAAGGCTTGCGTGTGCTTGCCACATGTGTAGTAGTCTTGTCTATTGCGTGTGTTTCCGCTGTGACTGGTATGCTTTCGGTTTCGGTTTTGACGTCCTTGCCTAGCTGTTCAACCCATTTGTCGAGGTCATCTATGGTGGTGGGTTCGACGCGTGCTCTGATGAGTCTAAATTTGTCCCAGTCGGCGATCGTGATCACTTTCCTCCCTTTCTTATTTAGCGATGTGGCCGGGATAGGGGTTTTGATTATATAATGATCGCTGCCTAGGCTGCAGGCGGTGTTTCTCCATTTCCCTTCTCCCACGTTCTTACTGAGCGTGAGGTCGGGGCTGGTGTTCGTCTGCACACTGTTTTGTATTCACGTGGGTTGTGGCGCATCGTTCAGTAATGTTAGGCCTTCGTCTTGGATGTAATTCCATATTGCCGTGCCCTTCTTGTTGTTTATTTTGTAGCCCCAGGCCGTGTTCCTGGCGTTAAAGTCGCCTACTATTAAAAGCGGCTTGTGTCCGCAGAGCCTGAGTGTTTTGTTAACTGCCTCTACTATAGGGGAGTGGTTCGATCTGGGGGCGCTATACACGTTGAGAATAAATAGGCTCGCTTGTCCTCTCTTCTGTGGAATTATTTCTACGAGGAGGCAGTCCGCGTCCTTCGTGTCTATTTCGTGTTCGACGGCGGTCAGGTTTCTGTGGATCAAGATGGCCGCACGCGGGTTTTGCGCTCCTATTTTTTCATGTTTTATAGTTTCTCAGTTTGGCTTTAGTTATCGTTTCTTGCAGTGTTATGATGTCCGGAATTTCCGGCTTGTCGAAGTTCTGGACGTTGAGTTGTAGGTTCTCCCGCTTTGGGCGGAAGCCCCTGCAGTTCCACTGCCATATTTTGCTTTCCTTAAGGTTTTCCTCCATATTGGTTTGCTCTTTGTACCTGAGCGTTTATGAGACCGAATTTGGATAGTGAGATCGCTGCAACTTGCTCGGCATGATCTGTGAGTTGAGTTTGCACTCGATTCGGGCTCGGCGCCGGCTGTTTTCGCCGGCGGTGGCAGAGTGAAGCCCTAATCGAGCTAGGCCTAAAGTAGGCCCAGCTCGACTACGTGCGGCTCGGGGGAGAAGTGCCCGAAATCCGGATAGGAGCAGGTCTTGTCTCCAAAAAACGTAGCGGTTGGGTGCAGAGCACCCTCACTGACCTCAGTGTGACGTTCCCGGGTCCTCGCAGTCCGTAATGTCGCCAAAAAATGGTCGAAACTCGGCAGCCCGTGCTAATCACGTCCGCACTGCTCGACGGCAAGATGACGACCTCTCTTCACGGGCGAGTTCTCGCCGCCGCTTGTCGAACGCTGCCCACTCCTCGGGGGAACGCACAACGCGTGGCCATTCCATTTGTTTTCCGAAACTGAACTGAATGGAACCAAAGCCAGCGCAGAGCACGCGAAACCCTTTCCTGCCCTTTCCCTCCCCAGCAGAAGCGAAACGGCTCCGTTCGGTTGCGCGCGTGGCGTGAGCGCGCGCCTATCCAGCTGGAATGCTTGCTAATGACTTGCGCTGCGGCGCCGGTCCAGCTGTCAACTCATCAAACCGCCCTTTCCCGCAGCTGCTCTGCTCTGGCAGCGAATGGTTTTTCTTTTTTTTTGTGTGTGATCATATCGCCACTGAAACTTGTGAGCCAATACAAGCTTGGCTTGAAAATCTCAGGAGGGCTAAGCGTGTTGTACAGCAATCGTGAAGAATTATTCCTCTCTCTAGGGCGAACTATAATAGTCACCGAGATCAACTTTCATCGAAATGGAGGGAACAAGATTGCCACTGTTCGTGCGAAATATATTGTGCGTGGATAAATGACAGGCCTTTGGCAGAAAGTCCTTTTGGAAGTGCTCGGACGGCTGTCATCCTCAATTTTTCCTCCGTGTCCTAAGAGACACCATGACACCCTGCTAACATTCTCCGGATATGAGGGCAATATTTTTATGGGTGGGGAAAGTTTAACGTTGCTGGATTAATTGCGATCGCTGCAAATAATTATTGAACGAATGATTTTTCCCTATTTGATGGTTTATACTGAGGCACCCATGCACGGTGTCCTGCTCGCTCCTCGGTGAACTAAAAGAGTCATTTCGTTTGCATTTCGTGATATTGGTGGGAGGTTCTGGGTGATGTGCAGACAAAGTTAAAAAATTGGGATTCAGTTACGGCGCAGAACTTAAGTAGCTGTTCGGCGGAGAACTACAGTATAACGGTCCTTGAGATCGAATTTTACGAAAATAAATTTTAACAAACAGGGTTGGGAGGGTACATTGTGGCTGGTTTGATGGAAATCACCCAGCCCACCTGTGTACTTGAAATAGCATTTGTGCCCAACCCTGAAAAAACTGCTAGGAGTTGCAATCGAAAAAGAAACAATAAAATACGGCAAAGGACCGGAAACTTCTTCTTCGGAAACACGGACAATCTGATGTGTTCCACGTGCGTAGCGGACATGACCGTGTGAAAACTCTAAATGGCTGCATGTTTCCCTAACACCAAAATGACGAGTTTTCCAATGGAAGCAAACGAAATTTCGAACGAAGCAAAAAAAAAAAAAAAAGCAAGAATCTATCTTTCCTTCATTTGAATGTTCGATCAGCGGGAACGAACGAGTCTGTCTGTTCCAGCATATTGAAAGTCCGATATAAAAATGCTCACAGAAACATGCTTTTCTTTTAGCAATGACGTCATAAGAAACCAGGAAAATGAAAACGTTTTTATCAATACGCAGTATAATCCTGGCGTTGGAGTGTTAATTAATGTACATCGATACCTTCCTGTGAATTACCTCTAGAATATGCCTTCATAAGTAGTAATGTGGAATGCCTTGCTTTGGTATGGCTAAAATATTTGTTTGCGGCAACGTACCCCCCCCCCCCCCCCCCCCCCCAGATTAATGTGTGCTGCGCTTTTTTGATTATCTGCAAGATGTATTATTTATTATGCGACTGAACACTGATACACGCTAGTCCATCGCGGGGATTTGAACATGGACATGCTGAACGTGGACAGGCGGATTTATGACCTGATTATCATCACATGGATTCTGTAACGTAATATAAGTGCCAATGTGCACAAAGGCGAACACCAGCCCTTTAATAGAGCTGTTTGTCACAAGCATTGGCAGGAAGATACAGCTATATAGAGCTTATCATGTCCGCGGCCATTTCTTTATACTTTTTCGTATTAATCGGTCCTGTTCTTCTAGAAAAAACAACAACCTAGGTTCAGCTCAAAAGTTGAAAACATCAATTAAAGAACATTTAAGGATTTTCGCCCAGACTTCTAAATCTTAATAGGGACGCGATACACAATTCACATACGCCCGATGAAGCATACAATACCGAAGTGGCAATTTTTTGCAGTTTATATTACGTTCATAGCTCGCCATCGACACAGTTATTGCATTATTCCCCGAAAGTGCAACACATAATAAATTGCTCTTGAAGACGGCCATTTTCAGAACGCGCGCCCACGGCAGCTCGGCTTTGGACGCGAGGAAGGTTGCTCAAAACGTCCGCGAAAGTTTTTGTGGTGGTTTCGCGGTACCAAATACCGCTGACGCATGCACACTGTGGCCGTGATGCCTAAAGCTTAGTTCGTTCAGCACAAGAAAGGGAGCTGGGGGTGTTCCCCTGCGTTTCCAAGAGAAGGGTCAGTTTGGCAGCTTTCCGGGACACGCTCAACGTACGCCCTTCAACCATCACACCCCGCCACCTGCACTTTCGGGGACGTGGAAGACGCCTTCTTCTTTTATTTTTTTTTCCCCGTCCAACACCGGCGCGGGGCTTGGATGAGTTCTGGACAAATGGTGCTGTAATTATTCATTTTTGGCGTTCTCGAGGAATCATAGGTCACGTACCGTCACATATAGAGTCGACAGCTACCTGTTAAAGAAATATAGAAAAGAAAGAAAGAAAGAAGCAAAATACCAATTTTTTGAGTCAGTGCTTTTTTTTTTTTTGCTATTTAAGTGTGCTTGCACAATGTTTTTCCCTCCAGCGTCTCTAAAAAAGATAACACAAGCGCGAAAACTCGGGATAAGAAAATAATGCCTCAAAATGCTAGAAAGAATTTTCCAAAGTTTGTTTAATACACGTTATAATGATGAATAGGAAGCGTTCAGGTGACAAAGAAATAAAATTAATGTCTTCCAGCGTAATATAAACCTGTTTAATCGTGATATGAAAAAGCCGAACGTTTTAAGCGGACAAACGAAATATCTGGTCCCTCATTGGTGATTGAAACTGTTAGCCAGCTAAATGTAAATAGTTTAAAAGTCCAAGACCCATTAGTAGCAGATATATTTGAGAACTTCTTCTGTGCCTTGAGTAACAAGGCGACATTATGACGAGGCATTAGATAATATAAGATAAAACGGACATTGTGTGTTTTTAATCACTTGTTTTGTGCCTTGAGTAACAAGGCGACATTATGACGAGGCATTAGATAATATAACATCGAACGAACGTTGTCTGTTTTTTTAATCTTATAAGGAAAAATTTGTTTCTGGAAATATTTGGTTCCCTCAACAGCTTGGCATGTGAAATATATAGCATGCAAATAAGGTGTTATTGAGACGGTTATCGGTCTAATGCCGGAAAAGTACGATGAAGTACTCTGAACAATGGTTCTCCAGGACAGACAGACAGACAGACAGACAGACAGACAGACAGACAGACAGACAGACAGACAGACAGACAGACAGACAGACAGACAGACAGACAGACAGACAGACAGACACACACACACACACACACACACACACACACACACACACACACACACACACACACACACACACACACACACACACACACACACACACACACACACACACACACACACACACACACACACACACACACACACACACACACACACACACACACACACGCTCGCACGCACGCACGCACGCACGCGCGCACACACACACACGCACGCACGCACACACGCACTGACCTGGAATGGAGAAGTAGGCCACAGAATCTAGTAATTAGTGGTGTATTGGCAACAGGATACGAACAAGTGTTGAGTAAGTTGAACGGCATCGCACGACTGGTCAAACTTTTCGGCCTGAGCCTGAACGAGGTGGAGGTAGTGCGTAAACTACCCGCAAAACCAAGGAAGGTCAGTCAATATATTGTCCATTTCAACAAACAGCAGCATAGAGAATACTGACTGCAGCAATGTAAGACACTCAGGAACTCTCATCAGAAAGCGTTTGCTACAGAAAACCGCCAAAAGCCGCATGATCTCATAATACACGCCGTGTACCTTCAGACGTCCTGCACTTTTACGTCATGCTTATCATTCGCGCGCTGGCCTTCGTTCTTGGAAAAGTTATTGACGTGCTTGAAACTTAAGATGTCGCAGTAGACCGTATATCGCGACGTGCATAATTTTTTGCGTTGGCGGTCTGCTTCCACTTGTGTATATTATGTTTCCTTTTCATGTAAGAAACGTATCCAAAACGTCACAGTTTCGCTTGAAAGGCGAAGCATCGATTGCGGTAGTAAATTATTAGACAGCTGTACGAAGTAAGGATAGTAATTTTATCGGCCGTATGAAGTTGTAAACATTCGCTTACTAACTAAATTAAGAAGCATGATGCCGCGCGCGCACGGGCAAACGTGAACACACCTCATTCGATGACCGCGGATGCTCGCTGTGAAAACGCT
This sequence comes from Dermacentor andersoni, assembly GCF_023375885.2. Classification (NCBI taxonomy): domain Eukaryota; kingdom Metazoa; phylum Arthropoda; class Arachnida; order Ixodida; family Ixodidae; genus Dermacentor; species Dermacentor andersoni. The sequence continues at coordinate 143,155,538 of NC_092815.1, read as the reverse complement.
GGTGTGAGGAACCGCCGCCGTAGCAACGTGCGATTTGATCTTCGTGTTGCCTCTGACTTCAACGTGAACTAAGCGGCAATAAGACAGCGGACACGAAGCTATCAGCCTTCAGGGCACCTAGACTCTGTCCTCATCACACATCGCTTTCAAGATAGGGCCCGCGTGGCCGCCGCTCAGCCGCGCCATCCCCACCCACCGCCGAAATAGACCTCCCCCACCACTCCCCTAAGGTGCCCTTGCACGCGACGAAAGACGGCGGGCGTTCACCCAGCCTTCCTTCCTTGCTCGCGCGAGATCGAGCCATAATACTCGGTTCACCCTCGGACGCTTTCACTCACACACGCATCACAGGGCCACAATACTATCGCACTAGGATTTATCGCATACGCAACATCACAGCGACGCCGATGGCGGAAACGCGCCTGGAGTGTCTATATGTCCATGCTTGAATTGTTGTCGTAATAATAAAATTACAAATAGCTCCTCCACAATTAATGGCCACCAGCTGTTTTAAAGATGCTGCCATGTGTATGTCTCGGATCTTTAATAAACCCGCCGCTGTGCCTTAACGGTGTTACGTTTCGCCTACGACGCGCGGTATAGCCGGCGCGGATGCAACGGACGCCGGGGCTTCGTTCAAAGCGGCGGACATTTTGGCCCGTTCAGCGCCGCCGATACGCCTCCCCGCCAAGCGCGTCCAGGCATGTTTCAATGCCACGTGTCTTCAAGTGTGCGTGTGTGTGTGTGTGCATGTTGGTGCCCACGCTTGTCAAAGCGCGGCAGCCGGGGAGAGGCGCTCCCCAAGTGTGAAGCGAGGAGGTCTGACCGGCGCCGGCCTGGCGGATGCGTCACTACACTCGTCCCAACGTGTCTCTCAGCCTGTCCGTGCCGCGCGTCACGTGCGCCTCTATCAGGCGTTCCCTCTTGCCCTCGACTCCGAGACTATAAAAGCAGCTGCCCCCGGACGCCAAGAGAGAGGCTCCTATTTCTTCCGTTGAGTTACGTGCTCTCCCGTCTCCACTTCGGTCGACCTGACCTCCCGCTCTTTTGCGATGCTAGAATAAACAAGTTGTTCTGTTACCAGTCGACTCATGCTTTGCCGGGACCTTCGGATGCTTGTTGTGCCCCAGGCCGCCAGGCCAACGCTACCCTTGGGGCTTGCGACCCATTTGCAACAACGGGTGTCAGCGCTGAGATTCCAACAACGGCTGGGGTGTTGCGCCACTAAGCACGAAGTTTCGGGATCAAACCCGGGCCGCGGCGGCCGCATTTCGATAGGGGCGAAATGCAAAAACGCCCGTGTCACGTGCATTGGGGGCACGTTCAAGATCCGCTGGTGGTAAAAATTAATCCGGAGTACCACACTGTGGCGTGCCTGATAATCAAATCGTGGATTTGCCGCGTAGGTGCCGGAATTCAATTGGATCTCTCAGAAGCAGCTTGTTTCTGACTGCAATGGAAAATATGCTGAAATAAAGTTTGTTTGCTTGATGGTTGCTACAACATCCGCCCTGGGCACGGCAAGCCCTTTGCTACGCTGACTCACTGACCCGAAGTTAGCTGACGTTACTTAACGGCGTGCAGCGTGAGACGGATCAGCTAATAGACATGGGCACGCAGATTGGATACTATAGAAATAATTCAGGTAAAGCGCTGCCTTTGTCGTAGACTACTACCTTGAGCTGAAAAGTTGTACAATAAGATCCTCCTCTGTGTTGCAGTGGATGCTGCTTTGCTGCAACCTGCCAGCAAATTAATATTTCGAACGAACGGAGAAGTAAGCATTTGTTACTATAGCGGATCGATGTTCTCGTACTACATTTTGGGTAACGATGAAAGCGAGAGTAACTGAATGAACAGTTAGCCATAAATTAGTCCCTCAAGGGACTAACTGCAAGAATGTGCGTGCCATGTGCAAATTTTGGAGGGTAAGTGTACTGGCCGGAAAGAGAACAACGGGAGGATGAATGGCAGCAATTATACTCCGCTGTTTTTTCTCGTGTCATTGAGTCGGATGGCGGTAACGGCATTGTCTGTATAAATACAAGGAACGTAAATAATTTCAGCCTGTCTTTTCAACTACATGCACTTTACCTCTTCTTGAAGAAAAAAAAAACGCGTAATATTTTAAACGTGGAATATGACGAGCGATACACTTTATGCGCACACTATAAGTGAACGATACTCATTAAACGCGTAAGTCATGGATGGACTGGCAAAAGTCCTTGGTCAATGGTACCTAACTTGCCTCCGTTCCAAGGAGATTGCAACCGCTCAAATGGAACACACTAAACGACAGAAAGTTTGTTTTCTCTGTCACTTAAATAGACAAGACTAACTTCACTATAGAACGACAATGACAGAACGACAATCTTCTCTGTGGTTCCGCGTGCCCCGTTTGCCCTGCACGTACTTCAATTAATACGCCTCAGATTTCGCGCTAACAATAATCGGGTAGCTTTCTTTTTGCAGTCGCATAAGGTTGTAATCACACGCAACGCTGGACTCTCCCCGCATAGAACACAGAAAGTGCCGGGTCTCTGTTGCATTGCCGCACCTGCGTTGAGATGTTTGACATACTCCCAGTATTATGTCTCGTCAACAGACCATAGGTAACTGTTTCATAGACTGTAAACATGCTAAATAGGTGGGGGGGGGGGGGGGGGGGGCATCCCACAACGGATTCTTAGAAAAGATATTCACATCACGCCATACTCAATTAGGTTTTTACCGTTTAAAAGATACTGGCGGCGCGTCGTAGGACAGGGTTATAGTACTGGGTCTATCCAGCATACGGAGATGTGCACTGTGAGACGTCCATGCTGAAAGCTCGCGATCTGCATGATTTTTCTTTCAGGAAAATTCAGCTTATGTGAGAATTGTGTGCGCTGCGCAAGCTGTGCCAACAAACTTGATGCCCTTCACGGACGCATATGTGTATTTACCGGAGTTTTGAATTTGTAATGATGTTTGCTCTGTAGTATATTTTCAGTTTTGTTTTCCGTACGTAATAAAGAAAAAAAAGAAAAGCACTTTCGTGAAGTAGCGGTTAGAGTACTTGACTCGTGAAGCTGAAGACATGACTGCCAATCATACTGCTTTCTTTTCTTCACTTCATATCAATATTTATTTATCATTGTATAAACGGCTAATCTCGTTAACTGCTTCTTCGAGCGGCATTGGAAAGAATGACCATTGCTGCCTTGAGAAGCATCGGAAAGGCGCAATAATTATTGTTTGAAGGAGTAAACGCATGGGGAGTAACATTTCATTCCCCCGCAGTGACATTCTTTAAAAAGTATGCGCTCTTTGGGCCTTATTTTGTCCCACAACAATAATCGCCATCTATATTGCCCCCATTTCCTCTCTTTAACGCGGCGAGCCCCGTACTTCCCGGTCACGAATGGTGAAGAACACGGACGATACACGGAGGTGGCTGGGACAAGACAACGTTTATTGCTCTGATGGCGTGTTAATATAGGCTTTGGGCAAGACGGTTAGAGAGTTAGGCGTGACCTCATACAGATATAGCAAATGACATGCGCATTATCACCGTGACATAGCATTCTCGGCCGGAAGGTAGCGAGACCAGAGATTTCAAGAAAGGAAATGCAAGGCTGCTGACGATTACTATTGTGGGTTAGACAGGATAGATAAACTTTAGAGAATAATCAGAACAGTGGCTATTGGTCGGGGTCCTTAGTCCAGGGCTCCGCTGGCCCTTGCCATCTTCTCAGCTCTCTGGATCAGCTTGAGCTGGTCGTCGAGAGCCGACCTGGACAGCAGTGCCTTCCATTGCGCCCTCGTCATGTTCATGCCGGGGTGTTCTATGTTGTGTAGCGTGCACTCCCGTGTAATGCGGCATATAATTGGTGTGGCCCCGCACCGCGGGCATTTTCCCTTGTAGTCTGCGGGGTGTATGCGATGTAATATGCGTAGGTTCGTGTGACTGTCTGGAGCCTATGCCAGGCAGCGGCATCCTCTGTCTTTAGATTTCGATGGGGTGGTGGATATCGAAAGCGACTTCCTCTGTGGTAGTTATCGATGGCTGAATACTCGAGGACGACGGGGTCCGGGTATTCTGCAGCCGGCGTGATGAGTGCTCGGTTATGCGCGAATCCTCGAGCTGCTCTGTCGTCGTGCAGGTTGCCCGTGATGCCAGTGTGGCCCGGTATCTAGATGATGCTTGGGTGGTGATTGAGTGTCGAAAGCTCAATCACCACCCATCAAATATAGCTGTTAGACGCTCAAGGTGAGTGTCGAACGTGGGCGAGAAGACGATGACGTCGTCGAGGTAGCTGGGGCATGAGGACCATTTGAAACCTTGGAGGAAGGAGTCCATCATACGCCCAAAGGTGGCAGGGGCGCTGCATAATCTAAACAGCATTACTTTAAATTGGTATATAGGCCATCAGGTGTGATGAACGCGGTTTTTTCGCTGTCCATATAGTCAACAGCAATCTGCCAGTGTCCAGAGCGAAGATCAATAGAAGAGAAATAGCTGGAACCGTGGAGGCAGTCAAGGGCATCGTCTATACGTGGGAGCGGGTAGACATCCTTCTTAGTAATGTTGTTCAGATGACGGTAGCCTATACAGAAGCGCCATGTGCCGTCCTTCTCCTTAACCAACACCACAGGTGACGCCCTGGGACTCCAAGAAGGCTCAATGATGTTTTTATCTAGTATTTCGTTCACTTCACGTTGAATTACTCGGCGTTCCGACGCAGAAACTCGATACGGTCGTCGGTGAATAGTCGTAGCATCGCCAGTAAGAATCCGGTGCTTGACCGCGAGCGTCCGGCCTAAAGGGCGATCGTCGAAGCCGAAAATATCTCCGTAGGACGATAATACTTGGCAAAGGTCTTCAGCCTGCGCAGAGGACAGGTCCGTCGCAACCATTTTCTTTATGTTGCTATCGGCGCCCGAGGCTGGCGCGGGGGGCCTGTGTAGCTCGCAAGAAGCATCGGTTGATAATGCTGCCACATGCTGGTCGCCGAGACAGTCAACGTTGGCAAGGCAAACACCTTGCAGTAGAATTTGCTTTGCATATCCAAAGTTAAAGATAGGGAGGTGCGGTTCGCAGTAATAGTAAGTATAGTGTGAGGCATGATAACGTCATAATGTAGTGGAATGTCGGGCAGAGGAGTGACGAGGTACCTGCCATCAGGAACTGGTGGGGAAGACGACAGTTCAATATAGGCTGTTGACTTTGGTGGCAGGCGAAGACAGCCGGTGGGGCGTATAAGCGGCACTGGGGTGCGTCAGAAGGTTTTGCGGGAATCGGCAACTCAACGCGAAGGGTACTGGCAGAGCAGTCAATAAGGGCAGAATGCGCGGAGAGAAAGTCGAGGCCGAGAATTAGGTCGTGGGGGCAATGGGCAATCACGGTGAAGAGGACAGGAGTGTGGCGGCCGGCGATGCTGACACGTGCCGTACACATGCCGATGATAGGCACAGTACCGCCATCCGCAACGCGGACGGCGCGTGCCGACGCTAGGGTGAGGAGCTCTTTGAGTCGTCGTCGGAAAGCAGGACTCATAATAGAAAGATGTGCGCCTGTATCGATGAGTGCAGTGAAAGGATAGCCGTCAACGTCAACGTCAAGAAGGTTTTGGTTCGTAGGTAGCGTGAGCAGAGGATTTGAGGGCAGGGTCTACAGTGCAGCTTCACCTCCCGAAGCTGCAGTGCCTAATTTTCCGGCTATTTCCGAGAGGCGATAGGCGGCGAAGAGAAGCGGTGGGGTTGGGGCGAACGAGACTGATGGCGTCGAGGTGACAGCGAGCGGCTGTAGCGAAGGTTCGGAGCAGGAGCATCAGTGGCAGTGGGTTAATGGCGGGTGGCATAGGGAACAGAAGGTCCAAAGGTGCCGGAATAAGTGGCGGCGTATGTCCGACGAGGTGGTGGCCATCGGTTACGGAAGTGACGAGCGACGTGGCCGATGCGACAGCAGTGGAAGCAGATCGGTCTGTCATCAGGGGTACGCCGTTCGGACGGGTTGCAGCGAGATGTGGCAGAAAAGTACTGCCGGGGACGAGGAGTGCTGCTAGAGAACTGGGGAACCGTGGGTGGAGACGTTGAACACACGGAGTTAAGCCCCATGTTCTCAAATTCATGTCTGACGACGGCCTGAATCATTGCAATCGTGGTTGCTGGCGGATCGGGAGGCGTCGCGGAGAAAGCTGGCGAACAGGCAGCTTCGAGCTCGCGGTATGCAATACGGGTGACGTCGTCACAGGTGGTCGCCTGACGCGGTCGACCCTTACATGTCGACGTAGCAGCAGTGTTGGGTAGCCGCGTGATGTGGTGTGTGGCATGGCGGCTCTTATCTTGTTCAAGGCGACGGCATTCTTTAATGATGGCGTCGATTGTCGAGACGTTGTCGAAAACAAGCAAATTGAAAGTGTCGTCGGCGAAGCCTTTTAGAACATGTGACACTTTATCGGCTTCAGACATAGCATCATCAGGTTCGCGGCATAGAGCCAAGACGTCGAGGATGTACGAAACGTACGGCTCTCTAGATGTCTGAACACGAGACACAAGAGCCTTTCTCGCGGCAACCTTGCGGCCGATGGGGTCACCGAGCAGTTCCCGTAGCTTTTCTTTGAAACTCTCCCAACTGGTTATCTCGTCGTCATGCGTCTGGTGCCACACGCGTGGGGTGCCGCCGAGATAAAAGATGACATTGGCGAGCATAATTGTTAGGTCCCACCTGTTATTAGCAGTGGCATGTTCATAGAGCTTGATCCAGTCGTCAACGTCCTGTCCCTCCAGGCCAGAGAACACACCAGGGTCGCGATGTTGGGCAACCGTGACGATTGGAGCAGTTGGACAAGCCGAAGCCGTTGCAGAGGTGGTCTCGTCACCGGGAGGCATGGTGACAAGCTCGATGTACCGACCACTCGATGTACCGACCACTTTGGAGTTCCGTGGTGAGGACGGGGATCGCTAACCTCCACCAGAATGTTACGTGTAGAAAGACACAGACGAAAGAGGATATTTACAGGCAATTTACACCGGAACCAGACAGCCAGGCCGACACTCGCCCGCGCCAAGGCACAGACCAAGTTCGTCATTCTCGCGGCGTCTCGTCTCTTGAGTATCTCCCGATAATATCGTAATACTATATATATATATATACAGAGAGAGAGAGAGAGAGAGAGAGATGGCTCGCCTCCGCCCTCGAAAATAGTAGGTACGCCACTGCCTGTGCGTTATTTCGCTCAGGAACTGGTGCGCCTCTGCATAACAGCCGCGACTCACCAGCAACAAAATCATTCGAAACAGTCCGCACTTGCATCGGACATGCCCTTCTTGACTATTCAAAGTGCTATTATGCGTTTAATTCGAGCAGAAATGGCTATTCTATCATATCTAATAGTGAATTGCGGAATCGCATACGATCTGAATAGCAAATAGCCTTCCATGAGACTTGTATGCTTCTACTTCATTTCAGATGCTGGCACATTGAAAAAGAGTGCCAGACCAGTGATGGAGATTACCATGGTCTTTGCTTCCCAGTCGCCTCGATTCAGCCGAAGTATAAGTAACAGAGTGGACAACTGGGCTAGCTGGTTTACTGGCATCTTGAAACCGTGAAAGCGCTCAAAGACGAGATCAAAAAGAGAAGACAGGACGAGGCGCTCACTCACATCGGGAAAAAATTATTGAAAGGAAACAAACACATGCACACAAAAAACGGAGTAGGCAGGTTGCGCATGCGTGTCAAGGATCACGGGTTAAATATTTCGAAGGCAACGTTATAAATTCAAAAAGCTCGAACTATCAAGAAAGTTAAATTCGTCGTGATGTAGCAAGACCGGGAGGTGGCTGACGCAGTTTCTAGATACTTTTCTCACAGTTACACTTTCTTCAATCTATAACGTCGGCTTTGAAAGCTTTAACCCGTGGTCCTTGACACGCATGCACAACCTTCCCGCCCCGTTTTTTTGCTTGCATATATTTGTTTCTTTTAACCGGCAGGTAGACAAAGATAGATAGATAGATAGATAGATAGATAGATAGATAGATAGATAGATAGATAGATAGATAGATAGACAGATAGACAGATAGATAGATAGATAGATAGATAGATAGATAGATAGATAGATAGATAGATAGATAGATAGATAGATAGATAGATAGGCTCAAAACAGCTGAGGTATGAAAAAATGCTATTCGCATTAAAAAGCATTCAAAGGTAGTAAGCGAACATACTATGGTAAGATCACCTTCATACACCTAAAGAAAGCGAGAAATACGCATTGCATGAAGGTTTCTTTCCAGGCGTTCAAGAAATGCTGCAAAACACAAACGTTTGTTTCAGGCTTGGAAAAAACCTTTACGTAGCGTGCGTATAATGCAGCAGGAAGATAGGTCGGAAGATTTTCATGGTGGCCTACAAATTTCTGATTTACAATTTTGGTCGTATCGTAGTATCTGAGAGGTTAATTAATAAATAGTAACTAATAATGTGATCAGGCGAAAAAGAAAAAAAAATATTATCTGACTTGCTTGACACGAAGGCAAACAAATTACCTTGGTGGTGTTCAGCTACGTGGCACTCAAATATATATTTTTTAACTTTTGGCAGAAGTTACTTAGGATACCGCGTATTTTCCACGTTGCCTCGATGTCAGCGCCACCTCCCGCTGTACCATAGCGTTCTCAGCCTACGTGCGCTTCCGTTTCTACCGAGTCGCCGAAGGCCACATGCCCCCGTCAAGCCGCTTCACACGCTGTTCACCTGCGTCCTCACCATCCCTATATTGCTGTGAAGAACGATGGTGTCGGGCTCTCTGGCGGTGGTGGAAAGGAATTTGTATTTGTACGCAGCCTGCCGGCGGCGTGTTGTTTGTTGTTTGTGCGGCGCGTTTGACGTGTTCCTTGTACCCCAAATTCAGAGAGCACACACACACGTACCGCCTTCTCCGCTCCCAGTCAGCGCTGTCGTCGAAAATAAACGAGCGAGTCGTTTTTCACATCTGCATGCGGCCCCTGTTGTCTGCACGGTTTGGGGTCTCCCTGATGAGCGTATTCTCGGCATACGATTGCTTTGCTAATTTGAGGCGCCTACAGGGCTCAACCATTTCCGTCGGATTAGCGCAACGACGCACCGTCGCTGACCAAGGTCAAGCGAGTGGGTACAATTATTGCCGACTAGAGGGGTCGCCAGCAAACCTTTCTCGGTGCGCGCGCGTTTTTTTCTATAGCTACCCCCACACCTACCCGACTGTCCTCCGGTCGGGCCCTTTCACCACGGATTCCGCAAATCGGACTCGACGGCTTTGGCTTTGTCCAGTTTCCGACGCGCACACTCCGTGTTTTAGTCGTCTTGGTGTGCCGTCCTTTCTGCCTCTTCGCCGGCACCACTGAGGTTGTGTAGAATAAAGGATAGCAATGGCCGCAAGGTGACACAAGGCATGTCAATGGAGATGCTGGTTTTTGTACTCGTGACAGCGGATCAGAGAGCGTGATTGTAAAGAGGAAGAGGCACGAAGAACTTCTCGGAGCATTCAGAGAGAGAGAGAGAGAGAGCTCTCCTTCCGAAAGCAGAGTGATTAGCCGACCTATGCACCTACGTATGCTACTCTGTAGTAAATGGGACGGAGGTGAAGAAAGGCTCTAGCCTAGAAGAAGAGCAGCAGAAAGACAGACAGAAAGAAATAAAAAGAAAAAAAAAGGCGCAGGTATAGGTATTTTATCGGAAACGGCCGAGTATGCGTCCTGGGCGATGAAGGAAGATATAATCTTTTATCTCGATGACTCCTGCTTTCTCCGACTCGCCCAACTTTCCGTCTCACTGCAGTTCGATCACTATCGCGGTGTCAATAATTTTCAACTGTTTGGTGAGTTTTGTCAAGTTTACAGAATGTGGACTCCATGCGAAAACTGACACGGCAACATAAAATACGAGAACATAAACTATTTCATCTTTTGAAAAGCTTGAAAGGCATTTATCCAACCACTTGAAAACAATGAAAGAAGGGAACTCGCTACATGCAACATGCCGACACCAAGTAACGACACCGAACCGTCTACCTTCCCAATATTTTTTCTGAAACATTCTGCATGTTATTAAAAATTTCAGCACAATTCCAATCATAGGTGCTCCAAGATGTATGCGACACACATTATATACCGTTACTTTCATCAGTGCTGTTGATGCACTATCTTGCTGTACACAATTGTGTAGACAGCGTCTGAAAGGGTTAAAGTTAGAAATAACAGAAGAGAAGTATTTTAACATTTCCAAGACATATATATTTGTGCGATGGATGGATGGATGCAAAACTTTAATGAAGGTCCTGAGGTACGCGACTCAGCGCACTGCGGGCCGCTCTCACGTTGGGATAGTCAGGCCATGCCCGACCGCCGCATCGTGGGCCCTCTGGACAGCCCTTAGTTGCGCCCCGCCATCGGGGCTCTTGATAGCGGAGATCCACTTGTCCTCATTGATTTGTTCTGTGCCTCGTAACGAGGGGCAGCGCCAGAGCATATGGTCTAGGCTAGCGAAGTCTTTGCAGTGCCTGCAAGAACTAGTGGCCTAGGTGTCGGGATAAACCTTGTGGGATAAAGCCGGGCTGGGATACGATCCTGTTTGCAATAATCTGAGGGTCAATGCCGGCGCTCTATTTAACTTCTTGTGAGGAAGGGGAAAGTCTCTCCTGCCGAGATAAAAGTGCTGCGTAATTTCATTGTATATGTTCGGTTGATCTTTGTTCACCACAACTGCGGGTAGGCAGTGGAGTTCTCCATGGTCGCGGAAAGCGAGACCTCGCGCCTTGAGTGGGCCAGCTCGTTGAGGTTTGTCGATCCTACCATGATGGATCCCATGTGAGCGGGGAACCACGTGAGAGTGTCGGTGACGATGCTTTTGCCATCGAGGATGCGACAGGCTTCCTTACACGCGGCGCCAACGCTGAGGCCGTGGATGGCTGCCCTGAAGTCGCTGAGATATTGGCATGTTTGTCATCCAGGAGGGCCAAGGCAATGGCCACTTGCTCGGCCGCACGCGACGACGTGCTTCGTACCGAAGTGGCGTTAACGGTCGAAGCCCTGTGGTTGATCGATACTACCGTGAAATTGTTGATGTTGCCATACTGGGCCGCGTCAACGAAGCAGCTGTCGTAAAGAAATAATGACGGGGGTTAGATGAGTTTTGACCTTCTCTTTATTGTGATGTACGGAACTTCCTTTCTGTATGGCATAGCAATGCATGTTGAGAAATTAGACATGCGAACATGGACGGACTTTAGCACCCTAAGGCAATCCCGGTGCCACTGGCACTTGCGGAGAGGCCGGACGTGTGCGTGCATGCGCGAGAAAGAGCGGGTGCAAGAGAAGAAATGTGGGGACTTTTGCTCCTTGAATATATGACTCTGCCCAGGCACTACGGAGGAGTTTCTTAGCGCGTGTTGTACGCTTTTGTCCCTAGGCGTGCCGGCAGAAGTCGCGGGTCTTGGAGGCTGGACGTAATTATATTTGTTCAATCGTGTTTTTTTACTAATTGAAATAACGTGTCAATATTTCGCACTATTGGCGGCGCCTCCAAGACACCAAAGCGGTTACGGGGACACCAAAGCTAGAACCCAGACTGGTCCCTGGGTTGGGGCTTGCCGATGCCTGCACGTTCTGGAGGTGTTTGAGATCGGATGGTAAGACAGCCAATTTTTTATGCGACCACCCCAAGCATGCTTCGGCCCCAGCGGCCCCTACCCACCGGCCACCCTGCTTCTTTCTAGCTTTGATACTCCAGCTACCCCTTGGGTGCCCTGGAGATCCTGCGCCGCCTGCTTTATTATAACCTCAGGTGCTCTCCTGAGGCCTCCGTTTGCCCCTTACATGTGCCCTACTGGGGCAGTGCTTGTAAAGAATGCAACCTATCGTCGCGACGAAGAAAGCGACCCGCGACTTATACAACACCAGTCAGAATCTTGCCCCTTCAGACACAGCGATCACGTAATGCGGCGTCCGTGCCCACTGACTCACCACGCGGGCAACCAGCCGCGGAGCGTATTCAAACTCGACCGCACTCAGCAATGCCGGCATGTCTAGGGGACAAACGCATACAACACGTGCTAAGAAACCTACTCCGTAGTGCTAGGCAGAGTCACATATTCAAGGAGCAAAGGCCCCCAGATTTTCTCTATTGCACCCACTCTTACTCACGCCTGCGTAGAAACGTCGAGCGCCGCTAGAAACACCCCGTCCCGCTGTGCCTCCTAGCAATTGTAAAAATGCCTCTACACGCATATTCTTTTTGTTAAACTTCCTTGCTTTGTAGGACCTTTTGTTCGCAGCTTTTCGGCCTAAGGCCAGCGGTAATATGTATTTTTTTGTGTGTAGTTCGCGGCAGTTTAACATTTTCCTAGTTAAATATATTTGATTCAGATAATTCAGTGCACCAAGATTACTTTTGTTTGTTTTTTTGTGAAACTCACATTTTGCTGTTTTCCATCGTTCACTAGGACAACATCCAAGCACCTACCTGCCCGACGTGACTGCAGCGTGGCCCACATATACGAAGCATCATCAGACCACTTTTCAATTAAGCTTTTTTTGTGTGTGTGAATCACCACTTAGGACGCATGTGAGAAGGAAGTCGATAGGTCGGGCTTCATACACTTAAGGTTCGATTACTCACTTTGGCGATCCGGCTGGGGACCTACAAATAGTCTCAGAAGTCAAAACTTCTACTACGAGTCATGTCGCCAGCGAAATGATGTAGTGTCACCTACGAGATTTCAGTCGCTTTCATTTTCTCTGTGCGCTTCTTGTACTACTCTATAGGGCACTTGGCGGCACCTGCGAATAGCGTGAGCTGCAGTGCAAACTATACGTGACGCTGGCACTGCAGCGTCACTGTTGACATTGACGTTCTCCAGGCTCTCGACATTGTTTTGCGCGAAAAAAAAAATGCTTATTCTCGGCCTACCCTCCATTGTGAGCGCGTGCCATGTTTCAGGCTTATCATCACCATTGTGACGAACGCCTCCTTTGTGCTGCTGACGCTGTTTTCAGAAGCTTGACAACTAATAATCGCACTCAAGCGCACTGTTATCTTTTCAAGAAGAATTTCTACTCGACGCACGTTATGCAAATGCACTACAGTGTTGTTGGTTCAGGCCTCCAAAATAAATGCGCAGACGTCACTGCTCTCAGAGCCTAGGTGGACCGCAACACCATGCCCTAATTTCCCAGTTCCATTGTTGCTCGAATATTTTTAATGAGTTTTGAATTAGAGGATTTACCGCAGTCGCTTCGCAAAAAAGAAACATAGTGATAATACCTCAAAGTACTGGCAAAGAAAAACTACGTTCTCTTGTGGGTTATAACCGTAACCCACAAGACCATAACCATTACATTGTCCAACGTTAACTACACAAAATTGCACAAAATTGTGCAAAAATTTTGGCATATTATTTGCAAGCAGCGATTTCGATTCTCATTGGTCCTCATCAAACATGCGGTATAAAAGGCCATCCCATGGAAACTATCATACACCTCACCCGTAAAGTTCTTGAGTACTGTTCCACTTCTTATGAGCAAGTTGCAATGCTTCAGGTTGACCTCGCAGAAGGATTTGTTCGGGTCCGGCATTCCTTTTTCTTTTCTCTTCTAGAACTCGCCAATGATGGTTCCACAGTAGTTAATGGCGTTTGACTTTGTTATAGTCATTGCGCAACTTACTTCGCTGTCAACGGTAGCCTCTCAAACTCCGTCCACATCCGTTCTTCTGCGAACCAAGGATGTCGTAGGCCCCCCTCCTCTTCGCCCTGTACTTAGAACCACTGTGTTTGAGCATTTTGAACTGCCGCAATGTCCATGGTTTTAATTTTCTGAGTAATGATGCCGAAGTGTTTGCATATGCTGATAGTATCGCATTCTTCTGCAATGACAAGCCCAGCATCCATAAACCTTTTTCTGTAGTAGATGAGCTTGGCACCATCACCGGTGCATAAATGAATAACGGTAAGAGCTCCAGGTTGTGGTTTGGACCTTCGGCCATTACACCATCACATTATGCCGGATTGAATGGTCTTGTGTGCCACCTACATATTTAAGAGTTCCACTGAATGCTTACAACTTAAGTGCGCACTACTGGAGAGACTGCGTTCCAGCCCTCCAGGGCAACACAGGTACCTTTGTCTCGCATCGCTGTTCAACGTATAAAAAGAGCAGAAGCCTGAAACATGTTTACAGCAACCAAAGTTTTCTATGCCTTTCAAGTTCTTCACTGCGCAAGGTTTAACATTAAATGTTTTTACATACTTTTTTTCCAACATTTATACGGTCTTTCAGTTTTGAACTTATGAGCCATGATAACATATTAACGCGATAGCGTTAAGGATCTCGCGTCGGAGAAAATCCGGCGTTGGCGTAGGGTTCCTCCGACCGGCGTCGGACGTCGTTTCGGCAAAAATATTTTCGAACCACACATACCCAGGTCCTCCATGTGACGCAAGGAATTTATTGAACTCAATTTTTGAAGCCAATATACGTGGAAAAATCGTAAACTACAACTCGCACGCAACCTACAAACATGATAGCTGTCGGGTTGTAATTTGACTATACGAGAAAACATAATTTTGTTACGCGAAAACTCAAACAAACCCCTTTACCAGCATTTCTCCAATTCACAGACGTTCCGTGGTGCCCGCCATTTGCGCGCGCTGGCGCGCGGGTGCCTTGGGAGCCACGGAGTGGCGCGCCTGGTTCCTTGCAATACCTCCAGCTGGCGATCGCCTCCGCCGCATCGCGGCCCACGCAAGAGGCCGCGTTTCTACCACAAAGCCCGCCTTCGTGCACAGCGTTCGCGGCCAGCGTATCCCAGTAAACATTACGGTTACATACGCTCCAGTTGGCGGGAAGCGTGAGAAGCACTCAGGAATCGCTGAATGCTATCGCTTTCCACTCTTAAGAGGAAGCTTTAGCTCGGGCCCAACTCCGACGCGGCCTATTCAAATACATGTGAAACGCAGAAACGCTTTTCTGAGATAACCCTTGGACCGATTTTAATGAAATTTGTGACATTTGTGAGAGGAAGTAAAATTGTTGTAACTGTTTGAGGGGAATTTTGATTTAGGGCTTGAATGTTAAAAAAGTTTTAGAATTTTGGCAGTTCGCAAGAATTGAAGCACCAAGTTTACTAATTAGTAGCTCTGCAACAAGAACAGATATCGCTGTTCTGTAAACGGCAACCATTAGATCACTCAAAGTGGAGAAATTCGATATGTCAGTATGTATCTTACGTGAATTTGTTACGTTGTGTATAAAGGTTCTGCAAAAGTAGTATATTCATGTTAGTAAATTTCTTGAGATTCATGAATAACATATTACTTTTGTCCGCTTTAGATTTACTATAAGGTGCAATTCACATACTCGTGATATCATTTTTCATTGCTGAGTTACAGAGTTATAAACATTTATAGTTTTATTTTTAAATATTTGCTAACTTGCCAATTAAAAAATATTCTGAGCCTAAATCTACAATTTGAAACCAACAGCCACCAGATTTTAGGTTTTTCTTCTAAATGCAAGTAACCTCGTCAAATTTCGTTCAGTGGTTGTCGAGAAAAACGCAAACGCATTCTCCTTTTACATGTATTTAGATAGGAACACCCGCGCTAAAGCTTCCTCTTAAAGGCGAAGCTCAAGCGTCCTCCAAATTTTTTCGACCAGTGGGTGCTGGACGGTAAGGGTTGGTGCATTTTTATGCGTGGCACTCACTCAAAATGGACAAATTCGATGTGTCAATATATATCTTACGTGAATGTGTTACGCTGTGTATAAAGGTTCTGCAAAAGCAGTATATTCATGCTACTAAATTACTTGAGATTTAGGAATAACATATTACTTTTGTTCGCTTTAGATGTACTATATTGTGCAATTCACATAAATAGACTTGCGGTTAGTCGCTCGCGATAGCTCGCATCCGATATTACGAGCCTTCTCGTAGGTTAACATCGTCGATTTCGTGGTGTCTTCTAATTTCCTTTCTAGACCTTCTTTATGGGGGTTTATGCATGAGGTTTATCTTTCTGTTGCTTTTCTGACTGTTCGTTTTCTAGCGATTATTTGTTCACTGTGTCACGGAAGAAATCTTTGCCAAAATTTAATATCGATGCTGTTCGATCTTATCGATCAATATACAACAGATAACCAGGACATGATGTACTTGCAATAGTACACAAAATTCCAGTTCCAAGCGCATTTCTGCCGTCCGCGTCGTCATGAGGTTCCGTATAAGAAAGTCCAAGGGCAGTAAAATCGTCGCCGTGCGTCGCATACTGTATGTGCGAGTGAAAGCGTGCGAGGCTTAGCTGGCGATCGTGGCACGCCGTCTTCCGTCACGAGAGGCTCCGGAGGGAGTGTATGGAGGAGGAGGAGGAGGGGGCGCAGTTCTACTTCTGGCGGACCGGGCTGCCATGCGCGTAGGCCCGGGCCGCTGTATCTTGAAAGTCATCTGCGACGGGGACAGTCCGCCACGCGCTGTGTTTCCGCCGCTTAGTTGGCGTTGATGCGAGAGGCAGCTAGCACAAAGGTTAATTTGCTCGCTGCTGCTGCCGCACTTCCTCGTTCGAGCGTTTTGACGTTGGTGAGATGTCGGTCATCGAGTGAGATGTGTCCATGTTTCATGTTCATGTTCAAGCCTGTGTGCGCATGACACCAAGCTTCTTAATTTAGTTAGTATGCCTATGTTTACAAGTTTATATGACCGATAAAACTACTATCCTTACATCGTATAGCTGTCCAGTAATTTGCTATCGCAATCGATGCTTTGCCCCTCGGGCGAACTGCGACGTTTCTTTTTTTACAAATTACACACTGAAACCTTGCCAGTTAGAACATGGCTTCAGGAAAAGAACGTTTTAATTTCATCAATTAACAGTCGCCTTTGTAACGTACCCGAAACTATAGCACAGTATTTCATTGATGGTAAAGGTGCCATTTTATTCTGGGATGCTCTCCATAGAAATTTGCAGAGATATATTGATCTAGATTCTCACAGTATCCGATGTCTTGTTGTTCCGTGTGATGGCGTACCGTTCGATATGTTTTTCTGATAGGCCAGCACAGCCTATGGAAAGCTCGTACGCAAGACCGAAATGCAGAAAGAACAATTTGCTCAAGACCACATTTCTCTCAAATGATACGCACTTGCAGATCAAAATGAATGTCAGCCAGATTAATATACACTTTTGTTTAGGTGTTTAACTTCTCCTTTCAAGTTTTTGTTCTCCTGAAAAGTGTTGCTTTGTGTGAGGTTTTCTTTGTATGTATTGCTCGTTGTCCTGTCATTTGTTATGACCACCTCTTCCTCATTAAAGCAAAAAACTCAGTGCCCTACCGCTCTGTGAAGAAAGATGACCAGCGAAGTTGTGTATGTGGGCCCCTTAATGGCGAATTGAACCTCCACCTCGGGTCGGCCCGGCATTGGACTATCTTTGGTATCGGCGCAAGTATGGGAAGTGCTTAACGCCTGCTTCACCTCCGCCGCGGGGCCGGCCCGGTACTGCACCATCTTCAGAATCGGCCCATGTTTTGTGTGTACACACGGACACGATTCTGGGGGAAGTGGCGCTGTAACAGCGAAGCTGTAATATTGTAAATAGTTCCTGTACATACATCATTTCATTACTTGTAAGAATATCACGTAGACAAAAAAGAACAGATCCCTTATTAGCGTACACGACTCTCAAATTCCCTTTGCTTCAATGACGTGGCTTCAGATCCCTGTGGAGGTGGTTGTGGAGAAGTTTTATTTTTGTTCGTGCTCTTACAATGGCGAAGCCGGATACTACAAGGTCATAGAGACGAGGTGGCCTTACGAAAAAATACAAAAACATACATCGTTCTGCTTCGTCGTCAGCGTAAAAGAATGGACGGACACGACGGGCAAGGCAAACCAAGTTTCGAGTCCAATAACTGCTGCCGCAGTAAAGTGCAGTTTCGCCCGAAGGGCGAGGCATTGACATATGCGAGGTTTAGTGCTCGCGCTTGGACTCCTTGGAGAGCGTTCTAACCATACGCGGATTTGACATGCTGGCTCGGCGCAGCATGAACAGCGGGCGCTACCAGGCGTCTCACAACGCTGGAGTAATGAGCGCCGCCAGTGGGGTTGCAGGCGCGTCGCGAACCAATGGTTCATGGGTTGCATATAGTTTCTAAATAAATCTATGATTGGATGAGACCGACGGAGAAACCATCAGCATTATTAATTAACGTCCAGTGAAATATTCGCTAATGTTAGTTCGACGTTTACTGCTCAGACCGGAGCAAATACGCAGCAGCTCAGATCGAAGGCTCGTACGCTTAAAGTCTGCATGCGCACAATGATCATGGCTCGGCCCATTACCGCTACTCTATTACACTATACAGTGCCCGGCCCTTGCACCGCTACTACAACAGTTCAGTGTGGCGTTGACGCTGCATCCATTTGGCTTTGTCGTATTTGAAGCAAAACGCACTCCGCGTCTTCGGAGACCCCCCCCCCCCCCCCGCCCCCTCCCCTCGACCCAACGCGAGCGAGTGGCGCATGCAGCGTCAGCGGGACATAGAGACAAGAGCGTCAGTTTACCTTCATGATCGCAATGAAAAGAAAACACACGTTGACAAAAGGGACACGTGAACATAGTTAATTCTACAATTAAGGCTCGATTAAGGCCTGTGGCGCATAATGTCCACGTAGAGTTTGGAATAGGTGCACCACAGGAAGTTTAGCGTTTGCGTCGGTGACGCTATTCCACGGAAACAAAGCTCCGACCCTAACTAGAAGCAAAAGCATATCGTCAACGAACCTGGCGCCATCCATTGAAACGAAGGTTCTCTCCTTGTGCCACATTCGGCTCCATTCCTCATTAAATGTAATCCATCAAAAACAATGAACGATGTCGTATGCTTTCGCTTTCACTCATTTCATGGCAAAAAAAAAAAAAAAAGAAATCCAAGGATGAAACAAGGGGTAAAGGGACACTAAAGGCAAATACTAAGTCGACGTGGACTGTTTAAATACCGTTGCAGAAACCCCGCAACCTTGTTTCGTGCAATGAAAAGACTAAGCTTGAGCGAAAATTGTATATGAAGGGTCCGAATACCTTTATAGCAATTAAAATCCCCACCACGCAACCGAGGGAGTGGTGACGTTGCATACGCCATCGCCGCCCTGTGCTGCCGTCGGTGAGTAAAACGGCGCCCGACAGACGCCGGCACCGAGCCAGTACAGAGCGGCGTATTCGCCCACTGTAGATTCTTTTTGGTCAAGTGCCGTAGACCATTCGGGCATCCTGCGGCATCATATGGAAGTTGAATTCTCTGCCACTTGCAGTTGGTGCGAGTTTCGCGAGCCAGCAAGACCGGTACAGCACTACGCGATCAGGAAAGTACTCAAACGCGAAAGCGTGGGCGGCGCATAGTCGAGTGAAAACGAAACATTTCGACCGCTCGCGTCATTGTCAACGGTAATTTCAACGAGCTCTTTTTTCTAACCATGAAATGGAAGTGGACAAGTAGCATTATATTTCATCTTATAATACAATATGAGGATGTATTTTGCAACGAGTAGTCGAGTACTATTGACAGAATTTATCTGAGGAGTGCTTTCGTCATCGGGCAAGTGCTTAAATGTCCCGGGGAACTCTCTAATCATGTCCTGCATTTACCTAGATTTCTCAATTATTGAGGCCCCGTTCGCGATAATATTGACGCTTTAGAGATTCTCGAGCACTAATCTATCACTTCAGGTTGACTTAGTATTTCCCTTTAGTGTCGCTTTAAGCAAGCAAGCAAGCATTATTATTTCGTAAATCGTTAGCCAAAGTTGAAAGCCGCCAGGCATAACACAAACACATCTCGTTGCTACGAGAGATCCCTCTCGTTGGTACAGGTCGGTTGAGGTTGAATTCAGAGTTTAATAGGGCAAAATTTATTACGACCGCTGCACATTAGTACTCAGACGCTGCTATTGATGAAAGACGTGTCGAAAGAACAATTATTTTGCTGGGTTTTAGGTTACGTTTTGTTATTTGAAGCTTCATTTTCGCCCGTCGAAGGCCGTATGGCATGGTATGAAGAACTTTATTTAGGTCCTGAGGTATCAGTCTAGGACTGATGCGGGCCACTCCCCCGTCGCTACAGAGAGGCCGAGCCCCTCTGCCGTCACACGGGCCCTCTGGACAGCCCTGAGTTGGTCCGCTCGCACTTCACTGTGCAGCATCCGCTGCCACCACTGTTCACCTCGAGAACTATCAGCGGCCAACGCCAAGCAGCGCCAAAGCATGCGTTCGAAATCGAGCAAACCCCCACGCTTACTACAATAGACTGAAACCCCGCAGTCTGGAATAATTTTATTCATGATGATCGGGTTAGGGTACGTTCGTGTCTGCAGAAGCAATAATGTAACCGCCTGTGGCCTATTTAATTTACAATGTGGCAGGGGGAATGTCCTGCGCCCTAAGTAATAGTGCTTGGTGATTTCGTTGTAGGTTAACAGTTGGTCACTGTACTCATGAGCGGGAGATCCAGCCCCTTCAGAGAGTACACGGCACACTAATCCTCGTGCCTCCCTGTGCGCCACCTCCTTGAGCTTACGCGGGGCTCCCTCCACTGTCCCCATGTGCACCGTGAACCAAGTAACTGTGTGCGAAGTGATATCCCTACCCTGCAGCAGTCTGTCAGCCGGTTCCGCAACAAGACCTCGAGAAGCCTTTAATCGCAGATCGCGAGTCACTAAACACCAAAACTCTTCTTGAATCAATTAGTGCTAGAGCAATAGCCACCTGGTCGGCAACCCCCGGATCTTTGGTATAAATGGAAGCGTCATTTCTAACGCTCCCTTTGCCATCTACCACCACCACCGAATAAGCATTTTTACCATTAATCCATGCGGCGTCAACAAACGCAGACTCCTCCTCCTGATCCTTTGCCTCTCGCAACAAAGCCGCAGCTCTCGCGACCTGCCTCCCTACATTGTGCACGGGGTGCACATTCTGCGGAAACGGACGAACCATGATATTTGCCCTAAGGTTCACGTTCAACTCGTGTAGGGGCGCCCTATCGTGCGACACAGCCACCGATTCTTCAATTGACTCTAAAATATACCTACCCGCTGGTATACCTAGGAACCGCTCCCTCTGTGCAGTGCGCTGAGCCTCGGCAATTTCATCTAAAGTATTATGCAAACCCAGTGGTAACAACATATAGTTTGACGTATTCATAGGCAGACCAAGCGCAGCCTTTACGGCTGTTCTGATTATTGCTTCCAATTTATTTTTCTCCCCCCTATTCCAATTTAGCATAGCTGCCACATACGAGAAATGACACATAATAAATGCGTGAACTAAGCGCATCGCACCTTCTTCTCCTAAACCCCTACGCCTATTAGAGATCCTTCTTATAAATCTTATGGCCTCCTCCGACTTCTTGGTAGTACGTTGAATGGTTCTAATGTTCGATCCATTCGCGTCAAGTACAACACCCAGGACCCTGATTGCTTGAACTTTCGGTATCAACGATCCTTCACTAGTATGGATTCTAATGCAAGGCTCAACTTCCGGTACCAAACCCTTCGGCCTACGACCTAGCTTCTGAGACTTGAATATCAACAACTCCGACTTTTTAGTGGAGCACTTGAGCCCTATAAGACCCAAATATTTTTCCGTAAGCGTTACCACCTTCTGCAGCCTAGCCTCAAGCTCTCCATCACTACCATCGACACTCCATATAGTAATGTCATCCGCATAGATAGAATAGCCAATATTCTGGACAGTGTCCAGTGTATTAGCCAACTTTGACATCGCCAGATTGAATAACATAGGCGAGAGTACGGATCCCTGCGGAGTACCACAGCAACTCAATTTAAAGACTTGCGACTTTATCTTCCCAAATTTGAGACATGCCCTTCTATCCATAAGGAAAGCTTTGACAAACTGGAAAAGCCGCTGACCCATATTGAAGTCCGATAACACCCGTAGAATGAAAGAATGTCGGATTTTATCGAAAGCTTTTTCCACATCAAGTCCAATTAGTGCCTTAGTATCCCTTGTCCGCCGATCAAGGAGCTGATGCTTAATCCTGATCATAGCATCCTGAGTCGAGAGGCCGGGCCGAAATCCTATCGTCGAGCGCGAAAAGACCCCATTGCCCTCAACATAATGCGTTAGCCTATTTAAAATGACATGCTCAACGACTTTCCCCAAACACGATGTCAAGGAAATGGGTCTGAAATGTTCAAGCCCTATGGCCTTCTCTGGTTTGGGTATCAGATCAGAAGTTGCAAGTTTGCACTCTTCCTGGAAAGAGCCTTCCTTCCATCGGCAATTGATCTCCCGCGTAAGGAATTCAATTGACCCGTCGTCTAAATTCCGTAACATTTTATTCGTAATGTCATCCGGCCCTGATGCCGTTCGACCATTAAGATTCTGCAGCGCCATCCTTACATCACTTTAAGTAAATTCCTCATCCATAGCTGCATTTTCGTCCCCACTATATTCCAAAATCACGTCAGGTGTATCGTGCTAGGTCTTTAACGGAAGGTATCTCTCAGCCAAATCTTTCAGCAACTCCTGCTCCGTGGAATCCCGACACGCCTGATAGACCAGCTTACCTATCACAGTCCTCTGATTAGATTTAGTGCTTGTCTCATCTAGTAAATGTCTGAGCAAACTCCAGGCGCCTCCCCTCTTAATGCGACCATCAATAGAATTGCATACTTCATCCCATTGCTGCTTGCACAGTACCCGACAATGGTCTTCAACTTCCTGATAAATCACTGCTATACGCTTTCTAAGCCTTCTATTCAATCTCTGACCCTTCCATCTCGCTAACATCGACTGCTTCGCTTCCAACAAATGCGCCAGGCGACTATCCATGTGTTCCGTGTCAATATCAGTCTGAACCTCTTTAGTGGACTCCTCAACGTCACTTTTAAGCTGACTAGTCCACTGTTCCAAGGTCAACTCATTTCCCTCATCTTCGATTCTCTGCGCTCTTCGTTTCCTAAAGGCACCCCAGTCAACTATCCTGAATGTGCGCTCCTTTTTATTAGCCACTACCAAAGTAATCATAAGTATGTAATGATCACTACCAAAATCTGTATTAGAATTGGACCAGGACGAATCCACCACCCCCCGAACAAAAGTGAGATCAGGTGTCGAATCTCTACATGTCGACGTGCCACATCTGGTGGGATATGAAGGGTCTGTAATCAGAGTTTAATTCAAGTCTAGCACCTGCTGCCATAGTCTCTCCCCCTTAATAGTGCTATAAACATACTTCCACACATGATATGGTGCATTAAAGGCCCCTCCAATAAGCAACGGTGCATGCTTAGCCAGACTGGTTGCCTTGGTCAAGAGAGATTTGAAACTCTGCTTCGTGTCCCGGGGGCTTGAGGTTTCACATAACTTAACTGAGGTTTCACACCATGCGT
Source organism: Dermacentor andersoni (assembly GCF_023375885.2). NCBI lineage: Eukaryota > Metazoa > Arthropoda > Arachnida > Ixodida > Ixodidae > Dermacentor > Dermacentor andersoni. The sequence continues at coordinate 143,132,110 of NC_092815.1, read as the reverse complement.
TCTAAGAAACTGCTGCAGAGACGCCTTCTTATGATTGAACCCCCTACAATTCCACTGCCAAATACTAAATGAACTATTTAATAGAGCCATCTTGACCACGGAAATTTGGTGAACTAGTTTTGAGCTCAAGTCCACTCGGCGACTTACCCTGCTGGGCTAGCGGCCGAGTGCACTCCCGCTCCATAACAGGGACCACCGTCTCGTTTAGATATATTTCTATTTTGCCTAATCTCTGATCCGTGATATTTTCCCGTTCTTCTATCCGCTCCAGTCTACTAATGATCTGATTTACACTTTCTTGCAATGTCGCCATCATTGCTTTAAGCTCAGAACCGACTTTGCCCTGAATCCGCACGGTCGAGGATAGGGCCCTCTTTTTCGGAGCAGGCGTCTCCTCGTCCGCCATGTTCTCTTCTGCGACCTCCAGACCTTGGTACCTCAACCGAGTCATCATGTTTCCTAGCCTGTCCTAAGCTATCGCTGTTACCGGAAGGTAAACCGGTCGAAGTCCGTGTGCGGAAAGATATTTAATGCAGCAAAGCGAAGCGACGGCCATTCGAAAACTCTCAAATAACGCTTTTATCGCACGCAAAGGTAAAACAGCGTTCTCTCAAAGGTTCGAGAACACCTCGAAGTTCAAGGCGCGCGTGTCAGCGGATGTTCAACGGGCACCGAAATCCTCCACACCAGCCGGTGACAAAAATTGCTGACTGAACGCAAGATGGCTTCCCTGGAAGGATCGTCTCTCAGTGTTGCGCACGAGCGTGGAAGCCCGCTATCTGCGAAATGGCCGTGAGATCTGGGAGGTTTCCAATTGCAGCAGCGTGCTCCGACCGCCAAGATATCTCCCACGAAAGGACGAATCACTCCCGCGACAGACAGCTATACGCTCTGTCCCGCTTAAGTTGCATGCACTGTAGTCGAGGGTACAGACATATATACTTAGTTCAGCGCAAAAAAGCACGAAAGAATAGTAGCGCAGTGCAACTGATATGTCCACACTATGCCAATTTTCTGAGCACTGACCGATGTACGTCATACCAAACATGCTTCGGGAGAGCTGCGGGAATTAACTAGCCAACATGCCCACCTGCGTAGTACCATGTCCTTGACGAGCAATTATTTACCTCTTTATTTATTATCCGACAAGCGCTCACACCCCTGCCCTTCTAAAACGCAAACGCAGGCAGACATATGTGTTATGCAGGGTGACGTTCTATACTCTTGCGAACAATACTGTGACTCCGAGAGCGCCCACACTGTGGACGACAGTTCATCAGTTTCAGTGAGTCCCGTAATAGCGATCTCATAGCGGCAATTTGTGTCGTAATTTGCCTAACATATCCAAATGTTATCAGAAATCATTCTTGACGACAAGGTAGAGTTCGATAAAAGTCAAATTACGAGTTCGGTTATTACCTCAATCTGATGATTCTGATCAGACGCTGACAGGAAGCCTATTTCCTGCCCTACACGGTGTCGAGAGCAGGCAATCATCACAAGTTTATTTTCTTTCCTCGCTGCACGCAAGGGCAATCCTCGCCATCTTGCGCGTTCGCATCGGTAACGTTGCACGCAACTAAATGGAGGGACGGGACCCTCCTCCATCCGGAGGCACACGCGCAGAAGACCCTCCGCGATTCTCCGACGCACACGCGGAGACGGCCACGGGAGCAAGGGAGTGCGTTCTGTGAGCGGCGAGCCAATTGCACAGAACCGCGCGTAGTGAACGAGGACCACACAGCTGGACTACATCGAGAACGTGAGTTCCAGCTTTTGTACACTTTCTTCGCGCTGACTCCGTTTACGACTTCGGGCACGCCGGTGTCACAGTCCAAATTCGGGGCAGTTGCCTTTCGAGAAACGCAGTTTGTCGCCTCGGGCGCTAGCTTGGTTCGCACTATGCGCAGCTCACGCCACAGAAAGGCCTCATTGTACCGTCGCGAGCACCGTGACGAACGGCCACTCTCGAGAAAGGGCGAGTTAAGCCCGAGAAAAGCGCGCGGACGGCACCGCTAATTACTCCCGCGTTCTTAATGACACTCTCTCGGTGATGCTGTACACACCGCGCGCGAAATGACAAATGGAGGTTCAGAACACCCCGCCCTTTGCGCACGCCGACCTTTCGAGGTCACATCTCTCAGCGCGAAGGCAACGAAGGCAAGGCTCCGAATTCCGGCCTTGAATGGGCCTGCGACGATAACACCCGTGTCACCCAATGAAAAGATTCGTATTCGATTTTACACTTTCGAAACTTGAATGTTTGTGTACGCTTCGACGCATCGGCTGCATGGCCGAGTGTTAGAGCCGGAGTGCGCGGTTGTCCGAGTGCCTTCTGACGGCATTCACGGGCGGGAAGTCGACGAAGTTATTCCCCTCAGCCGCGTCGGGCTGAATGGCCTCTAGCCTCACCACGATGTTGTGCGCGGATACAGAGAATAAATACCGATTCGTACATTTAATTCGGTATTCTTCTAATTAACCTTCATTACGCGGCGCATTCTTTAGCACTCTCCCATAAAATGCAGGTGCCACGCTTTCCCAGGTCATCACCTCCATCAACATGGTGAGGCCCATAGCCTCTAATGGTCATATCCGAGGTTAAGGTGGTGTGCACAAGATGTCTTAGCAGTGTGAACAAAGGTGTTTCAGCGCAAAACGGCCGTTTTAATTTTGTTTTCGTCCTATTTGCGCTGAAATACCATGGTTATTGATGAACCGATCAGCATATACTCCAAGATTCTACCGCGAGAAGAAAACCTAAATAGTAATGAAAATACGCGTGAGTGACCAGTAACTAGCTAGCCCAATGGGCTTTTTACTTCTTTTATATTTTATATTCTTTTCCTCTTAAATTGTTACAACATTATAGTCACCGCCAACGCACATTGGTCACCTGCATGGTTTGAATTTATCTCGTAGCAGCTGCACCCACGAGAAGCACTGCCACGGTCGAGCATCACTTCCAGAGTATTTTGGAGAAAAGCGCACCACTGTTCTAACTTGTGTTCTATTCGAGTGCAGAGGGAAAAGGAGCAGATAAAAGGCAGAAAAAGAACAGATATATGTCCAGTGAAGCACTATAGTGAACTGCACAGTTAGCAATTTTAGCTTTATATAAATGTGGCAATATAAGCTCAACGAAGCACAGAGTAAGCCCGTCAGTTGCTTCGCCATAGGCGAGCATGGATTAATTTGTGTTTATAAATTTAGATATTACGAATTCAATATAGAAAGAAAAATAGTGGGGCGCTGGTTTTATCGATGTGACAAAATGCACCCGTAGCGCACGTGTGCCTGCACGAAATTATCTGCGTGTCGATTCGATCTCGTGAAAGCGCGTCCCAGTGCAGTGCGGGTGCTTATAGAAAGTAACGTCTCGCATTAGGGCTACAGTTAGCATTAATATTTTCAATTATTATCATACAGACGCAAACTCAAACGCAAGAGAATGTCACTTCCGAATGTGGACCCGACCACGAGCTGCACGGGATACGCGTGTCGCTGCTCCTTACGCGGTGTCGAATCCGTATGCGTACGACGAAGCGAATGGCGTGCGCGTCAATGCGCGTGGCACAATGCGGCTAGATCACCGTCGGCGGAACCTTTGGTCTCTGTTCGAGGAACGCTTACTCGGAACTTCATTGCGCTACTTTTTTTATATTTTGCTTATCAGTGTGATATGTACTATAGTGTTTTCAAACTGAGAGATGCAAGGTTTGTATGCACACATTCTAATAACCGAAACCAACTTGTTTCAGCATTCATGCCGGCCACGTGATATTGCCGCACAATTTGCAACTTCCGGCGCGTACACTCCATGGGCTCTATTCTCGACACGCGTGGCTGCTGCACGAGCGCCATTATCCGCCATGTTGACTCTCTGATTGGCTGTCGAGAGGTCACGTGTTTAAAACTTGTGCCACATGACGAAATGACGAAATGAGACGTGAACTGCAAGTCGCATCGACAAATTTTTTTTCTGGTGCTTGGCAGCCATACTGCAACGTTAGCGCTTCAGAAAGAAAGTGAACGGTATCATGCAGACTCCCGTGCAATGCACTTGCGATTTCGCGAATATGTGGTGGCAGTCCAAGATAACCGCCATGTCAGCTGATACTCCGAAGGCGTATACTGTGAAGAGCGTCACAGGAAGCGCCGTTTCGTAAAGGTCAATTCGACGTTCCGTGATCTTGCGCTGGGCCGCCATTGCAGATATTTTCCGCCATAATTTATGGTAATGAGCGGTCATATGCAATGGCAGCCGACAGGCATGCGTATCGCCTCATTTTTTCCTTCGTTTGGGGCCATAAAGATATATTGTTCATGAGGAGCGCTCACAGAATTTGCACCAGTCTCGGGTGGTGTGGGGAATTGTGTTTTAGTCCATCACATTTAACAAAAACAAAGCGTTCATTCGAAATAATATTGGTTTAGCAAGAAATGTACGCAAGGTGGCCCCTTGAAGTTTCCTCACGCAGTGTGAATAAGCAGCGAAATGAACAAGATATGGCCGATATGGCAGCGCCGGCGCTTGATTCGCTAAAGCGGCTACCTGTGGCGCGCTCAACGCTATATCGGGGATATTCGGCCGCTTCTCAGCCAGTTGCGTCTGGGCGAGTCACTTGCGTCTCACGAGATAGCGATAACGTGGCCAAGAACGCTCATCATCACTGGTTGGACGCGTATACGCTGTCTCAAGGCAGAAAACAGGCGCGCTGGCGCTAATACACGCCGACTCATTCTGGCTAAGGAAGCACACAACGGCGTGCACACAGCAGACAAGGGAAGCGCTTTCGGCGGAATAATCGTTCACTATGCGCCAGCTGCTTAATTTTTAGTGCGGAAGAAAACTGTTTTGCTTTATCAAGAGCGCTAGGTCTAGCGCCGCCATTTCAGTTTCTTAGGCAAAATGCCAAGTTTGCGTCCCGTTACAAAAGCAAAAAACGGGGTCATCAACGCCATTTTGTATGCATCGCGCCTACGTCGTGCCTCGAAGAAAATGGCGGGATGTCCAGATAGAGTCATATCTGGCACGGGCCACCCGCGCGTCTTTCCTCGCTATAGGCGCGTTAGCGCAGCGCAGGCGCATACGGCCTCGCAGACGCGTAGCAAAGCGTTTACGATGAGCCCCTCATGGCAAACCTTTAAATGGATCCTGAAACAAATTTCACGATTTCGTACAAACGTAACGAGTCGTTAGGGTAGGTCCTTCTGGTCATTAAATGACAGATTTAAGCGCTCCGTGTAAAGCTTAATTTATTAAAATGAGTTTTTTAAATATGCACCACTACTGATCACAGCGGCACCGCTCCGCTCAGTTTTCAGCCGCCTCGTTACAATCTACGTAGTTGGCGTTTATAGGTTATGCCCCATAGGCGACCTACCAGATTTTGTATACCCAGGTAGCGTGATTGGTAATTTTTGCGACTCTACGGAGAACGAATATTGTTAGTTATATTTGGAATGTTGGTTAACTTGTTTTTACAAAAAAAATAACAGAAAGAGCATACGCAACGACAATTTATTTCTACACTGAAGCATTTCCGGCAGAGCAAGTGTCGTCTGCTTGTGTAACAACATGCTCCGTGTTGACGCAAGCTGCACAGTCTGTGTCAGTCTCGAGCTTTCTTTTCGCGAGGACCACGAGTCGCACTTGTTGTGTTGTGGGCTGGAAACGTAGTGATTGGCGACATGTCAAGCTGCGACACCGTGTCCCTCCCCAAGGCAACATGCGAGCGGAGGGGCTTGGGGCACATCGGGCACTCAGTATTATATCGGCGCCAGGACCTGCGCGCTTGCCGACGTCACTCCACGTCAGAAGAATAGTGTTGTCGTAATACTCCGGCGTGAAGCGACGCCCGCAAATGCGTAGATCGTGGTGCCGATCGGATACCGGTAGCCCGATGCGCTTAGCTGCAGCGATTTTTTTCCCTTGTTATTGCGCATAGCTGAAAATATGACGCAAGGAGGACATCAGGCCAGATTTGTTTATCCAGCATTTATTTACGCATCACTTATTTACACGCAACCTTACTGAACAGCATGGAAAACGAAAAACGAACGTAATTCTGAACGTCGAACTAGACAAAAATATATCTTGTGAAATGCGTGATCACGAGGAGCACACCGCGTATTTGAGAATCATGCAACTGCCTTATTGTTGAGAGCTTCTTTTTTTGTTACTTAGATTTGTTGTCAGCGTCAAAGGCTGTCATTCGCGCTATAAGGAAAGTTGTTTACCGATATGTTCCCGCTGCGCCATATTACATGCCTCGTCACGGCTTCGCTTGTGTTTCCGTCTTCACGTACATGCGTAGAAATCGCAAAACTCTTCGGCGGCAAGCTGTTATGAGCTTAGGTTCGTCGCAAGTTGCCACTGATTTCATACTTTGAATAATATCTGCGTCTCGGACACCTGCTGCACAGCAGTTCAGCAGTCGTTCACAGTATCTACGAAACACATCACGGGAAACACAAGACCACTCGCTCGAGTTCTTTTACAAGCTCGTGGTGTTGCTGCGCGACAGAAACATTCACCTGCTTATCCAGTGTCAGCAGCGCCCTACATTTGGTGCAGTTCAGTTGTTTTAATATTGCATAGGTTGCATAGCCGACTACGTATACAAGAACGGGAATAATTTCTTTATTTTTTGACATTTTTGCGGCAGTAAATACTCTATTCCAGTCTTGATGACTCTGATTGATTCCGAAGGTACTCCCGTCTCTCATCCCTTGCACTGCCATTGCCTCAGCTGCAAGCTGTTGGGATCACGGGCAAATTACTCTGCAGCCTCAATTTATTTTGAAAATCGTAAGCCTAAAAGAAGCGTTTGAAATTCTGTAAGTAAAACAGCGAGTTGCAAAACGGCGCCTTAAATTTTTACCATACGTTTTCTTAAGACATTACTTAGATATATGTCGAAAAAGTTTTATTCATCATAAATTTCATAAATTCACCAAATTATCTTCGATAATTCCAGCGCGCACGCAAACACGCACACATGGACAAGAACACACCCAGGAGGCGCGCAGCAATCACGACTTTTGTTGCACGCATAGCACAAATTACTAGCGCAATATCAACGCTTGTAAGCGCCCGCACAAAAAGGAGCAAGTGAAGGCTTTCACAAGCGTCAGATGTCCGAGCAATGCACATAGCGTGGCGTAGCGGCGGTCACATCCGCGTGGCGTAGTGATGACGTCGCTGCGGAGCACTCAGGCCTTCCCTAAGGGCCCAACCACTGGCACGCGCGGGCACGCGCCTACGCGTCAAATGCGTCAGAAACGTCAGTCGCGAGCAGGCTGACGCGTCGAGACGCGATTTTGTCTGCTACAGATGCCAAAATATTGTTCGAAGCGTCGCCGGCGTCCACCAGTCAGAGGCCGCGACACTTCGGCTGTTGCTTCCTGCTGCTATACTTCATGGCCGCCGATGCGAAAACGCCGACACCAACGACCGTCCGAGTTCCTCGGACGCACGACACGCGCGACAGTGTTTCTGAAAGACGGTGTTGTGGTACTAGGCCGGCAACGACACGACCGACGACCGTGGGTAGTGGCAGTGCGACGAGAATTCGTAACTGGCGAGCGAACGAGCCCAGCTGAGGAACTCTGTTGAAGGAAATTAATTTCCAATTGGTTTGCGATGCAGCGATTAGAAATATGGCACTCCTGACTTCGTTTGGTGTGTGGTGTGATGAACCGTGTGGAACTTTCTGTGGTGTACCGCGGCGTGCTCCGTGTGTGATTTATGAGGTCTCAGGTGACTCACGCTTGACGGGTTACCTCTGCGCTGTTTTCAGCTGCAAAAATAAGTTTCGAAAGCGAAATACACAAGTAGCCGAACAATAGGAAGTACATCTTCAACCATGCCGTCTGTTTAAGCTTACAGTGTGTTTTTCAACTCGACATGTGAAACCCAGTTCAGTACAAGTTCACAGTACTCCTTGATTCAATTCTTTCAATTGCAGGCGTCTTATGGACTAGTTGGTGATAAATCACAGGGGTAGCACTGAAGAACACTGACGCACTGAAGGAAACATGACGCAGCACGTTCATGTTTGAGTTTGTGTGTCCTAGTACTTAGGCGCTGAAAAAAAAACATTTGTTTGCAATATGTGTACCATGTCAAACACATAGGAAGACCTGCATCCCACCAGACATATATGCATGCAGCTACGTGTACCAGAATTGCGTCGATGCCTGTGTGAATAGCAGCACATACTGAATCAATGAAACTGTTTTTGGCCTTTCATCTCTTTTTTCTTTCGTTTATTGAAAGAGCGGATGGTGTGAGTGCATGTGCAGGGAAAGAAACATGTGTCATGAGTACTTTAAATGCGCAGTCAGTATGTTTGAACTGTCCAAGGCTCCTCAGCTTCAACTAAAATGTTTCTCTCTGTGACATGTATATAAACTACAGTCAAGGAAAAGATCAAGTCAAAATCAAGTTGATAATGCATTTTCGCAGATTGCATGTGTTTAATTATTGAGTTAACACTTCCACTGTAACATTTTGATGATATACAGCATAGACGCTTGAAATAAATATGTTGTGTAAACGGTGAAGTGCACACGGCTGCAAAGTCAGTGAGAAAGGAAAAGAGGGCTGCGAGGCCGAAGTAAAGCAAGCATCCGGAGGAATGGCCACTTGTCTGCTTCTCTCTCTTACGATGGTGAAGTAAACAGGATACGCAAGGAGACATGCCCTGTTCCGTCGGAGCCACATCCTCGCAGTTCAGTGCAGTCGTTGGCCGAATGCGCAGACATTCACCCTCTACTGAGTGACGTCTCACTGAATGCAACAAATGCGAGCAACGTGGCTAATGTAAATATTATCAGCGACCTGCCCACGCAGCCCAAGTTTTCCTATAATACGCGCAAAATATGACGGGCTTCTTCAGTGCAAATGCAAACTTCCCCCTGCTTAGAGCAAGGAAAATATCACGCCAGCTTATCACCAGTCTGTGGGCATGTAGTCCCTGATTGACGTCCTAGCTTCTGCTCCACATTTGGACATTGATGGCTTAGCAGCTCGCGACATTTTGTCGAGCTCGGGTGGCTTGAACGTGACAAATAGCAGTTGTTTGTCCGCGGAAATGTTGCGAAGATGCATGCAGCGGCTGAGAAGACTGTTTGCATGGCACGTGAGTTCTGCCTGCCAATGTTCAGTGCCCAGGATCTTCTGCACTGCTGTTCCAACTGCGAACAGAGTGCAACACTCAGTGGCGACCAGCAGAGAAGCTATCTGTGCGCCATATGCCTCACCGGCGACAACCCGACTTCTATGGATTGTTCGAGCATGGTTTATATCCCCAATTATTTTACTGAAGTTGTGGCCAAGTTGTTGCGCATCAAGTTTCAAGCCGTGCCCAAAACTTGCTGCGTGGCCGAATGTAAAGGATGTAAATGCAGCGCGGGCAATGATAAGAGAAGATAGGAAGACGAGGCAGAAGGAAAGCAAGCATCTTTATGTTCACCTCTTACTGCAAATAGTGGCTCGCATATTTCACGTACATTTTATTGTCTAGAATTCCCTCACTTAACACTAATTAGATTGGTATGGGTACCTGGTCACAGAGGATTAGTTACAAATGAATTAGCAGACACCTTGGCGAGAGCTGCCCTTAGTGGTCCAATTGTCCAGATCATTCCTGTATCAGCTTTCATAACTGCTACTAGGTTCAGGAGACGGGTAGTCATGTGAGACTCTCGGAGCCTATCATTAACAAATTTAACTGATCACCGACACCTCCTACTCTCCTGGAGTAGAAATTTCTGCCGCAATACAAAAGTTGAAGTCCGGTTTACCAAATTCGGATGTCGAATACTTGTGTTAAACTATAATTTGCGTCGATCTGGTGTGGCGCCCTACCTCTGTGTGCTCATACTGTGGTGAGGACGAAACAATAGAACACTTCTTCCTGTCATATCGCCGTTTTTGATCATTAGGAAAACATACTTTAGAAGGAAAATTTCATGGCACCCGAGTGAATATAACGATTCCCAATATTCTATATTTCGGAGCCTCTTCTCTGGGACATTATTATAGAGATCTTGGTGCAGTTGTCATGAGATATATAATTGAATCAGGACGATTTCCTTGCTAAATTCTTATATTTTATCTAAATGTATTCTTTGCAGTTATCCAAAATTTCTTTATGGTGCTTATATTAAGATTATTTATAATCATTTCTCACAAATCACCCAGTTTTCGGCCAATCCACCATAGTGGGTATGGCCCACTCTCGAAGGCAAGCGATCAAGCAATCGGCGGAATGGCCTCTTGTCTGGTGGTGGTAACAACTTTATTGAGACTCTGCTCAGTTATGATCTGGCAGGCCCGAGTCCTAGAATGGCCCCTCCTGCTTCTCTTTCTTACGGCTGAAACATAAGTGCTAATACAGAAAAAATAATTTTTCTTGTCATGGAGCTAAACACATTGCACGTTTCCCAGCAGTCCCCGTATCAAACTCGCTTCGCTGACGAACTCGAGAATGCTCAGCGCCGGTCAGCACGCATTCTCTACTCCTGGCTTTACGGTGGCTGCTACCTCGTGCCAACCTAGGCGGATCGCCTCAGCGCCCTCAAGTGGAACACCATGCAACACTGGCGTGATGTTGTACGAGTCAGTGTACTCTGCAGGGTGCCTGACGGCTCTCTGGACAGCACTAATCTTTCTTCTTTAGTCTGTCTGAACAAGCTGTCAGGACCGCCTTAGTCCCGTCACGTCAGCACTGCCCGACAGAGAAACGCCATGCTTATATCTGGCATACAGAACTTTCTCCCCCCACCCCCCCCCCCCCCAACTCGGGGCCATTCGGACTCCATCCGACCAGACTGAACTGGCGCTCCTAGCGCGCGCCATCTCACGCCCTGGGAACACTAAATCAGCGCACTGTGCGGCCGTCGACTGCCCCGTTCTTGCCTTGTATGTCTGTGTAACGTGCTACGCGAGTGGGCAAGTGTGTGTGTGTGTGCGCGCGCATGTGCGTGCGTGCGTGCGTGCGTGCGTGCGCGCGCGCGCGTGTGTGTGTCTTGCACTTTGCAAACTTTTGCTCTATATCGCTGGCTATCAGACTCTAGCATACTGGTGTCAGCCGTCTCGTTTAGCCTAGCGAGCTGTCTAAAGGGACAAGTTCTCACTATTATTATTATTATTATTATTATTATTATTATTATTATTATTATTATTATCGCAGAGGAATTTCAATAAATGAACAAAAACTCTCATATCTGTTGTGTGTGCCGCCCTTCTCTGATCCTTTCTCTGTTTCAGCACTTTTGTTTTGTATTCTTTTCGTGTACACATATTATGCTCTGTTAAAATCGGTATTCGCGAAACTTACTTAAAGTGGTGTACAAACAATACCCTACGATTAAATGCTTCCAAAATTAGAGTATTAAGTTATACGCGGCAAATACACCATGTGCAATTTTCACACACCCTTCGAGATGCTCCACTGCGCAGGGTCAATAAAATGAAAGAAAGATCTTGGTGCATACTTCGACAAAACGCTAAGCATCTTTTTCCGCTATTAATATACGCAAAAACGTGTCCTTCACGCTCTTGGAATCGTTTGTCGTATATTACAGGACTTCCAATCGCTTGTTCCTTCTCTGAATTTGGGTTCTGCTGTGTGCGTTTCCCGACTAAAGTATGCCTCAGAAGTTTGGGGTGCAACGTGCAGATATAACTTCGACCTCTTCGAGTGCGTCCAGAATAAATTGATATTTATTTTCAAGCCCCATTTTTCCCGTTCTGGCGATCACCGTCCAACCCTCTGCAGTATACTTCAACTCCCACATCTAAAATGAAGACTGATTAAGTCATGCCTTTTGTTCCTCTATAAGGTGGTCTATGGCATTATACAGTGCTCAAAGCTTAAGTCTCGATTATGTGCGATTTTTCGTGCCGCAAAAGTAAAGCTAGCAACATTCCACAAGCTCCGCCTGACCTTGTTGCATTAAAGACTGTCCTACACACGGCTCGACTCCCAAAACATGTAATACGTATTTTACCTGTACTTACGTAACTCATGGTTAATTTCCTGTGTTTTACTTATATGTAGATAATAATGTTGTACGATCAACTCTATTTTACGCTTCCTTGTTTTCTGTTTCCCCATTTGTTCCTCTATCTCACATAGTTTTGCCTACCATATTTGTCTTCTCTGCACATTCTTTCCGCGCATGTTACTCTTCAAGTCCACCTGGGCACTATAATAAACATTTTATTGAATTATTATTATTATTATTATTATTATTATTATTATTATTAATATTATTATTATTATTATTATTGCAATGGAGTTTTTTCAATATGGGTAATTGTATATTTTTATGGTACAGTAGCTTTCGAGCAACATTGTTATTACGTGAAAATGTTCTAAAGCATAAATTAATAAAGTGCAATAAAACGCTATGTGATTAATAGTATGCATTGTGGTATTATATTTTTCTGAGGTTTTATAAAGGTTGGCTACCATCTCCCGTGCTGTGCAATCAAGTTATATGGCAGATCAATTATTCCGTACCTCGAAGAACAAATTGAATGTCTTCCTCAATCAAAACATCATAGTAGGCTAAAAACAATGAACAAAGTGGCATTTTTTATTATATGTTTTTATGTGTGTGGTGACTTCAAATGAGTGAATTCGGAAAATAACCGGTTTATATTTGTTTTTGATATTATGCAAACGAGCTGCCCTTTACATTTGAACAAGTGATTCAATAGTACGACTTGGCAAAGGGCAACCAATTATTATTAAAACCCTCGGATTCACAAGGTTGCAGTATTTTTGTAGTACAAAAAGTTACAATAGAACATGGCTTTCACAAAGTAAAAACTTGTCTAGCCATACACCAGCTGCTCAAAGTGAAGGCCTCCCGATTCAGTGCTCATGCGTCAAAGCAACCTGTAGGTGCCCCATAGGCGAGGTTACACACACACACACACACACACACACACACACACACACACACACACACACACGCACGCACACGCACACGCACACACGCGCACGCACGCACGCACGCACGCACGCACACGCACGCACGCACGCACGCACACGCACACACGCGCGCACGCGCACGCGCACACGCGCACGCGCACACGCACACGCGCACACGCACACGCGCACACGCACACGCGCACACGCGCACACGCACACACGCGCACACGCACACGCGCACACGCGCACACGCGCACGCGCACACGCACACACGCGCACACGCGCACACGCACACGCGCACACGCGCACACGCGCACACGCACACGCGCACACGCGCACACGCGCACGCGCACACGCACACGCGCACACGCACACACGCGCACACGCACACGCGCACACGCGCACACGCACACACGCGCACACGCACACGCGCACACGCGCACACGCACACGCGCACACGCGCACACGCACACACGCGCACACGCACACGCGCACACGCTCACACGCGCACGCGCACACGCACACGCGCACACGCACACGCGCACACGCGTACACGCACACACGCGCACACGCGCACGCGCACACGCGCACGCGCACACGCGCACGCGCACACGCACACGCGCACACGCACACGCGCACACGCACACACGCGCACCACGCACACGCGCACACACGCGCACACGCGCACACGCACACACACGCGCACGCACACACACACACACACACACACACACACGCGCGCACGTGCACGCACACACACACACACGCACATGCACACGCGCACACGCACGCACACGCGCACACGCACACGCACGCACACGCGCACACGCGCACACGCACACAAAAGAAAGGAATTAGGAAGGTACAAGCTATGATTGTAGTAACGTTTAGCTGTTCTAGACGTTTTTTGTGCGCCACAGGCGTCTCAATTTCTTTGCCTGATTTTCAGAGAGCCTACTTTTTCGCGTGTCGTTTCTATACCAACAAGTATAATTATATTTCGAACAAAGATTTTTCAATTGCACTTTGCACACTTAATTTTTGCATAGTTGGTTGCGCAATGATCCACCAAAGATGAAATGATACGACAGCTTTTGATAAGGCATGACACGGTCGTGCAGGTGTAGCAAAGCGATCTTGTGGACAGACGACGACGCGGGCACCGAATGCAAGCACGAGCGCTGATGTCGATATCTGGTGCACCAGTGTTACATCAAAGGCAAAAAAAAAATACTGTTACGGCAGGCTTACATTCATTAGTCAAACATGCCTTCTATATCTAAAAGAGCACAGAGATCACTAACCTATTGCTTCCAGCCCAGTCTACAGTAGGCTGTTTTTGACCGGACTTGGATGGTTGAATACAAAATGGTCAAAGAACACTGCGCCCCCGCCGAGGATCCAGCGTCGGCGCACGTCTGAGCTTGTGTCCTGTGTACGGTGTAATACATTCTCTACATATTGTTCTTACACCCTGGTCATATAGTTGCGTGCCCTTTCCTCCAACTGACGCGAAGCGACGCATTGGCTTCGCGTCGCATGCCAGTCTATAAAAAGTGCTGTTGGCTCCTGGCCCGAATACCCCTCCCCTCTCCCCGCTTCCGCCCCTCCGCTTGAAAGAACGCCCCCTTTTCCTTAGCTGGTTTCTTCGCCTTCCCTCTCCCAAGTTCGACCTGAAAATATAAACGCAAGATTGGTTCTGCTGGAGCATGTTATTGGAGGGACGGAAGACTTTTTTTCTACATTTCGCAGAAAACAGACAGACATGAGGAGACAATATGGAAGAAGTCTGCATTAGTCACTGTTTAGCTGACGGATTTTATTTTATGCGCTCGCTTTGTTACGCCTATTTCCAAAAAGGGAAGCCCAAGGCCCTAAAACGTAAAACTATTCCAATATGTTTTTATTCCAATCTCCTGACGTCAAATTTGCGTAACCGCCGACGCAAGCATCAGGCGGTCACCTGCAGGGTTGTCTGAACAGACCAATCAAACGCTCTCCTCGTTCATTGGAGTTCACTTTTGTTTGCTTGAAAAACGAATAACATTTCCTGCACCGAGCCGCTTGCCTTATCCAACAGGCTTACAAGAGGCGAAGAGCACGCTCAAGTGGAGAGGGATTCGATAGGGCCGAGCCACAGCACTGAAAGTTCATAACCGGATGAAAAGGGTGGTGCCGGCATCTGCGGTTGGTCCACTTTCCCTTACTTAGTTTGCGGTGGCTCGTCGACAATCGCGGCAGCATGCAACGGAAGCTTAAGAATGACGCTAAAACGAATCCTCAGCAAATAAGAGTTGGCAGAACGAGGTCGTAAACGTGCCGAAAGTGCTCGAAAACATTACACGGCCACGCAAAATGTTTTATTACACGCAAATAAACCCATGCTCTCCGGCAGGTTCGAGTAGCCGGCGCCTGATCGATCGGCGGCAGCCATCATTTATTCCTTTCAGAACGGGGCAGCGTGCGGTTATTCAGATGAAAATTCAGTTTTGTTCGGCATATTAATGCATCTTTATCACGTACACGTCAGTTTGACGCGGTGAGTTTTTGCGGTTTTGTGACGTCGCGTGAGAGGCTAGTGAAGTGGGCGCAGCCCTAAAACTTTTGACCAATAGCCGAGGGCTAATGACGAAGAGGCGTCGAATCAGAAATAACTATTTTTCTTTTGCGCGCTCAAATCATGAATGATCCGTGCGAACACATTATATCAGATGGGGAGCTATCGCGGTTTTCGTTACGTCGCGTGACGGATAGGTGAAGTGGGGGTGGTCCAAAAAAGTTTTTGACCAATCGCGGAGGGCTGATTGCAGAATTGGAATAGAAAAGTTTGGAATAGTTTTACGTTATCATCAGCCTTGTTAGGCCCACTGCAGGGCAAAGGCCTCTCCCATACTTCTCCAACTACCCCGGTCATGTACTAATTGTGGCCACGTCGTCCCTGTAAACTTCTTAATCTCATCCGCCCACCGAACTTTCTGCCGGCCCCTGCTACGCTTCCCTTCCCTTGGAATCCAGTCCGTACGTAACCCTTAATGACCATCGGTTATCTTCCCTCCTCATTACATGTCCTGCCCATGCCCATTTCTTTTTCTTGATTTCAACTAAGATACCATTAACTCGGGTTTGTTCCCTCAGCCAATCTGCTCTTTTCTTATCCCTTAACGTTACACCCATCATTCTTCTTTCCATAACTCATTGCATCATCAATTTAAGTAGGACACTTTTCGTAAGCCTCCAGGTTTCTGCCCCGTACGTGAGTTCTGGTAAGACACAGCTGTTATACACTTTTCTCTTGAGGGATAATGGCAACCTGCTGTTTATGATCTGAGAATGTCTGCCAAACGCACCCCAGCCCAATCTTATTCTTCTGATTATTTGTCTCATGATCCGGATCCGCGGTCACCACCTGCCATAAGTAGATGTATTACCTTACCACTTCCAGTGCCTCGCTACCTATCGTAAACTGCTGTTCTCTACCGAGACTGTTAAACATTACTTTAGTTTTCTGCAGATTAATTTTTAGACCCACCCTTCTGCTTTGCCTCTCCAGATCAGTGAGCATGCATTGCAATTGGTCCCCTGAGTTATAAAGCAAGGCAATATCATCAGCGAATCGCAAGTTACTAAGGTATTCTCCATTAACTCTTATCCCCAATTCTTCCCAATCCAGGTCTCTGAATACTTCCTGTAAACACGTTATACGTTACACGTTTACACGTTTACGTTACAGCACCCCTAAATTCCTGCCCGCGTTATCACGAACCATATGCTTCGAAACTAGCAATGAATAGAATTAGGATGACTCCACAAAACAAGGGTGCAAACAGCAGCTGTGCGCGCATATAGCTACGCTGTAGAGGGAGTAGTTTCGTTTTCTCCTGCCTTAGACGGGATGGCGTATGACACTTTTCTGTAAGTCGATAGATGGTGCTCGACAATTCAAATATTCCTTACTGCTATATTATTACGCCATCGATAATATCGTAAGGACACGTCTGCATACACGACGAAGAAGACAGCAAACGATAATAACTATTTATACAGTGCAAGCAGGTTAGCGGTGCAAAACTTCAAGAGACCAGCGTCTTGCTGATCAGGCGCGGTCCCAGAACAGCACACAGCGGAAGCCCAATGGCGGCGAATGTCCAGTCGCAAGAAAACGTGGGTTGGCTTCGCTAAATTGTTGATCCGGTTGATGTACTAATCCCATTGTCCTAGTCGCAGACTCTGTCAGGACCCTCCTCCTGCATCCGTTGTGCTTTCTTACACTTCCCTCAGCATTTGTTATCCGAGCTGTAAGCCATCTAGGTGCAGTACTGTAGCGCTTTCCTTTTCCATCAGCGCTGTCTACTGTGGTCTCAGGATGTGTCCGCGCCTGTAGCTTTTTCTTGCCGCGGCTGATGGGTGTGCTTGTGCACAGGTAACGTTGCATGTTCAAGTGTCGCTTGCCGACGAGCAGGCTGCCATGTGACTCGATCCCCACTAAGTAGACGCGTAGCGAACGACGCTTGCTTCGTGTCTTTTCACAGCCCCCCTTCCTCTTGTTGCCGCTTTCATTGGCACTGGCCCGGGGTGTAGACTGGCGGCAACTTCCTGTCTGGTTCCAGAAGGCGTTCGACTCATTGCGAGAGGACGTAATGGTCGGTGATTGGCAGCTCGTGGACCTGTGCTTGCGGCCGCCGAATTTGTCGTAGGAATTTCTTCCCTTTATTCCCATGACCTTCTTATTATCGCCGTCACTTCTGAACAAGGACTCACAAATCGCTCGACGTCGCTTTCTGGGATTTCGCCATCTCACTGTGCCTGATGAATTGCGACGAAGAGCCCTTGCGTTGGCCTCACTTTTGGACGCGGTTAGTACGTCCCCTGTCGGTGAACCGCCGGTCCTCCTGGCTCGGGGCATCCGAACGCTAGGCCCGTTCGGTGACGCTAGCCTGGCGGTCACATTCAGGTTGAGCTGCCTCGAAGCGAATCTTTTTGCCTGACTCCGAATGAGCATACGCGAGGTAGACGGCACGCTCACCTGCGTCGGCGTCTTGAGTCGTCTCGGCGGCATCTTCCCGATTCACTTTGCGGGTAGCGTCTTGACGGCCTTCTACACCTGGATGCCGACGGACGACCTCCGCAACAGTTCTACCCAGGCTACGCGACAGGGTCCACGCTGTGCTTTCTTCAACCACGGGGATGTCGTGCTGGTCTCCGATGAATACTGGGCGTACGCTCGTCCGTGAATGTGGGGCCGTTCGAGCAGCGTCCGCCAGCGCCCGTGCCAAAAGTGTTGCGAGGTGGGAGGCGCTCGTTTAAAAGTCTCGGCTTTAATTCACTGGACCAGGTGAGGCCGCCGGACCAGGAAGCGAAGTCCTACTCTTCTTCTTCTTCTTTCTCCGCTTCTTCTCCCTTTCTTCGTGTGTAGAGAAGCGCCGTTACAATATTAAACGTCAGGTATCATCATTGTTGCCCACTGAGAAAGTATGCCGAAATTTCTCGTGCTACGCTTCTTTAATATAATTATTAGTGTTGTACGCTTGATATTTGAAGATTTCAGTTTGTTTGGCCTTCAAGAGTGCGGAAAATGCCGGCGCTGTCGCTTAGAGCACCTCCTCGAACAAGTGAAGCTATTTTTAGCCCTGGAGGTCGTTCATAGCATATAGTAGAAAAATGAAGTTGATTGTTTGATTGCTCGAGAAGATCGCATCTCAAAACAATCGAAAGGCTTATTGATGTTCACAAGCACACACACAAAAAAACACACCAATGGACGTCACACGAACCCATGAATAAGTACGATCGGCCTGTTTCACAGCTAGATAAGACTGTTCGAAGTTCTGAATACACGATCGTCACGAACACACCTCGTCATTACCGCATTCGGCTCTGCCACATCTTGCGGAAAGTTGTTCAGGCATGCCGTATGCTGTATCAGTGACGCATTTGTTGTCGCAGTTATTGTGCGGTGCGTTACAACAGTAAAATGTGCCTATTCGACCTGCTGTCTGGCATCATTTTATTGCTCATAGATGAATGTTTTACGAGTAACTACATGGCATCGAATAAATGCGTTTAAATGCAGCATAAACGTACGATTGCATTGTTATCATTATTTGTAATAGACCATGATGTGAATCTACTCGCGCGTAACAAGGTCGAGATAGTGCGACGATTTAGTTCATATGCTATTCCTTTTGGGGATTCATCAGCGTTCCTAGACGCGCTCCGACGAAGTTATCACCGCGTTAAGCCAGTCGGGAATGACAAGAAAGGAAGAGAATCGAAAAAAAAAAACGAATCGTTACAGTACACCGGCCGAGATTTATCCTCTCGTTTAACGTCATGTTGCAAAAGCAAATATCTGAAGCATATTGGATGCAGTAGGAGGGGTAATTAGGCAGTGCTTTAGTATAGTACTGTCTAATTAACCAGACGAAGCCATACCACTGTTGTTACACTAATAAATTTCGCAGATGTCTTCTAGTGCAAGCCTCGAATCTACAAAACTTTTTTGTTATATGATGAACACATCAAGTGAAGCTGTGCATTTGATCCAATCATCTATCAAGAACAATAAGAAAGCAAGAATTTGGCTGATTAGGTTCCGGTAGAAAATACCTCGGGTGCAGTCGAACAAGAATTCTGTAGTTTGAGGCTTGCTATTACGGCTCGACCACGCAACTAACATTCATTCCAGAAAAAAAAAAAAAAAAATTGCGCGAACAAGTCCGCGGTAATCACAGCATAGCTAAAGAACCGTATATTTAATGTTCTCGCCGCCCCAAATACCTTTACATATGCATAACAGCCGTTAACATAGCAGGAAAGCTGGTGCAGCCCATCCTGACGCGAGAAAGCACTTAGTTTCCCCCTACATGTGCAGGTTTGAACTGCGAACTTCATTACTTATGTTTGTAACCGAAGGGTCACTCGCACAATAGAGCCTTATCTAATTTTTTTATATAAATTACCGTTGCCTCTTTCGTGACACTTCGTACATAGCACAAAGGAGAATAACAGCAGCAAATAGCACTAATCAGGCGGCGTCTGTAGTGCTGAACACGAGCAACCCTTTCTATGCGTTGAATAAAAATTTTCAATGGACTTCTAATTTGAAATTATTTGATTGTGCAAATGTGTTAACTTAGGCAGCACCTCGAATATGTCTGTGTAATACATGAAGGTTTCACGGTCCTATCCGTCTTGCAGCCTGGCATGTTATGTAATACTATGTAATCAGAAGCTTATACTCTTTACACGGTCTAAGTAACGTCAGGAGTTTCTAGTTGTAGGACGTTGGCTTACAGTACCTTCCATAGCACAGACATTGATGGAATGCCAGAACACTGGCGCGGACATTTGCTCCCAACGCCTCGCCAATCCCCATTCTGCGCAACTATGCATTTTGGTCCACAGCTGGTGACCGTTTTAAAGTGAAGCTTTGCTTCCCTACCCTTCCCCATTTTAGCGTGACTGCTACTGCTGTGCCATCGTTATCTCAGACTGAGGGAGGGCTTTTTTACGCACGTCGCAGCAAACAAACAGACACATCGGGACGGGATGGAAAACGTATGCGTTAATCACTGTTTCCCAGGCGGATTTCATTTGATGCGCAGATTTTGTTTACCTTATATTCCCCTCCCCTTGAAAAATCCACCGAAGTTGACGATACTCCCTGATGCGATCATTTCGGGATATATTGGCTCTGGCGTGGAGAACCTGCCTCGTGCGTTACCGTGCAAACGGACCGATGTGTGGCGTGACTGCTTCGCTTATGAGGATATCGCGGTAGGGGGCGCGTGGGTGATGCGTCGGTTAGTGTTCCTGTATATGCTCCCGCAGGGAGCAGAGTTGCGCATACCTTTTCCGGCGCCGCTCGCACCGCTATTGGCCGAGCGCGAAAAATGACGTCAAATGATCCGCGCCGCTGCGAAGCCAACTTTACGGGCGCATCGCCGACTCATGCGAACTCGTCGTTTCCGTCAGTACCATCGCCATTGCAATCAGTGGACCGTCGATCGTGCGTTCAGAGGAGCAGCTAGAAGCTCTTGCATCTTGAATCTCTTTCTATTTGCAGATTTGCTGCTACTAAATATTAAGCACTACTAAATAGTAAGTACTACTAAATAGTAAGAGTAAATAAAAGTAAGCTTTGCTTAAAATGTGCACATGTCAACATTTGAAATGCGCTTAAATCTGTGTCTGCACCGCATGTATCGAAAACGTGCAGATGTTGTGAACGATGGTTAGTGATAAATGGCGCTCTGTTAACGGTCACTGACATAACTGCAGGCACGATAGCTCTCTTGGCGACGGTCATTAATCGGCTGGTTTCGGCAGCCAAAATGCTCTAAGTGTCCTCTTTAAAACATTTCTTGCTTTCTAGCCATGAAAAGACAACTTCATATGCATGCTGAAAATCATTGCACCGCTGTTTGTGGCAACGTACTGCGCGTTTGCGAGCGAACTTTGGAGCTGTTCGAGCCACGGGAGTATATTATTTTGGGGAATCGAAGGCGGTCCCACCCCATATTTGTACGTTCGTGTGTGTGTTTGTTATGCGTGTTTACATAGGTACATACAAAGTTTCGGTTGGTTGGAAGCCCACCCCCTCCGGCTGCACGAATGACTCGTTCGAGCGTAGCCTGTATTAACAAATGCCCTTTGCTAAGCGCCTGCGAACAATTAGCGCTTGTAGCTCGCGACCACCAGAGAAAAAGGCGGAACACCGCGCAGCATTTGGCTCCTGCGCGCGCGAGGAGTGGCTTCGCTGCAGAGCTGGATCACGGCGGCGGAACTATGCGCAACTCTGCTCCCTGCGGGAGCATATACAGGAACACTACGCAATATGACTGCACCCATGAAAAAACGATCTATGCTTTTGTAGCATGGAAAATTGCACATGATAAAGAAGCTTTATGCAATCTAAAATGTCATGGATCAACTTATCGAGGAACAATGCATGTTATTTAGTACGTCTTGATATTAGAGGTGTGAGTTGTATATTTGCGAGGGCTGGGCTATGGTCGATAGAATGGCAAAAGCGGTGCTGGAATATAAATAACTTATTTTGGGCTCGTTCATCAGCTCAGAATTATATTTGCACATTCTGCCCCAACCTGCAGACGCACACTCTAGTAGGGGGAAGCACACAGCAGAATGCAATTTCAGAAAGACAACAGGTGCCTTACTTGGGTCAAAGTAAAAAACGCCTAATTATCCTCTACTATGTACAACGTTGGAAGCATGCGTAATAATAATTATAATTATAATTATAATATTTATTGTTGCCTTCTTACAATCTTCGCACATCAGAATGCAGGCCCGTCAAAGACAACGATGTGGCTTGCGGGTCTTGGCCCGGAATGTCGGCGAACATAAACAAAATGACATCTATAGCAATGAAAAGCTGGTGAAGTCCATCACAAGAAAATGAAGTTTAAATAACACAGAAACTCAGCTGAAATCAGTGACAACATAACGAAATGCGAAAACACCCGTGTACTTAGATTTAGGTGCACGTTAAAGAACCCCAGGTGGTCGAAATTTCCGAAGTCCCCCACTACGGCGTGCCTCATAATCAGAAAGTGGTTTTGGCACGTAAAACCCTATAATTAAAAAAAAAGTGACAACACAAAGGCAAGAAAGAATAAAACGAGAAAAAAAGACAGCAGTATTTAGTGTTACACATAGCTTATAGTGCCTTCAGCAATTTTTTCAAGTTTCGTTTCGTGGTTGTAGTAAAAATATGATCAGGTTATGTCATTGAATATTCTTGGGACATAAGCACAGCTACCTGCTTTACCAACTCTTGTGTTGGAGTGGAGTACTATAGAACGAAATGTTTTCCCTAGGGTAGATGGAGCAATATATTCCTGTTTGAAATCGGGGTTCCAAAAATGTCTTGCTACAACCGTTTGAGTGAACAATGTTTTAAATGAGGGAAGGCCCAGACGTATAAAGAAGTTCACATTGCCAGCCGAGGAAGATGTATTACGCAATTGACTTCAACATACTTTTTCACAATTCTGTAAATTCAGGACTGCCATCGAGAAGAGCAAAAACCGAAAAATATGATGCCATGATGTAAGACACTATGCTAAGGCGTGCCTGACAGCGATTTTTACAGGTATGGGAACAATGTATTTAATGTGCGCCTCAAAAAAGACAAGAGTGCGTTTCACTCACGTCTTGATGACGCAGAAGATCGATCTCGAAGAAACAATCTGATCTTTTATGGAATACCGGACACCGCAGGCGAAACTTCATCAGAATCAGAAAACAAGATACTAAACCTGCTGACTAATACATTGAAGGTTGACATCACAGGTTCTGACATATGCCGGGCGCATAGAATTGGTCGCTTTGATTGAGCGAAAACTCGACCACTAATAACTAAATTTGAAACCGATAAAACCAGGGAGCTCGTCTCTTCAAAGCGAGGTTTGTTAAAAAACACGGACACAGCAATGAGTGAAGATTTCTGCCAAGCAACTCGTAACATAAGGAAAAAAATTAATAGAATATGGCAAATGGAAAAGCACGTTTTTCAAACTACGATATAAAAAACTAATGTTGGATGGGAAATTCTACGCATATGACGAAGCCAATGACAGTATTTATGAAATGCGCCGAACGCATACACGCCGGACAACTCTTCGTTCTCGCCGTACGTTACCGCCAAGTTATGGCCATCCGAGGGGAGGTGCCTTAAAAGATTGCGGGTGTTCAGTTATTTTTACTAACATTCGTAGTTTTTTTTCCTAAGGAAGATGAATTATGTGCTATTGTTAACGACGGTAATGCTGACATTATTGTACTCACAGAAACATAGTTAAATAGCAAAATAACAAACCCCGAACTCTTTGAGTGTGAGAACCAATATGTTGTTTACCGAAGTGACCGAACAGGTAGAACTGGTGGTGGCGTTCTGCTCGCCATTAAAGAATGTATTAATTGTTTTTGTGTGACCATTGATACAAATTTAGAGCTAATTTCGTGTTGTGCAACTATTAGTTTAAAAAAATAATACTAGGTGTGTGCTACCCATCCCCATCAAGCGACTCATCCTTTTGCAATGACTTATATGATTGTTTAAATAAGATTACCATACGTTTCCTTGGAACTGAAATTATACTCTTAGGCGATCTTAATTTTCCCAACATTATTTGGTCAGATGCCAATCCCTCTTCTAATCCTATGTCGGCCGAGGCCAATCGGTTCACTTCCATTTACTCCGATTTCGGCTTATCGCAGATCGTCAGACTTCCAACACGTGTAGCTCAAAACACATCATCCCTCCTGGACCTCATTCTAACGTCGTCGCCCGATAACTTTTCTGCGGTGACGCACATGCCCGGACTAAGTGATCATGATATCTTTCATTTTACACTTACAACACAACAAAAAACATACCTACAGCGGAAAAAGTTCCGAGATTATAAAAAATCTAAGTATCAAGCCATCGACAGAGAACTGTGCACATTTCTAGACACTTTCCTACCACTTCATCTGCAACGCTCCGTAGAAATTAACTGGTCTATTTTCAAAAATAATATCAGTGAGCTAATCACCAAACACGTTCCCCTTCGATATAAAACACCATGGTATAGCACATATCTGAATCGGTTATCGAACAAGAAAAAATTTTTTATTCCGTACAGCGAAACATTCCTCAAAACAGACACATTTGCTAGCATATAAAAACGCAGCAATTTCATTTCTTAGGACCCCAAGGTCAGCCAAATTCTCATTCTTTAATTGTACACTTCCAAATTTATTGAAGACTAATCCAGAGCGCTTCTGGGAAACCATACGAGGAAACAGCTATACAACTGGAATATCAGTGCTGACAAGTTCTGGGGACCCAGTACCTGGCCTATTGTGTTCTCTGTGATTAACAATACCTTCAGTCAGTCATTCTCATCACCTCAGATCCCTGATCCGATGCCTGAGATATATTCAACTAACTACCACTTCATGGATCCCATCGTTTTCGACTCAGCCGGTATCAAAGCCATAATACAGAAATTAAAACCTAAAGCATCATGTTGGGTAGACGAAATAAATACTAAATTCTTACAAAACACAGTTTAATACTGTTCAATCATGCTAGAATGTATTTACTTGCAATCTTGCAACTCTGACACCTTACCGTATGATTGGAAAATTGGCAAAGTAATCCCCGTCCACAAAACTCGACCAACCCATGATCCACAGAACTATAGACCTATTTCACTTACATCTGTACCATGTAACGTTATGGAGCATATATTATACACGCATCTAGTTAATTTTCTTGAAAATAGCAACTTCTTCACAGTTATGCAGCATGGATTCCGTAAAAACAACACTCCTGTGACACTCAGCGTATCCTCCTCACTAATGGCCTACATGCCAACTTATATACTGGTTTTTTAACAGACTGTATATTTCCTGAGTTTTCTAAAGCGTTTAACAAAGTGAACCATGTATTGCTTCTTCATAAATTAAACGTTCTAAACATAGACCCTTCCGTAATTGATTGGATTCGCGCGTTTCTGACATCACGTGTTCAATTTGTAGCCAATAATGACGCTAGCTCACCTTTAGCTCCAGTTCACTCCGGTGTCCCGCAAGGGTCCGTGCTCGGTGCTTTATTATCCCTAATTTATATTAATGACTTGCCCACTCACGTTTCCTCGAGCATTTGTCTATTTGCGGATGACTGCGCCTTGTATCGTAAAGTAACTAATTCCTCAGATATTCTAGCAATTCAGGGGGATCTCTATAACATAAATGAGTGGTGTCGTACGTGGCGCATGGAATTAAGCATTAAAAAGTGTAAGACTATGAGGATTTCTTGTACTAACGTGATCTGCCCCACCTATACGCTAAATAACATCCAACTAGAATACGTAACGTCATACGGATACTTGTGAGTTCACATTGCCCGCAATCTATCCTGGAAAACTCATATTGATCACATAACCTATAAGGCCACTGGTACACTGGGATACTTTCATCGGAAATTTTCTCTAGCACCATCATCGCTATAACTCTTATTGTACACAACTTACATTCGTCCATAGCTTGAGTACGGATCATCAGTATAGGACCCTGTTCATGACACCATCATACAGTCTCTAGAGGCAATACGGAATCGCTCAGCCTGTTTGATTGTCACCAACTACCAAAGAACTGCGAGTGTCACTAACATGAAAGCTCCCCTACACCTCCCGCTTTTATCAATCCACAGAAAACTACCTCCGCTTATGTCTTTGTCATAAAATCTACTACCACAACGCATATTTACGCTCTATCTTTGTTCAACCTTCACCATACATTTCATCTCGCGTTGACCACCGCCAAAAGGTAAACATTCCGCACTGCAACACCGTCGGCTTTTCGTATTCATTTCTTCCCCAAACGAGCAAAGATTGGAATAACTTACGCGCATTACTTACAAGCACGACTGACAGCAATAACTTTATTACCACACTTCAAAGTTTCATGTCATAAATTAATATTGCGTTTGCTTGTTCTGCATAATCACTGCTCTTATGCGAGAATTTTAAGTTATGGCTTGTATTTTTATGTAGTATGTTCCTTTTTTTTTCCTTTCTTTTTTTCATGCTATGTATTTTTGCCACGCTTTCCAAGTTTCTATTTACTATTCTTATTATTTTGTATACCATGTTTCGCAGTGTTTTTGCCATGTTGTTGCCTTCCTTCCTTATCTTTCCTTATTTTTTTATTAATTATTGAATTCCACGTATCTACCTTTGACGCTTTCTTCGAAAGTTCTTGCTTCTTTGTACTTGTAATCTTTTTTTCTATAATCAACTATTGTGGGATTTTCCTCTGTATTTACCTAATAAATAAATAAATAAATACATCAATAAATAAAAAATGTTAGAAAGTAGCGATGAAACACTTCTGAACCTGCCGCAAATATATGTCATCTGATTACTCCATGAGAGGTCACTGTCAAAGAAAATACCTAGGTATTTAATAGAGTTTACATGTTCTACGGGAGCACACTGACGTGATGGGCAATTAGGACAGTGCAGAAACTGATAAATTGATAACAGTTCTTTTAAGTGGATTTCTAAAATAAAAATTTTGTGTATTGACAAACAGTTCTTAGCAAACCAGGTTATTGCATCGTATACACTCTCTCTTGAAGTAATGCAACTGTTCTTGAGTAACAGACATGTTTTGTTAAAAGGACAGTATCATCTGCATACTGAAATATCAACCACTTCGATACAGTTGACGAAAAGCCGTTTATAAGTAGGTGAATGTGAAATATCTGAAACTAGTTATTCATTATTAATGAATAACTAGTTATCTGAAGCTATCACCTGCGAGCGGCCATACAAATATTCTTTTAGGAACGGGTAAAATGTCCCCCTGAAACTGAGCAGGTATTGTTTCTCAAGCATGAGTTCATGGTTCACAGTACCGAATGCTTTAGAAGTATCGAGAAACAATGCACATGCAAACATGTTTTGTTCTAAAGCTGTGTTTAATTCGTCTGAATATTCTTCGAACAGAGCAATGGGTCCCCTTCCCGTGACGAAAGCAAACTGACGGCTTGATGTGATTGACGCTTATCTAGAAATGAAGTCATGGTTTCTAAGAAACTTTTTTTCTATTATTTCTGGCATGATAGGCAAGATAGAAACAGGCCGGCGGTCTCCACACTACGTTTCTTTCCTCCTTTAAATAATGGCGTAACCATGGCCGTTTTTAATTTCGCCGGCAGTGTAGCTGTCTCTAGGAGTCCATTAAGTTTGACAAGAATACCGGATAGCGCGTCGAAGTTTCGTTGGAGCCAAGATACCGATACATCCTCCTTAACAGTTGGCGTATGTTGTCTAAACCCAGCAACTATTCTAGTGAGTACGTCAAACGTTATCGTCTGTAAAAACGCAGGACCTGATATCATTCTTACTTTTTCAGAGAGGCCAGATGGCGCCGTTGAGGTTGCTCCCGAAACGCCTCTGAAATGTTGATTGAAGACTGCGGCTTTATGCGCAAGATCAAATCAAAAAGCGCCGGCTAGCTTTGCATTGGCGGTGTCTTTAACGCGTAGGTGGTCTATCAGTGACCATGTTTTCGCCGTATTTCGAACAGACAATCGAAACTGACGTCGAAAGTAGCGTCGTTTTGCGCATCGGATAAGGGCGACACTTTATTCCTTGCGATTCTGTAGCAAGCGGGAGGCTCAGCATTGCTTTGGAGTTAAACCGTTTCTACTGCAAATCTCGGTAGGCGATTGCATTGATGATTCCCCCATTCAGCCAGTTGGAATTTCTTCTTTGTTTAGTTATAACAATTCGAGCACGGGCTTCATGAAAACTGCGTATTTGCGAACATTGTTCGTAAATCAACACGGGCGCCCCGGAAACAATCAGTGAAGACCAATCGAACTTGTCAATCATCTCGTCCAATTTGCATTGATCAACAAAGGCAACTGACTTATTTGACATATTTACTTTACAACCGCGAGGTGTGCTAAATGGGCCTCTCAAGCTAGAACGACACAGTGAAGCAGTGGTCTGGTAACGACTGCGTAATCACGCATGAATATAGGTCGTGGTTAGACGCCCATACAGCGTTCTGGTGTAAGCACGAATCCGTTGTTCGGCCATTCACAATTTGACGTGTGAAGGTGGATGACCGCGCTTCCTCGGCCAAAAGCAAAGAGGGCAGATAAGTAACATAATGCTTAAATTTTGCCTGGTCATAATATGTCAATATTTAGATCGCCAGTGAGGCAAAACACCTCATCATGAGTCAAACGCTTCGAAACAGTTTCCAATTCTAACATGAAGCGACTGACACTGTTTGCAGGAGGCCGGTAGATCGATAACAAAGTATGAGTAGTCTGAAAAAAGCATATCTTTAAACACAGGCATTCCGCATGAGTCAAATCTACATCAGCGCATGATACTATGTATTTTTCGATTACAATATCTGAAATTCCACCCCTTCGACGGTCCGAACGAGCCACAAATTTCGCACCGCAACCTTTTATTACAAATAACTATGCGCTTAATTCGGTAATATTTATTTCGGTAAGAACAAGTACATCTACAAAATTCTCATCCCAGTATTTGCACAGACTGTGTATGTTTATATTGACCACAATAAAGCTTAATTCAGAATTCGGACCAAAGCTGTCTTTAAAAGCTCGAAAAATCAAGTAAAATGGACGCATTCATATTCAGTCCATTTTTTCAACATGCGCTTCATCCCTAATACCAATGAGAGGAGAGTGTTCGTCCGTCTTAGCGAAGGTTTTGCCTCCTCTCACCCAAGCTAATTTGTACTTGTGTTGCTTGCCCGCGGCCCTGGCAAGCCAGAGCAGATGCCGATTTGCCTTGGTTATATTGTCATTGAAGTAGACCTTCGGGAGCAGTTTGGACTCGCAAAGCTGTCAAACTTTTCCACGAGCTTTGATCCAGTATCCCTACATGCTTATCGTTGCGAAACGAACCAAGACCGTCGCGATAGTATCTGTCTTCCCAGAAAGGTGCTTGAGAGCAACGACGTCATCATCAAGAGAAAATTCAGGTAAATCAATGTTCGCAGCAGGGTCCTTTAGTATTTTTTTTTTCAAATCTTCCTTATTCGCAACCGGCAAACCATCGATTTCCAAATTTGCCCTTCTGCTGTACTGTTCATTTTGCTCACGCTTCAATCGTTGCAATATATCAGCCTGAGCACGTGCAGTCTCATTTAGTTTCTGAATTTCTTTGTCTGTGGCCCTTGCGGCATCTTCAGACAACTTGAGGTGTTCGCGTGTGGCCTCGTACTGTTTTGACAAGAAAGTGACGGTGTCTTCAAGGTCAGAAACGGTACTCGTCAGGTTCAAGAAGTCTGCTTTCAGCAGCAACAGCGAGTCAAGTTTAACATGCAGTGCCGGTGGTACTTCTGAGCTTTTTCTTTTGCATTCTTGATTTCTGCAACAAGAGCTAAAATAGAGTCATTATTGCCTGCCGCCTGCGCTGAATCCTAAAGGAATGAAGAAGCGGGTTTTTAGTTAGCTCTGCGGGTCTTGCAGACCCAACCGTAATGTTTCGCCTGTCCCATTGTATTAAATGCGTTAGGAGCAATACCCGAGCAATTCTGTCCTAGATGATATGAATATTTGCATTCGCAACACGTCATTATCCGCCCATCACTAGGTAGACCTTTTTTGACAGGCGGTACAAAAGCTGTCTTCCGACATCTCGACAGGTTATGAAACCAACGCTTTGCAGTCGGCAGAACTTGACATACAATCAGAACTAGAAGATTGCAAGGGAAAATATATCTCTAAATGTACAGGCGATTAGTCTAACAGGCCAATGTATCACTGCCGACTGACGACTGCGAAGCGGTCCGGGTTGAGTGGGCGTTTTACGCCCAAGCGCCGGGCCAGCATTGCCAGAAGAGCAAGATCCAGGCAACAAAATTAGCCTAGCAGTGTCGGCAGGCGTCGAAGAGCGCAGTTCTGAAAATCCAGCGGGAGAAGCCTTCAGCAACCCAGGGGATCTGTGAATGTACATGCGATCAGTTTAACAGGCCAATGTATCACTGCCGAGTGCGAAGCGGTCCGGGTTGAGTGGGCGTTTTATGCGGAAGCGCCGCGCCAGCATTGCAAGAAGAGCAGGATCCAGGCAACAAAATCAGCCTGGCAGTGTCGGCATGCGTCGAAGAGCGCAGTTCTTAAAATCCAACCAGAACAGCCTTCAGCAACCCAGGGGATCTGTGAACGTACATGCGATCAGTTTAACAGGCCAATGTATCACTGCCGAGTGCGAAGTGGTCTGGGTTGAGCGGGCGTTTTATGCGGAAGCGCCGGGACAGCATTGCCAGAAGAGCAGGATCCAGGCAACAAAATCAGCCTAGCAGTGTCGGCATGCGTCGAAGAGCGCAGTTCTGAAAATCCAACCGGAACAGCCTTCAGCAACCCAGGGTATCTGTGAACGTACATGCGATCAGTTTAACAGGCCAATGTATCACTGCCGAGCGTGAAGTGGTCTGGGTTGAGCGGGCGTTTTATGCGGAAGCGCCGGGACAGCATTGCCAGAAGAGCAGGATCCAGGCAACAAAATCAGCCTGGCAGTGTCGGCATGCGTCGAAGAGCGCAGTTCTGAAAATCCAACCGGAACAGCCTTCAGCAACCCAGGGTATCTGTGAACGTACATGCGATCAGTTTAACAGGCCAATGTATCACTGCCGAGTGCGAAGCGGTCCGGGTTGAGTGGGCGTTTTATGCGGAAGCGCCGCGCCAGCATTGCAAGAAGAGCAGGATCCAGGCAACAAAATCAGCCTGGCAGTGTCGGCATGCGTCGAAGAGCGCAGTTCTTAAAATCCAACCAGAACAGCCTTCAGCAACCCAGGGGATCTGTGAACGTACATGCGATCAGTTTAACAGGCCAATGTATCACTGCCGAGTGCGAAGCGGTCCGGGTTGAGTGGGCGTTTTATGCGGAAGCGCCGGGCCAGCGTTGCCAGAAGAGTAAGATCCAGACGACGAAATCTGGTCAGGTATTCTGTAATAGTCCACCTAGTGTACATGTCCATTTAGTCCGCTCCTGAAATGCTGATTTTGTGACGCCTCGCTGCTGCGGGCGCGTGGCCCAGCCCAGCCAATCAGAAGAGCAGATGAAATGATCATGTACGCTAGGTGGACTCTTACACAATACCTTCCCAGCCTAGCAGTGTAGGCAGGCGTCAAAGAGCGCAGTTCTGCCAATCCAGCGGGAAAAGCTTTCAGCAGCCTAAGGGGTCTGGCAAAGTACAGGCGATCACTTTAACAGGCCAAGGTATCGCTGCTTACTGCATTTTGCAGATGCCAAGGAATCCTTGAATAATAATAGCAGTAACAACAACAACAATAATAATAATAATAATAATAATAATAATGATAAAACCTCCCGAGCACTCCGTCCAGATGGTTAACCAGTGAAGCTGAAACGTACGGCCTCGGTGTTTATCACTGCGTTAATGCCGACGGGGCGTTAAAATCTTCTTTAATTATTGGTTACGTGTTTGTGCGTCTTAATGAGGTTACACGCACGTTCGGCTGCGACGGAGAGATCGACGTTAGTGATGGCATGCCCGCAGTCCGCCGTTGTCGCTTGCGTTCGATGTGTCGAGCTTGATCGGCGACGTGGTTACCAGCATCCACCCGCGTTTGAAACTTGCGATTCTTCAAAATGAAATTGCTTCAAAATTATATCTGTCCCTTACGTAAGACAATCAATGGCTGATACCCCCTTAAGCAGGCATACTCCCGTAGACGCGGCCTTAAGCAGCATACTCCCGTAGACGCGGCCTCCCCGTTATGACGACAGAAGGGAATGTCGCGGCTATGGGGGCGTTAGGGCAAGGAATCCATCAAGCCCATCGACTGCTACGTCAGGTTGCAGAAAATGAAGGAAAAGGATTTATTAGCTTAGTTACACGGCTCCAGTATGAAAGCCCACTCCATGCAGCCGCACGTTAAACGTCCGAGTTCCTATCAGGAGCTTTTGTCCCCTGCCCGAAAAGTCTCAGCTATTATTATGCCGTCGTCTTGCCTAGGCGAGTCGACTAGGGAATTTGAATACTGTCCAGCAGCAAATAACACTCTTCGATTCCGTTGCGATACCACTCCCATGCTTGCAACAACCCGCAGTTGTCGCGGGTTGTTGCGAAGAGACCAAAGAGACTGGTTTGGAATACGTGGCAAGAAAGCAACCTGCGACCCCCAGGTCGTCGACGTTGTTCCCCTCCTTTTCATCCTTCGCTCAGGCCAGGGTGGGGTGAGGGTATTTTGTGGGACCCGTTAAGAGTCGGGTTTCCACGTGGCGTTGACGTCTGGATAGACACTGATGGATTGGTTGTGGTTTGAGTCGTTGTAAACGGCCAATTAACGCCTTTGTTGTGTTGAGACGTAACGAGAAGTGAAATTCAAGGCTTGAATGATGAGCGGGAACGGAGCTAGCTGTGGAAGAAGACGACACGCTCAAGCCATTGCTGATGATGACAGTGTTTGGTATACAGGCTCGGACAGATGCATTTTCGTTTGGCCTAGCCATATAAAGCTTGGCTTTATATGGCTAGGCCTAAAGACATAAAAATACATAAACGGAAATGCAGCACGATCATTTTCGACATACGACATTGCGAAACCATAGTAATACCTGACGTGCAATATTGTGACAGCGCCTCTGTACACTCGAAGAAAAGGAGAAGCTGAGGAAGAAACGAGCTACGAGAATTTTAATTTGATCCGGCGGCATCGCCCCATCCAAAGCTTTAACGTCGAGCCTTTTAGATAACTGCCTTCCTTCTTGTAGGATTTTTTGCAAACGCCCTATTGGAAGCTGCACAAAAGGCCACGCATCCATGGACGAGCGGACGCCCAGCGTTCTTCGGAGACCAGCCAGATAGGCCCGTCGGTTGACGAAAGCACAGTGTGTAGCCTCTCTCGTAGCCTGGATGGAACAGTTGCAGAGGTCATCCATCGGCAACTAGCAGTGGAATGCCTTCAAGGCGTTAACCGCAAAGCGAATCGAGATGATGCGGCCAAGATCACTGAAGACGCCAACGCAGGTGAGCGTGCCAACCACATCACGTGAGCTCACTCTGAGTGAGGCGAAGAGAATCGCGTCGAGTGAGCCCAGTTTGAGTGTAACCGCCAAGCTAACGTCCCCGAGCAGGCCTAGCGTTCGAATGCTCCGAGTCAGGAGGACCGGCGGTTCTTCTACACGAGACACTCACCGCGTCCAAGATTGATGCCAGCATAAGGGTACTTCGCCGCAATTTGTCAAGCACGGAGAAGGGAGCAAAATCCCAGAAAGCAGCATCAATCCATTCCTGAGACCTCGGCTAGTAGTGACGACGTAACTAAGAAGGTTACGGATATAAAGGAACGAAAATCCAACTAGAACTTCGGTGGGCGCGAACGTAGGTCCATGAGTTACAAGTAGCCGACCATTGCGAACTGCCGGCAGAAGACCGATGGGTTTTGGGCACAGAGGGAGCGCAACCACCCAGGCCACGGCGTACGAAAGTGGCAGCAGAAAAGAAGGCTATCAAAGGTCTGAATGCAAGTGTTGTTCACTACGCGCCGACCTGGTTGGGATCGAGTCACATGGCAGCCTATTGTTTGGCAAGCGAAACTCGAACGTGCGACATTTCTTGTGCACAAGCATAAGCATCAGCCATAACGAGGAAATGCCACAGGGCCGGACACATCGCGATATCCCAGTGGACAGCACAGGTGTAAAAGAAAAGCACGATAATCCTGCATCTGGATGGGCTACCACGTCGCGTACAAGAGCAGCGACAACAGGAAGAAAGCACAAAAGATGCAGGAGGAGGATCCTAACAGAGCCTACGACTAACTAATACCATGAAATTAGTACAACAACCAATTCCACAGATTCCGAAGCCAATCCATCTTCTGCTATGACTGGACATTCGCATTCTTCGACCTCCCGCAGTGTGTAGTTGAAGGACCGTTCACAAATAGCGCGACACTTGTTTTCGCAAGTTTTGCTGCGAAAATTATCAACCTTGTGAATAAACTCATGACTGATTCTTCTCCTTCGTGCGTACAGACGCGTCGTTACAATATTATACATGCCGTAATAATACAACAATAACGAATATTCTAATGCGACGCGTCCTCTGTGTATACTTGCTGCGAAGCGCCATCGTGTCTAAGGCATGGGAAAACGAC
Source organism: Dermacentor andersoni (assembly GCF_023375885.2). Lineage (NCBI taxonomy): Eukaryota > Metazoa > Arthropoda > Arachnida > Ixodida > Ixodidae > Dermacentor > Dermacentor andersoni. The sequence continues at coordinate 143,097,457 of NC_092815.1, read as the reverse complement.
TGCTCGCTCGACAGCCTAGCAACACGCATAGATGCTGCCTTCACCCTTGTTCGAGGTGTCCGCCCAATGCTGTTCGCTGCTATATGCGAAACAGGGGGCACACAACAATTCAGGCTTAAGGCTGTTTCACATGCTGCGAGTGGAACGATAAAAATCGGTGCAGTCGCACGCGTCGCAATGCGATTTTTAGAGGTCCCATTTCACATGATTGCGATTTGAACAATACAACTGGCGCGACGCCCACGGCTGCTTACTGCCAAGTTTCGTGACACACGCTGCACAATTCCTTTAATGTAATGAGTAACACATTTGCTTTATAATATTGTTGGCTTTTCTTTATGGGGAGCAAATAATATGCGTGTTTTGTTATTTAAAAACATGTTGAAGTTAAGATTTGTTTGGGAGTGCGCAACAGCGGTTTTTGTAGTTCAGTGCGATGAGACACAGCGCACGTAAACAGCTGTTCACAGCTGGTTGTTCAAGGCTGTGTGTTATCTCATCTGCCTTCTATGACCGTGTTGTTCAGCCTGCGCTACAATAATCTACGAGATTACCTATCAACAAGTTCATATAGATACCCTCACCGCACGTGCAGTATTCGAAATTCGGCTGCCACGAAGTCGTGTCAGCCGAACGAAGTCCTCGCGCTACCCGTGCGTCAGCTCCTGGAGAAATGATTTGTGTATATTGCTCGTGATTGCGAATATGCGGTGCATGCTCCTAGCCATATTCGTGCACCGAACGCAACAACAAGCACCAACCCGAAAGCCCGCGTGTGCCTTGTGAACGAAGCCGCAAATGACCCGTGTGATTACTGAACGTGGAATGGAAATTCTGTTGTGAAATTCGACCTTAGCGCTAGCCTGGTTCGTCCATCGCGGTGCGTGTGCTGTGAACATATATATATATATATATATATATATATATATATATATATATATATATATACATATATATATATATATATATATATATATATATATATATATATATATATATATATATATATATATATATAAATATATATATATATATATATATATATATATATATATATATATATATATGGGAGTCCTCCCTGAATATTTCAAAAGGCGCAAACGCCGACGCCTCAAATTTTTTTTATTTTTTAGCAGTTACCGTCACTTTTGTACACACATGTGCGTTGTACCCCAGCATTCTAAAACACAGACACACTTCTCGTACACCTTGTTGCCCTGTGTCTCGCGCTGGTAGTATACCCTGAACTTTTGACATTATATCAATACGCGCTATCCATAATGCAGAAACGTAGGCCCACGGCAGGCGTACTTGCCGTAGTGTTCCTCACCTTTCTACTCAGCCTCGCACGCCACTCACTGTCAGCCTATATTGTGGAAATAAATATCACTAATAATGTTATTATATATTGTAGTTCCTTCATTGTAATTTATAGCAATCATCCAGATTTCTTAAGCTAGTCATACATTTAATCTGTATTAGATCAACATCGTTACATGTTTATAGGAGCCATTTCAAGCTATAGATTGCTCAGCCAGAGAAAGTATGAATGAAAGCATCAACGTTTATTCCTATCTGGTATTTCTAAACAGATTATATTTGCAGAATTTTATGCCTGCTTGCATTTCCTGCAATTCAGTGCTCAAAGCTGGAAAAACTGATTCCTTTCCTTGCTGTCGAAAGGCTGCTTCAATGTCGATAGCAAGCTATAATTATTCATTTCGAAAGTGTTAAGTAATGACTATACCTCTAAGCTTATCAATGCGATTTGTTCCACGACCACAATTAAGTTTTCTTTCTCCCTCTCATTAACAGCCATGGAATGAAATTGTTCACTTTCAAAAGTATCAGGATGCAAACATTCTGGAGTTTCTCCTGAGCATTTGTTCGCATCCGATAGTGTGCGTGTTTGTATCATGTTCTGGTGTTGCAGTCGCAGTTATGTACGCATTTTTTTAAATAGGTGCAAGAAATTAATTTATTGAACTTTGTTTTTAAAGCTACAAGATGTGGCCATGCAGTAACGACCACATTAATAAGCAAAAAAAGCTGCAGATTCAGTGCACGTGTTGGAATCTTTCCGAAGTGAAGTTTTTGTCAGAAGGTCAATTGAATGCTGTTAAAATAACTGCGATATATACAACTAGTCTTATCTTCAACAATCCAACATGTCGTCTTTTGCAAGGTTTGTTTATGCACCGCATAGGTCACATCCTTAATGTCATGTAACGTTTATGCACTACACTGTTCACAAACTATACCAAAATGCAAACAGCAGTTAATGTAGATGCACACTGCGAGACATCAACACAGAGACGTTTGCTGAGGAAGGAATGGTGCGAGGTGTATGCAGATGAATGAATGACATGTGCTTATGTGCTTATTTATTGATATACCACGCATGCTGCATGGTTGGAGTATTAGGTGAGGGGGAATAAAAAGTAGTTACAAAAGGAAGAAGGGCACAACATTAAGAAAAAACCAGCACATAAACGCACCAACGCACCAACTAGCCCAACGTGTTTTATTGGCACAACATAATACAATACTTAACAATAACATAAAAAATACCACCCATGTGCCCTGTACAGATGGTAAACCAGCGAAGCTGAAAGGTGCGGCCCCGGTGTTTATCACTGGGTTAATTCCGACGGTTTATTAAGGTCTTTCTGAATTATTGGTTATGTCTGTGTTTCTTAATGAGGTTACGCACACGTCTGGCTTGTGTTTATCACAGTGTTTATTTGAAATGCCACACGTCGAGCTTCGAACATCACCATCACGGAGGATGCAATGTGTAAGTGGTTCATTGTGTTAATCCAGCGGGTCTATCAAAGTATTTCTGAATTATGTTATGTATTTGTGTTTCATAATGCGTTAATCATAATATTTACGACTCGGTTACGCGCTGCAGTTACCTAGTGAAAGACGGGGTCTGCAAATTTCATTGAATTAAATGCAGGGACGCATTTTTGAACCTATTGCGAAGTCGGAGAGACTGCTGCACACGCGCTCTGCTGCGAGAGAGAAACGACCTTACTATCGGCGTAGTCAATGGCCCGCCACACCTTTGCTGTAAGATAATTATGTAATCATGATTTTGTCTTAGCCCCGTCCTGCTCTGTGTCCCTTCCCTGCAATAATACGCAGATAAATCCCTATGTTTTAAAAGCATAAGCATTTCTATGCCTACCCAACCAGAAATTTGTCCGTCCGTCGCGTAAGATGAATGCAATGGCTCATACCCCCCTAAACAATGGCTCATATCCCTGCAGTAAGGTTTCTGTGGTCGGACCACGAGCGTTTTGCCTAGGCATATGCAGTTTCACTGTAAAAAGAATGAACACCCTTCTGCTGGACACCAAGGCAATCATAAGGCACACTAACAAATGAAAGTTTATTGAACATGCCGTGTAAATGCTGGTTTCCAAGGAATAAATCGAAGTTACACAAAAAGGAGAAGCAAGAACTGATATGTGTCCATACAGATCCCAACAAGAAACGCATCCTTCTCTGAAAGTGTAAGAGACCATGCTCACATAAGATTCTCCCAGTGTCTTTGCATCAAATACCTTCCGTAATTTCTCTAGCCAGCCGGTCTCCACAAAATGCTAGCTTCTTCCTCTACAATGCACTCTTGACATCTGAGCGTGCATTATAGAGGAAGAATCAAGCATTCTGTGGAGATTGGCTGCCTAGAGAAATTATGGAAGCTATGGATCTAAAAACGCAGGGAGAATCTTGACAGCATGGCCTCCGTTAGAAATGGATACAGTTCCTGTCAGGAAACACACATTAATTTTTTGTGTATCCTTTCTGTATTCTCGGTTTATTGTTTGTCAGCCAGCATTTACTCAGCGTATACATTAAACTTCTGGTTGTTAGATTATTTCAACTTTCTTGCTCGTCCTATGTGTTCTCTTGTGCCGTTTGCAGCCAGGCTATTTTTTATTTTTTGACACTGCAACAAGTCGCTTTAACGGCCCTTATGATACTTCTGTGTACCTTATATAATTTATTATTTGGGCAATGTTGCAAAGCGTACAGTGTGAAGCAGTAAGAACAGGGTACGCTAACTTTCAATTAAAAGGTTTATTGTGAAAATGCAGTGATTTATAAAGGTTACTAGAAAGTAGTACAGCAAGAAAGCCTGATAAACACTAGTACTTGATGAAACCATACGTAATCAAAAACAGGAAAGAGAGAGAAAATACAAATAAATACACAAGTCCATGGAAAAGAAACATTGTGATCACCAAGTGCACATGCGGCTACCTTCTAGAAAACGCTTTTGTTTTTTCCCAGTGGCATGAAACTGGAAGAGTGCTTGCATAAGGAAGCTGTCAGTCTGTCTATCGGAATAAGAAAAGTGTTTCTGGAAAGGTGCTGGCGTGCACGATTGGCTATTGTAATTATTTTTTTCTTCTACTTGGAATTTTTCTTTCTGTAGCATTTTTTATTTGTTTGGTTGCATCAAGCGCCAATTTTTATCTACCCTTCAAAGCTGTCTTTCTTTTCTGGTAAACTGTATAAATCGCCACATTATTGCAACGAACCTTAGTTCGAAGTAAGCCCTCATCTGTCTCTAGTGTCATCCAGTTTATACTGCTTCATGCTATGCACCTTGCAACATATATGTATGTGTATGTGTGTGCATGCACACACATAGATTTGTATGTGAAATCGGGGACTTGGGCGGGGGTATTATTCTTCTCCTGTGCAGCCTCATGAATTCATTAACTATTGTGCAACAGCAATACAATGGACAAGAACGAAGTCAAGACAAAGAGCGCTTCGTTCTTGACCATTGTCTATTTGTTGCGCTTTAGTTAATAATGAATACACACCAACTCATCCAGTCTTCAGTTCCTGTGTCGTGCTCATAAGCCTGCTTGTGTCCTGGAATATCTGCATGGCTATGTATCCTGTAATTTAATTTTTGGCCATGTGCTTGCAAGTCGCATGTCAATATCCTGATTTTCCTGACAATCTTGTGTGATGTGCAGGCTCAGACAGTTTCTGGTGAATCCATGCAGGCGTGCAGGATGTTGTAGTCTCCAAATTTGCACTGAAAGTGCTGCTTTGATTGCTTTCAGTTTAGCTTTTCTAGGTGTAGGATAACCTGGAATGGTACTCACTTGTATGGGGTTTAATTTTATGTAGTGTCCTACTACTGTTACACTGTAATTGCCACATTAGTGTACGATATGTGCCTGGTGTTTGCTTGCACCTTCATCATTAGCAACCTCCTCTGTATATTTGGCAGTCGCATATAGTCTCCTGGCCTAATATTTGCCCCATATTGCATGGTATGGGCCTGTTGTGTTTCAAGTTCAGGTGCTGCTGAGGTTGTTTCTGAAGAGAGGGGTAGTCATCTTTGCATCTCATATGCTAGCTGGCATAGTATCTTGGGACCAGGTTCTGCGCTCTTGAGGCAAAGAATTTGTGCTGCAGGCGGAAACTCTACTCTGTCTAGGTGCTTGTTCGTTTGCTCTTTCTCATAGAGGTCTTCAAGCATGGTAAAGTTGTAAAAACCTGTCATTATCCGATGCTTGTATTCGATGAGTTGCCTTTTTTGGGAGCTGCTGGTAATTCATACCGTACAATACCTTGCACACAACTACAGCATCTGCTATATTCTGCAGTATCCACTCGTCCACCCCCATGATTTCAAGATTATTCTTTTCACCAGGTGTAGAATAATGAATAGCTGTTATCACTCTTAATATAAAACGATCTTGACATTTCAATATTCTTAAATTTAGCAAGTTTCTGTAATTAGATAGTACGTTATGAAGCGTTGTTTACTAAAAGCACAAATGGAGCATCAGGAGAAAACCAGCAGTTTCTTACGCACATGGCTCTTCAGAGAGTGCGAGTGGTCACGGTACAGCCTGTAAAGTATGACGTAGCCACCTTCACTGCGCAACCTTTCATGTGTTCTGTCTTTATTATGCCCGCGGGGGTGAAAATTTACCATACATCTGCTCCAAATTTTATTTTTATTTGGGCACAAATCACGCTTTAAAATATTCGAAAAGTATTAGAAAAATATTCGCATTTACGAATAGTGAATGAATTAATTCTGGGGTTTTACGCGCCAAAACCACGACTTGATTATGAGGCACGCTGTTGTGGGAGACTCCAGTTCAATTTTGACCGCTAGGGGATCTTTAACGTGTCCCCAATGGGCGGGACACGGGCGTTTTTGCATTTCGCACAAATCGAAATGCGCCCGCTGCGGCCAGGTTTTTATCCCACCACCTAGTGCTTAGCGTAATAATAAATTGTTTCGTTAAATGCGTAAACGCTGACGCAAGAAAAGTCCTACTCCATTTTCAACTTCTCACTCAATGAAAATGTAGCTCGCCTATACTGTCACGTTCTAGTGATGTGAAGAACAAGGCAGTTTCAAAAAAAGGAGCCACGAGTCTAACTTATTATTAGGCGACGTTGCTCAGAAGAATAAGTAACACTCAAAGTACAGCCATGTCTGCATGCAAAGCCGCCCGTCGTCGAAATCTGATCTACAGGTCAAGGCATCGGTTCATCAGATTACAATGCTCGTACATTGCAGCGCAATTGCTGGGGCTCGCGTGGGATCGCGAATGGAACAACGGGCGGCCGTTTTCCCACGCGCTTTCTCGTTGTAGCTAATACTGAGCGCGATAGTATGCCAGCGTTCGCTTCACGCGCGCAGTCTAATTAGATAACGCTCTTTCGCTATTGAATCGGTGAAAACATTCTGCAAACTTCAAATATATGCAGGCGCATCTTAAGCCAAGCGGAACCATTAGGCGGAGAGCGGAGAAGGCGGGTATGGCAACAGCGGGAGAAGAAAAGAGTAGTGCAGCGCTCTGCTGAGAAGATGGCTACGACATGTCGCCAGAGTAGCGCGCATCGTCTGTATGGAAAAAAAGCGCTGCATGAGCAAGTTTAGAAAATTATCCACAGCAGCCGTCTGCGGCGGCTGCTGTGGATCGCACCGACGCTAGTGTTCCTGTATATGCTCCCGCAGGGAGCAGAGTTGCGCATAGTTCCGCCGCCGTGATCCAGCTCTGCAGCGAAGCCACTCCTCGCGCGCGCAGGAGCCAAATGCCGCGCGGTGTTCCGCCTTTTTCTCTGGTGGTCGCGAGCTACAAGCGCTAATTGTTCGCAGGCGCTTAGCAAAGGGCATTTGTTAATACAGGCTACGCTCGAACGAGTCATTCGTGCAGCCGGAGGGGGTGGGCTTCCAACCAACCGAAACTTTGTATGTACCTATGTAAACACGCATAACAAACACACACACGAACGTACAAATATGGGGTGGGACCGCCTTCGATTCCCCAAAATAATATACTCCCGTGGCTCGAACAGCTCCAAAGTTCGCTCGCAAACGCGCAGTACGTTGCCACAAACAGCGGTGCAATGATTTTCAGCATGCATATGAAGTTGTCTTTTCATGGCTAGAAAGCAAGAAATGTTTTAAAGAGTGTTTAAAACTTCACACACGTAAGGTGGACACTTAGAGCATTTTGGCTGCCGAAACCAGCCGATTAATGACCGTCGCCAAGAGAGCTATCGTGCCTGCAGTTATGTCAGTGACCGTTAACAGAGCGCCATTTATCACTAACCATCGTTCACAACATCTGCACGTTTTCGATACATGCGGTGCAGACACAGATTTAAGCGCATTTCAAATGTTGACATGTGCACATTTTAAGCAAAGCTTACTTTTATTTACTCTTACTATTTAGTAGTACTTACTATTTAGTAGTGCTTAATATTTAGTAGCAGCAAATCTGCAAATAGAAAGAGATTCAAGATGCAAGAGCTTCTAGCTGCTCCTCTGAACGCACGATCGACGGTCCACTGATTGCAATGGCGATGGTACTGACGGAAACGACGAGTTCGCATGAGTCGGCGATGCGCCCGTAAAGTTGGCTTCGCAGCGGCGCGGATCATTTGACGTCATTTTTCGCGCTCGGCCAATAGCGGTGCGAGCGGCGCCGGAAAAGGTATGCGCAACTCTGCTCCCTGCGGGAGCATATACAGGAACACTAATATTGCGTAGGCAGTGGCGCCATCTATGGCCAGTCGGCATGCTGGCTTGGGCGAGCGCTCCGTGTCGTATGCTATGGTATACGCTCGGCGCCACTTTCTTGTGTGTTTTTTTAGTGGCAAGAGCACCGAGTGACATTCTTGTTTCTTGCGCAACACTTCTCGCTCACCTCTTAAGACGACCGGGGATGAAATTCAAAAACAACAAGAAAACATAGAAAAAAATAGTACAGTACAATATTCATGGTTTTCATTATAGATACGGCATCGAGCATAAGATTAGTTATGAGTTACTGAAGTGTCTGGAATAATTAGAATTAATTAGAAGTCACTGAATGGCGCAAACCAAAGCACAGAATCGTAGACGTCCGGAACTCGGAGTCGCTCGCTTGCTCCTGCGAGTTCGCTTCGTGCGCTGGGTTCGCCTAAATTTAACTTAAAGAACACCAACGCCGAGGTGCGAATGCCACTAGGAGACAACTAAGTCAAAGATTAAGGTCGCCTGCAATTTTTCTTTGTCGTGTCGCGCGGTCTACTAGCATGAAATGGCGTCTTCTACTTCGTAAACAGTTCTACAAAACGTTAAGTCGGCAGGGCCGGAGTTTCTGCTGGCGTTGAGGCTGGCGTCCACCGCGAAGTGTGCTGGTTGCTTGATGTGTTTCATAGGGGGGGGGGGGGGGGGGGGGGTGTGTGATGCGTTTAAGCCTACAATCAGCCTCCGAGATCGGTTAAGTGTTTCTGAAAAGTTACTACACGAACGTATCCTTACTACACACTGTAGTAGTAAGCTGTGCTTTATCATTTAATGAGTAATTACAAAACACATGACAATTGTAGCAGCGTGTTCACCATTCTGCTGCTGAATAGGCTGTGCTGCTTACCTTACGCGTGTTAAAGTTGTTATACGTAGATACATTGCGTGACTACCTTGTTTGCTTGGCGAGATTTCCGCCCACAAATGAAATACTTTCGGTTACTAATAACCGTAATAATAACGCACAGTGTGCGTGACACATGTCGAGTGGTCGAGCGACCGGCCGCAGATTGCGCGAGAGTCCCAGCCAGTGGTAGATGCTGTCCAAGATCGTGCCTGACCATGCGAGGCCTTATTGGGGTGTTAGTCAGTGTTAAAATATTCATCTTAAGAGAAAGTTTCACCCACAGCAAGGTTAGAACCCCGGTCCCCGTAATCACGAGCCTGACGCTTTTCCTCAGCGCCATCAAACCAAACTTAAAGTTGGGCTTTTATACAGGTTCTGCATCGGCGGCGGTTACCCGCTTATATTGTGTTATGGCTGTAGTGGAGGCCCCCCTCACTGTAATCAGTTACAAGATGGAATTATTGGGCCATAAAGTTCACTACTATTACTAGAGGGAGCCCTTGTGCGGCGATCGTTCTGTCACCATGGGGATGATGGGGAGTATACATAGATTAATCTGATCGTCATGCTTGGGGCTTCAGACGTACTTGTGGCTTCGTTCATTACGCTTTATCTGCACCTAAACTGGCCAAATTCCAAAGCAATTTAGTCTTCTTTTTTAATGCAGAAGGTAACAGGACTCTGCAAACCCGCATAATTGCAGCTAATTGCAGTGGTTCCGCTTCTCCGTGCGTCCATGGTGGAATGGTTTCAATATCGAGCTTCTGTGCTAGAGGTCCTGTGTTGGAATCCCGCCATAGGAGAATTTTAATAATGCTTATTTAATTATTTATACCGCAGTACGTTGCTTAAAATGATCAGTTTGCAAAGTCGCGAACGCATGCAAAGCCCGAAGGTTGAACTTTGGCAAATGTATGTACTACCCATTATTCACATTCTGGTTGGACCACCGTACTAGCAGCTCCCGTAAAGATCAGCCCCGTATTTGCCTCTGGTAATTACATTAAGCTCATTGGGCTAGGCGCGGGTCTTTATTACGCGACAAGGATATGGGCTGCTGTGTCAATAATGTAAAGCTTCAGAGGGAAAACCCCACTGATTTCGAGGGCGGTCATACACAAAGTGTTAGTACACTTTGTATATACACAAATTCATATTAACGCATCCCGGAGCAGTGGAAGAGGTCCAAGGCTATCCTCATACCCAAGCAAGGAAAGCCATTGAGTTTGAAGAACCTACGCCCAATCTCTCTCACGTCGTGCGTGGGTAAGGTCTTGGAATACGCCTTCCTGAACCACATCAACAGCCATCTAGAAGAGACGGAAGCCTACCCCCACACCATGATAGGCTTCCGATCCCGCCTGTCCACGCAGGACGTCATGTTACAACTAAAGAACCAGATCCTTGACGACAAGACAAGAAACACCAGAGCCATCCTAGGACTAGACCTGGAGAAAGCATTCGACAACGTCGCTCACGAGTCGATCCTTAAACAAGTGTCTAATCTGAACCTGGGGGAAAAGGCCTATAACTACGTGAGGGACTTTCTGAACGATCGCAAAGCCACCCTGACGGTTGGCGACCTCGAGTCCGAAGTACGAACCCAGGGAAGTGCAGGTACCCCCCAGGGCTCAGTTATATCTCCGCTCCTTTTCAACTTAGCCATGCTGGGTCTCCCCAGCAAACTACGGGAAATCGAAGGAATCCACCACGCTATATACGTAGACGATATAACGATTTGAGCGGACCACTGCAGTGACGATCAAATTGAACACGCACTACGAACGGCCGTTCACAAAGTCGAAGAGTAACTCCAAGGAACGGGCCTCAAATGCTCCCTGAGCAAGTCCGAACAATTCCTTTACCAGCCCACGCGCAGAGGCATGCCAACAAAGAGCTACACAGGACCCCGGGAGTACGAGGAAATCGGCCTGTACACCCAAGACGGAAACGCAATCCCCAAAGTAAACAAGATCAAAATCCTCGGAATGATCATTGAGGCCAACGGAGCTCACGGCGAAACCGTGAGGAAGACCGAGGGCAAAGTCACCAGCGCCAGGAGACTCATAAAGATAATAACCAATAGCTACGCGGGCATGAAGGAAGAAAACGTCATTCGACTGATCCACTCATTCGTTGTCAGCCACATCGCCTAACGTAGCCGCCTACCACGACTGGTACGTCGCGGAAAAGAACAAGATCAACACGCTCCTAAGGAAAACGTACAAGATAGCCGTGGGCCTCCCGGAATCGACGAGCACCGAGCTCCTGGCTCATCTGGGCATATACAACACCCTGGAAGAAATAGCCGAAGCACAACGCATCTCGCAGCTCGAACGCCTGTCGACCACCACGACGTGCAGGTACATTATGAAGACGCTCGGCATAACGTATCAGAACCAGCACGGCCAAAAAATGCAAATCCCCAACAAAATCAGAGACACCATTACGGTGGCAAACATCCCAAGAAACGTGCACCTCGATTACAACCGAGGTAGAAGAAAGGCAAGAGCCGAGACTCTCCTTCGTTCATTCGGCAGGGAGAGAAACGCGCGCTTTGTCGACGCAGCCGAATATCCGAACGGCCAAAAATACACCGCCGTAGTGATGGATGCAGAGTCCAAAATCAGAACCGCATGCAGTGTACGTATCAAACACTCGGAAAAGCAGAGGAAGTAGCGATTGCACTGGCCCTCACAGAACAGGAATGCGAAGTCCTACTAAGTGACTCGCAAACGGCAGTAAAGAATAACGCCAAAGGTCGAATTTCCAAGGAAGCCCTGTCCATTCTGGCTAAAGCGGGCAGACCCCTAACCGCGAGCTCGAGGATCATATGGTTCCCCGCGCACGTCACCACGGAAGGCGATGCGCTCTCGAACCTAAACGAGACGGCGCACCGGACGGCGCGAGACATGACCCGCCGCGCCGAACAGGGAAACACCTCTCCCACGATAGCGAACGCTTCTCGAGCAGAACGGGACAGGCTCACCAGATACAACAACATAACCAGTGCATATTTGAACGCCAGAAGGATATACCAACCGCCAAGTCCCAAATTGAACAGGATGCAGGCCGTCGCCTGGAAACAACTCCAGACGAACACCTTCCCTAATCCATTCCGTCTGAAACGTATCTTCCCAGATAAGCATCAGGACGACACGTGCAAATTGTGCCAGGAAGGACCAGCAACACTGAACCACATGCTGTGGGATTGCAATGTAGTTATAGGAGGGATAGCAGTTACTCCGGAGACCCTGTCGTCGAGGTGGGCCGCCGCTCTGCGCAGCTCAGACCTCGGAATTCAGACGTGGGCAGTCCAGCAAGCCCGTGAGGCGGCGTTGAGGCAGGGCCTTGACGTTCCCCCGTGGGACACCTGAGCCCGCGTCGCGTTACACCTTGCCGAACGTACAAGAAAGTTGTATCCATCCATCCATCTAATCGAATAACAATATATAACAATTTATTGCACTGTAAGAGAAAGCTTTGAACAATGAAATGAAACGATTTTTGAATGCCATAACTTACGGTACTGCATTGCAATTAGCAGATACAGAAGAAAAATGCGTTATCATTATTATTTATTTTTATTATTATTTATGTAGGGTAGAAATGTTTAAAACATAATTTTATTTATCTGCGCAGTTGCTTCTTAAAACTGTGTGCAGACACCGACAAGACTGATTACTGGACGCGACGGCAGTCTCGGATGAAATGCATCAATGCCCCACTCCGTTCCCCGTGACTCCGTTTGTTTGCACAAGGAGGCGCCATTTTCCAACACGGGATAGCTAAAAAAGAAGTAATAAATTATTCTATTACGCAAGGAAAAGCAAGCAGACGCACATAAAATACAATTTCACACAACACAATATTGTATGCAAGTAAAATGGCACAACCTGCACGGATTTTCGGTTACCTGACGTAATACGAATTCGTTTTACTGTTTCACCGTCAAGCAATGCCACACGTCATTTTTGCACCACTATCAGAGCCAAATTAAAGATAAATTACACGCAGAATTTCCCCGTGGGAGTTCTCTAGGTCATGCGCAAGCGTTTGCTAATAATCACCTGCTGTTTCGTCGTCTTATGCTCCTGCATTTGCTGCAATTGCGAGAAACACGGCGGAAGAATAGTGAAACGGAGAACCGCAGTTGCAACACCGAAGTGTCAACTGAGACTAGCATTAGACGGCAAAGAAGAGTAGTATAAATGTTCACTCATGTAATACATGTGTGATGGTGCCTTTGGATAATAGCGCTGATTCGTGGAAAATGAGCACTTGGCGATGCGTGCTGTAGTACGTCAGGTAATTGAAGCGTGTCATGCTTGGTAGACCTCGTACATAAACGTGGCCGATGACGCTGCCTCCTCTCGACGTGAACCATTATCGACCGTACTCCGGTGGCAGCTGCGTATGGCGCGGCTGCGTGGGCTCTATCTTGAAAGCGATCTGTGATGGGGACAGAGTGCGCCGAGTGATGATAGCTCCGTGTGCGCTGTGTTCTCCCCGAGTAGCTTGCGTTCAAGCGAGAGGCAGCACGAAGGTCGATTCACTCGCTGCTGCGGGCCTTTTCACGAAAGCGATGGTTTTCCCTGACGGATAGATGGAAGGATGGACGGACGGACAGGTTTCCTCATTGGGTAGGCAGAGAAATGCTTATGCATTTAAAATATAATTTTGTGTTTAAAGGGCCCCTGAAACTGTTCGGACAAATTATGTATACGCGTAGGGTACATCTAAAGTTAATGGTTCGCATCACAATTTGTGTGAAACGTCTCATATTAAGAGAGCTACGGAGGATTACAAGATGCCCTCCTTCATAGTCATGCATTTTCTCCTCAACTCGTTCGCCGAGTGGTCGGGGCTAAGCTCGGCCTTCACTGGCTCTGCGTCATGATGGCACGTCGTGTCGTCGACTTCCGGTTCTCTAGGAGCGAGCGCGCGAAACCTATGCAAACTGTCCGCCAGCTGCTTGTCAGTCGACCTTAAGCGGAAGCTATCGAAGCAGCCTGCGTTACGAGCATTCTGCCAAATCTACGAACGTGTCTGGTATTGCGGTAACCACAGGCGAGCTGGGGGTTTCGACGAAACGGTGGAGGCATAAATACAAGCTGATGAATGAACTTTAGCGTAGGCGTACGTGAGCTGCCTGATCGGTCTCCACGGTCCAGCCACCCGTTGGCGCAGAGCTTAACCAGCCAAACAAAAAGCTAATATTGCTCTAACCAAGTGTAAAGCATTTTCAACATTTACAAAAACAACGTGTTAACGATTACACTCCTGCGAAAAATTTACACCAGCATTAAAGAATAATACATTTCTTTACTGATGCTGTGCATGTGTGAGCTCTGTGCCACCAGGTGGCTGCACCGTGCAGACCATTCACATTTGCGCTCCTGTTCATCCCGTAAAACGACACAGTCAAACGGCCAGGCCCTGTCCCCTTGCGCTTGCGTTTACCCTAATACCGGACTCTCGAAGCGCTTATGCGTTAGTAGTCTTCCGGTGTAAAGTGACGGCCGCAAACGCGCAAATATTGACGCCGATCGGATAGTGGCAGTCCGATGCGCTGCAGCCAGTCCGCTCGTTTGATGCCTTACAGAGGGACACGACGTCGCAGCTTGACATATTGCGAGTCGCTACGTTTGGAGTCAACAACGCAACAAAGTCGAAGCATAGTGCTCGCGAAAAGATTGAAACCGACTCTGACCGCGGAGCTTTCGTCAAATTGGAGCACGTTGTAACACAAGCAGACGACGCTTGCTGTGTGCCGGAAATGCTTAACTGAAGTGAGAAATTGTTCTTGTGCATTCTTTTTCTGTTACTTTCTTTTTATAGAAACAAATGACCTAACATTCCAACTATTACGAACATCATTCGTTCACCATAAAGAAGAAAAAAATTATCGATGACGCAATCGGATAGCTCGCTCTACTGACGTCAATTGGGTGATTTACGTCATATGGGTAGGGGCGGCTGAAAATTCCGCCGAGGAGTGTGCTCTGATCGGCAGAGATCTACATTTTTAAAACCTTATAATAAATTAGACGCTTTACGCGGAGCACTGAGATCCGTCAGTTAATGATCAGAAGTACCTACTCTAACGACTCAATACGTTTGTACAAAATCGTCAAAATCGCTTTAGGGTTCCTTTAAGGAATACCGACGTGCTCGTGACGGTGTAGAATAAGACACGGTCAAAAGCTTGACTTCAAAACGGTAAATCTTTATTGTGCGAACATGTGCCCAGATAAACAAGTAGTTCACAAAGCACAACAGCGGCGGGTACAGTCAGCGATTGTCTAAATGTTCTCTACGGGTCAGACATGGCGGCTATTTATGAATGACTCGTTGGCGGTTCCAGCGTAATCGCTGGTGCTCGCGTACTTCCCAGAAAGTAAAACACTATGCGTGTCGCACATGCTCATTGCGCAAGGTTCGGTGACAACATAGACAACGGATAGAATCCGCTTCAAAAATCGAGAATGTTCTTAGACATGCAGGCGCGTCTTGCACCGGGTGATAACTGTTAACGTTTGTTAGCCGGAAAACCATAAAAATGAACGCGTTTCAATGCGACACACAATATTCTCATTCCCACCACAATCCGAGGCATGTTGCGAGCGGTAGGCTTTCCCTTTCAATTAAGAGAGAAGTACTTTGGGACGTATGGCTCGCTGTAGGCTTCCTGGGTTACTGGGTTTTGATAGGGTAAAGTTAAGGGCATTTATTTTAAAATGACAACGAAGAACCACGCGACGTAATATTATAGCTGCTCCATAAGTAGAACTACTGACTATGAATGACTATGCATTGCGTAGAACGTATTAGAGAGAATGTACCGAACTAATTGTGGTGTTCAGCAATTGCATTATGGAATGTTCACTGTGCAGTGCCCGTCCTTATATTACCTGCACAGCAGAATGTTATAAATTATTATTCAGTTTAATGTGTGCCATGGTCTCATTCAATGAAAGCTGAATTTGTTCCTTTGCATATGTTTTCATTATATTCTCCTGTTCTTAATGCATTTAGTTTAAGTGATTTACTATCACATCAAGAATGTCATTGTGGTGTAGTCGCGCTGCACTTGTATTTTCTTCCACAGGATTTTGTATTCCCACGCGCACTGCTTCTTATGGCAAACAGTGTTCATGCACAACCTGATGCATACGTTCGCAAAACTGCAACTTCGAATGACACGCATGCATATTTGGTTACCATTTATTGTCTCCCAAAGTCACTGCTGCTGTTACAACATACTAAAGAGGGCCTTAATCTATTGGCTACTTTCTCATTTACTTCAGGATTGTAGACAATGCGCTTGCGTGTGAATGCAGTGCGACAGATGCCAGGTAAATTCAGCCTATTATTTTCACTCGAGTGCGCAGAAGAGATTCCTTTGTTCGACCACTGCTGACCACCACACAGCGGCCTATAGTAGACCATGATGCTAACAGCGCGTGCATTCCACGCCGAGTGTGGGGAACGCATACCAGTGCAACTTCTATGGCTTTTGACCTTGAAGTCGCGGCTCCGTGCAAAGCGTTCGGCTAGCGAAGAAGCCGCCGGGTTAACGAGGGACTGTTGGCTTGCATAGGTGAGCACTGATTTGGTCAAGCGCACTCGAACATCGAAGTAGCGCTTGGGCATTTCGCCACAAGGGTAAACTGTATGAGCTGCGGGAAGCTGAAGCAGGGACGGCAGCGAACTTCGTGGGGTACGTCGATTTGGGTGCGCATAGAGAACCCCAAGGCAGTCGAAAGTATTCCGCAGTCACTCACTGCAGCGTGCCGCATAATGATATCGTGGCTCTCGCTCGTGAAACACCATACCCAATTTTTCTTTAAAGTTTGGTGTCGAATTTCTTGGGGCCTCTGGTGAAATACTGAATGCCACCATATTGTTGTTGAATTAAGGCGAAACAGCACTTCAGCCGATAAATAGAAAAAAAGCAAGAAAAAAGGAAACTGGCCGACGGACCGATCAAATGCCTGCGCCCTGTTTGGCGGGCCGAAGCGCGTGCATAGCTATTCAAACATTCCAGAAGCTGTAATGATGGCGGTCTTTGAAATGTCCCAATGTTGCACTGATGATCGGGTTTCACTGCGCCTATTTGCTGAAGACTATGCAGCCGTTAAAACGATCAATTCTTTGTGTGCGGTAACGGACAGCAGACCGGTGTCGTGACCTTGTTGAGAGCAGGGCGATCTTCTCAAAACTTCATTGTTTGTTGGCTTTGGAACCATGGGAAGAGGCGACGACTAAGAACCAGATCCTAGCTCCAGCAAGTTCTCGAATTCCTGCCGTGTAAATTGTATCGGCCAGCCGGAAGACACTTAGAACGAGCAACAACGGAACGAGCGACAATCGTATCAGCGTGTGCGCATGACTTTGTGACACATCGTTTTTAAGAAGCTCGGCGAATTCCTCGGGATAGACGACCACGGAGCCGAAGCTTTGATGTGAACCCGGAGGAGACGCAGCGGTGGCAAGGTCCATGTCCCGCCTTCATCTGTTAAGTGAGTCTCCCACTTCATGAGATCGACAAGCTTGGAGCGCCAGATGTCTTCACCGGTGACGGACCCTCCTCATCGGCAATTAAGAAAAGCCAGCGAAAAAGAGAGACGATTTTAGCCATGACATCGAGTCCGCATGCTGCTTATTATGACCAGCGCTGTGTTCACTATTGCGAAAAGATATTAACCAGGAGAGACACAGAGAACAGGCAGTGACAGTACAAACCTGGGGCACTGTTTTTTAAAAATGCAAATAATTTCTTATCCTTTCCATATTACCTGTCGCGTAGAGCAGCCGATTTCCTCTTAAAGGTTGGGCGGCGGCGTCTGGGGGAATCACGAACTGCAAGAATGCGAAAAGAAATCCAAGGCTGCGAAATACGGTCAAAGCTTTTTTTTCAGGAGCAGCGTGTTTACAGCTGTTTAGGACTTTCCAGTACAAATAGCACGGCCCAAGATAGATGTAATTTATGCCGTGACGGCAGTGAAGTCTCTGATGCTCGTTTTCTTGCGAAGCGATTAATTCATGCCGTACATGTCCTCGACCGAAAGCAGGGTCAAACGAAGATATCACATTTAGATATTGCACTCTATTGCAGAAATGGAGTTGCCATGCTCATGTTACGATAACGATCCAGACGCAAGGCCATAGCCACTTCGCACGCGTCTGCTCTACAGTTGTAATAAATGAAAGCAGCCCGATAACGGGGCCAGCGACCCGAAGTTTCAATGCAAAGTGCCGCTGGGGTGCTCACACATGGTTTCACGGTGCACGCACGAGGCAATGGAAAAGGGGCGACACAATCTATGGAAATGAACCATGCAACTGCACCTAGTCATCCCGTTTTGATTCATGTGAGAACGGCGCTGCGGGCCCCTTCCAATCCGTCGAGAGATAAGGGACTTATGCAACAGTTCTATGTGAAACTTGCGTGCTGTCAAGAAAGAAGATACTCACTAGAAACCAACAGGGGAAGATCTTTGTTGCGTCATATAGCTCTTTTGATAAGGATAGGGCTTGTTTCTTCATAACGACTGCAGAAAAATCACCACCCAAACACTCCGTACAGATGGTTAACCAGCAAAGCAGAAACTTGCGGCCCCGGTGTTTATTACTGAGTTATTCCCGACGGTTCATAAACGACGGCTTATTAGGCGGTCGGATCCTCGGTACGCAGTTGCTGCATGCGCTCGGCTGCAAGAGGCTGTTCTTGTGTCCGGGCTGCAGCATCGGCACGGCGTAGCTCGCGGCGTTGCTGATAGAGACTTGCCGGCTCCTCAGGAGCACTTATGACACGTGGTCTACGCATTTCAGAGCTGGAGAGAAACTGCTGCACGCGCGCTCCGTTGCAACGACGTCAATACTAACGCAGCTTATTCACTACTACCAAGATAGCACAAGGCCTTTTCACTCCGGTCCATGACGTCATGTTACCTGGGCCGACTACCACAAAATCTAATGCGGATGCGCCCGAGTAGGCAGCAGTGATTCTGACGTCACCGCTCTCATCACGCCAGCCTTGTCATTGAAAATATTGAGCCAGGTAGCGTGACGTAATAGATTGGAGTAAACAGGCCTTGTTCTACCTAGGTGGCGTTGGCTAATCGTGCGCCCTTCTCTCTCTTTTTCGCGTGCGCGCATGGGATTGCGCCGGAGGAGTATTCGGCACACAGGTGACCGACAGAAGGACGGACGGATGAATCGGCGAGGCATATGCAGCTTCGCTGTAAAAAATGTATTCGAATCGAGAAGGTTCTTCTCTCATGATGTGCGCTCGTTCGAAACGCGTATAGTCTGAGAACCTTCGCAGCTTTTTCGCAATGCGTGCTGCTGTGAGCTATGTGCGACTTTCTCTTTCTGGTTGTGTAATTAAGGGTACGCGACTGCGGTTAAGTGGGAGGTAGTTGTTCCTATTGACACACGTAAATTGCTTATCTTTCGCCCATAACGATTACAGTCATTTGTCAGTAGGGGCAGGAGGCATGTTCACGACTGGTCGGATTAATGCGCAGGCGTATAATGAGCAGAAAAGTAATCCAAAAGCTATGTTTGGGATGTGAGGGACGCAGCAGTGGAGAGTGGGGGATTAATTTCTACCGTCTCATATTCTTTAATCCTTCTACTGGCAAAAAATATCTGATGGTCTGCAAATTATTACTTAATTGGTTAGGATTCCTTGCTTCACTTGTCTCGAATAGAGAGAGAGAGAGAAATGGAGAGGGAAAGGTAGAGAGGTTAACCAGGGACGTGCCCGGTTGGCTACCCTACACTTGGAGAAGGGGAAAAGGGAAGAACAGATAAGGACAAAAAATAGTAGTCAGTAATTCACAGGAATCTTCCCTATCACAAGCGTTCATGCAGTCCAGTGTCTCAAGAAACGCAGAACGGCTTTTGTGGTCTTTCGCATACACGAACGCATATATGCCATGGCCCAAGGATCTTTTCTTCTGAGGACGTTCTGTTCTCTAGCAGGTTGAGTTTCGCTTGTAAACTACGTCGTTGAGTGTCAAAGGATGTGCAGCGACACAGAAGGTGCTCTAGAGTCTCATCGCACCCGCACAAATTGCACGCCGCACTGTTCGCCATTCCTATTACGAATGAATAGGAATTTGTAAATGCGATGCCCGACCATATGCAACACAGTAAAGTTGTTTGTCTCGAATGGATATTAACAAAGCGAAGGCTGAAATCATTTACAAGCAGAACTAGAAAAACGCAGAAGGTCGACAATTCTGCGGTTAGAGCAAGGTTTAAGGAAGAGAAATTTGAGAGCAGGCTTCCGATACATAGATGTGGTTACAGGCACAGGTTTCGCCGACCACAAAGGAATATGCGAGTTACGCGAAGGAGACTTTCCAATCAAACATCTTTCCCTCCAAGACGCGGCTAATGTGGAAAATGACGAAAGAAACACAAAGACCACTAATTCTTAGGGCAGCACAATCGTCCAGCACATTACCAAAGAAATTCAAGCGGCTAAAATTCAAACAAAATTACGTGATTATATTTCACTGTGTTTAAAGCTATACCTCTTTTTTCGTTTCCCCATAACCTGCTTTTAGTTTTTCTAATGCCTGCGTTGCGATGCATAGCGCTGCTTTTTACAAAGTGTCTTGTTATCTTGTTGCAGTGTTTATTTAGAAAAATTAAGATCTCTGCCTGTGTGCTGTACTACCAAGTTGATAAAGGGGGCAGGACCTTTTTCAAGCTTCCGAGCTTTTAGTCTCGTCTCCTTCTCTGTCTAAGAGAAAATAAAGACTGAATTGAATTGGATCCCATGTCTAAGAGAAAATAATATTCAGCCACACGGGGGCACTACTTCATCTATTCATGTTTGTGAGGTGCTCCGAGGTATGTGGAAATGTGTAATGGTTCCAGGACCTACTTTTGGGAATGCGGTTGTTTGCTTTAAATCAGGGGTACAATCAGGACTCGATGAGAACCAAAGGTCAGTGGGTCGCCTCGCATTTGGCGCTCACGGGAAGACTACACATGAAGCTGCGCAGGGTGATATGGGCTGGACCAGTTTTGAAGTGAGGGACGCTCGCAGTAAAATTGAGTATGAAGGACGACTGAGAAATTTGGAAGAAAGTAAATGGAATGAGAGTGTTGAGGTATCTGTACAGGAAAAACATTGATTTACAGTGGAGCAAAGGAACCAGCAAGCTTACCAGCAAGTATTCGGCCTGTAGGGTGGGCAACACAGCAACATAAAACGTCAAGCGGAAAGTCAGAGAGGCTTAAATAATCTCATGGGTGGCGGCAATGGAAAAGAAACCTGTCATGAGTCTGCTTAAGAGGAAAAAAAAACGAAATCAAGAAAGAAACAATTTGTGATAACTCAAAGGGAAGCTCACTACTTTGCGAAGCGATATCAGGATGCCTTAGAACACGCACTTATAAAGTGAAATATAACAGGGAAGAAGAAGCATGTGTTTGCTGCGGTAAAGCTAGGGAAACGATGGATCATGTTTTAATAGAATGTGAACACATCTGCCTAGCGGTCGATTTAGGAATCACTGGCCTCCTTGAGGCCCTTGGGTCCAGCAGGAAAGAGCAGGAGAAAAGTAAACGCCCGCAATAGAGATTAGTAAGAGGCGATTGGAAGAATAGTGGAAGAAAAGTAGGAAAACGACAAAAAACGGAGACGTACAAAAGCACAGTTCGCAATAGGGGATCCGAAAATTTGGTTGTGGGAGTTCATAGTGTTTTTTTTTTTCTTGTTTAACCTAGGTGGGACATTGGTCAGTATTGAAGCAAGAGCTTGGTGGCGCAACCCACCGCCCGGTTCAAAAGGGGACGCTCATAACAACCATCCATCCATCCATGTTAAGGAATTTATGCCGCAACATTTTCGAGGGTCTAAGAAATGTAGAAGCGTCAGTTAAAGGATATCATAATTAACCCAGATTTGTTGGCTTGACTTGTGTAATAATGGTTAATGAAAAAGAAAAACAATTGCATTGTGTTCCTTGAGATGCATTACATGCGCGGCTGACTTGAATTGTTTACAACAGCAAGTGATTGCCGCGGTATGTATGAAGTACCGACTCTTTTTCGGTCACTTACTTCCGCATTATCTTTCTCGCTTTCCTCGTTCGCTCTTAATGGTATTATTTACACTTGAGAAGCGAGTCCTACGTAGGTACTCGTTTACACTGCCAGTGTAGTACACAGCGCAATTACACTTGCACATGGTACTTCGTTATGCATCGTATGAGCTGATTTCCGTAGGAGTTATTAAGGATATTTTTATTTCAAATGATTATTTCATAAGGACAAGTGCCTTCTTTCATTGACTGAAGCTTGCGGAATTTCTCTGCGAAGTGTGCCATTGGCATGCCGAGCCCCTCCGAGAACCCGGGCCTTGTGGCCGGGCCATGTGGCAGGTCTGCCTGCGCCAAAGTGACCACCTCACGCACCTAGTATATAAGAAAGCGTCGGATACTTTCAAAGCCAAGTCTTCTATAAGGTATAACAAAGGTCAGGTTAACGACAAGAAAACAGACAAGAACATCTACGATGCCATGATTTTCACCAGCAATGATGTTTCACTAACTAGCCTCCGTCGCCGAATTACTAGTTGGCTCCTTTAGGTTCATTAATTTTCTTGTAATAGTAGTCACTGCTTGCACCAGTGAAGGAAGACGTCCTATGCTATAGTCTACGCAAATTTGATTGCAGAGTTAAGCTGAGCCCTTCATTCAAGGACCATATGTTGAGGTAACCTGCTATCCTGCGGGACTGCAAGAGGTTATTAATTTTTTTGTCATGACTTAAGGTGTGAGCATTAAATATCATTATATAGCCGCAGTTTGGCTACTTTTTTGGCTACATTTATGGAGCATGGTGCAACTTCGATACATTTCTGGCCACTTTTTGAGAGTTCGTGGCTACTTCCTACCGGCAACCCTGTGCCTGCCAGAGGCCACCAAGCTCAATTGTTGCTCGACCATGGCATAGTAAATGCGCAGCCCTTCGCTGCTCTGTTTGCATTCTATCTCTTGGAGCCCCGTGTGGCTGGCTGGATCGAAATCCATGGCCTTGAGTCCACATACTGGGGCACGACGTAGGGCTTGAACCTTAAGAGTTTCATGCTCTACGGACTGCTTCAGTAACGTTATGAAAACTCCGCCACAGCGCTCAGGCACAGTTCTTTTCACGCCTGCAGCGACTTTCAAACAGCTGCGCATATTATTTTTATCAGGGATCTACCAATGCTTAGATGTCCGAGCTCTCGAGATTTATTTCCTCTGTCTTGAAACACTGATACGCAGCTTCCGGGGTGTAATACCGCTTGCTGCAATCAGTGCGGCATAATAAAACGGTTCGTTTGTTATCGAAGCAGCACACTTACATTAAATTTGAAACCTTATTTCGCATTTTCTTTTTTACACCAAAAGAAAATGCAAGGGTAGGAACAAAAAACTGCACAATCGCAGCTTGACGGGGTTCCTGTCCCCTGTCTTTGACGAACAGTTGCAGCATATTCACAAAGAGAATCTGTTACATATGTACAAAACAATTTCATATTATACAGACATTGATATTCACATCAGAACATTTATAACATCTATATACATATATTCACATGCGTATCTACACCAACCCAGCATCTATACATATTTGCATCTGTACATGTAGGCATACATCTGTATCCAGAAAAAGTGGAGGAAGAAAGATAATGTACAAATAATAAGCAACACCTGGAAAAATACACTTTAAAGATACCAACAATTCTACTCAGAATGTAACGGCAATGTTCAGCGGAACAAAAAAAAAAAAGAAATGCCGAACGATGGAAAACAGAGATTTGAAACATGTTAACAAATAACATGAATCAAGAAATAAATAAATAGAAAAGAAATTTCAGATGTTATCTTTTATAAAGTTTGACCATAATTAATTTAATTTAATTTCAGTGCCTTTCTCGTAGTAGCATTTAGTTCGGTATGGGAAGCATGTATCTCGTTTAATATTCTGAGCACCTGGTACTGCAATCGGTTAAAACCATAATTAGTTCTTGTGAAAGGTAACACCCACTGGCTCTGTTTTCTGAATTGATATAACGCTTCCCTTGATTTGACTAAGTTGCACAAGTTTATGAAAACGTTGTTACAGCGAAAATATTTTTTTAATTTTTAAGACTAGGTTATAATAATAAAAATATTCAATAGGAAGCATATTAAGAGCACGAAATATCTCGAGTGTATGTGCATCAAACGGTGCGTTGACAACATGTCGGACAGTTTTCTTCGGTAATGTTTTTAAGCTTCGTATGTTTGCTTGCGATGTCGTACCCCACACTAGATTACAATAGCTAACATGTGAAAGGAAGAGACTGTTATATCATATCAGTTTTACCTTAGAGGGCAGTATATATCGTAATCGACAGATTACTCCACATGCTCTCGCCAAAGTGGACATAATGCGCTCAATGAGTGTATCCCAAAATATATGTTTGTTAAAAATTATGCCTAACGTTTTGACATTATCAACTAATTTTATCCTTTCTGTGCCGAGGTAAACAACAGTATTGCACTTTACTTGTTTTTGTGGTGGCGTAAACAACACAGCCTTAGTTTTATTCGCATTAATTGCTAATGAGTTTAGATTACTCCACTTTTGCAATAAGTTTAAAGCTTTATTTGCCATATTTGTAACGCGCAATATCAAGTGATCTGAAAAAAAAGGCTAGTATCATCGGCATAGACTATGAAATGTGCATGTTCACTAATATTTGTTATGTCATTAATATAAGTGTTAAATAAAATGGGTCCGATTACACTTCCTTGTGGAACGCCTTGTGTTAGTTCTCTTGCTGATGAAAGTTTTGATGCAATTGCGACGCACTGCCTTCTGTGCTCAATATATGATTTCAAAAGTTTAAGGGGGATCCCGCGAAAGCCATAATGGTTTAATTTTGAAGATAGGGTTTCATAGCTAACCGAATAGAAAGCCTTGGAAAAGTCAACGAATACACCTAGAGTTAACATTTGTTCTCGAAGTTATTTAAAATTATTTCTTTTTGCGTCAGCAAGGCAAGCTCTGTAGACATTTCCTGCAGGAAACCAAACTGCATATCTGTTAGGATGCTATGCTTATCAAAAAATGACTTAATTCTCGCGCAAATGATCTTTTCGAGACCTTTGGAAATTACAGGAAGTATAGATATTGGCCTATAATTTGTTAACTCGTTTTTGTTTCCGGACTTAAATATAACAATCACTTTCGCATGTTGCATTTTCTCAGGGAAGACGCCGTTTAATAAGCAAATGTTAAAAATATGAGTAAGCACATGTAACAAAACATCAAGCGCAAATTTAATGGGTTTAATCTGTAATCCATCTATATCGTGCGATGTGCTGTTTTTTAAGGACACAAATGCCGAGTATACTTCTTCTGGTGTAACAGGTTAAAAAAAACGCAGTGTAAGCATTGGGAGTACCCAGAAAGGAAGTCGCATTTATGTTATGCGTGCTTGGGGTTAAAGACGTAAAGTGCTTGTTAAATGTGTCAGCTAATTCTTCACCACTAACTGCTTTGTTATCATTTGGCAGCTCTAATTTCTGCTTATTATGAGGTTCCGGAAGTAGAAGTTTATTTACTTCACGCCAAATGACATCGCTCCTAGTTCCCGCTCTATTAAATATGTTTTCAAAATGTCTGTTCTTGGCATTACACATCTTACACATCTTACACGTACGCGTACACACAGAAAGGACATACATATCGTGGCTCACCAATTAGCCCATCAGTATCGTTTAAGATTTGTTTGTTTCACAAATAATAAGTGCACATACCGGGGTTGCTCTCGTGTACTACATTGTAAAAAGACAATTGCAGCAAAACAAAGGAGGGAAGAACCGGACAAATGTCTATGAATCACAGGCATGTGCAGAAGCACGAGTAAAAGAAAAAAAATGCCGACAGAAAGACAAAGCTGATGTGAGCATTACGAAGAAAGGAGATCATTATAAAGAAAAACCTAAAACAAAGCACGCACACTGAAGAATCCACGAGCAGACGGCCAGAACGGCTAGGCCCGCATTTCATGCAAGCACAAATTGAGTAGGATGTGATTTGTGCCGCGCATGTGTAGACAACAGCGCACTTGGTGCTGAGTGGTGTTGCGAGTCCGCAGAGGAGCCGCAGTGCGCCGTTCCTATACAAGCCCTATATATGCGGCGTGCCGGAATTTCTCATAGAGATTTGTAGGATGCTGCGAATCTTACTCCATATACGCACCACCTGCCAGATGACGCAGCTCCCAGCAAGAGCGACCGTTTATTTTGGAAGAATGGAGCCACGTCAGGCTCTTAAGTTAAAAAGAATAAAAAAATCCGAGTCGCGGTCAGTTAAACGGCATATTTTGCCAGCGCAGCCTATGGAGGAAAAACGCACGGCGAGCCGGATAATGATGATAAGAGACGCAAAAAAGCACCAGCACATGTAGCGGGAGGCATAATGAAGTCGAAATGGCTACAGGGGGCCAGCAGGGATATACATCGGTGCAGTTTGCAGGGAATGGGAGATTGCGCAAGGGAGCGACAAACGACCAAGCATGAGGCATTGCACAGGCGAAGGCCTACTTTTAATGTACATGTACTCGTCAACGAAAGGAAAGCTTGCATTGGAATAGACGCGCACACAAATTGCGTCACATGCGATGCGTAATAACGAGTCGCCCGCCGGAAGGTATGCTATAATAGGTACAGGTCCGAGCGAAACAAAAGGAAATACAGATGAGAGACCCTCGAATGTACGCATCGCTTTGCCAATTAGCTCGTCACGGTGGTGGCAGGAAGACTACCGGTGAACGTTGCGCAATTCAAAAGCCCCACCTCCGCGCTTCGCTGGCTTTCTTAGCGTCATCGTCAACTTTATTTTTTTTCTTCGCAACAGCGCGCCGCGAACTCACGTAGTGGAGAATTCACTTATGACGCATTGCGACACACCCTTTGTTCTCTTCGTGGCGCGTTCGTGCCACGCACATTGAGCTGGACCCGTTTGTGCGTCATTTGCCTCGATCCAAGCGCTCGCGCGTCTGCACAAAGTCTGCACACGGTCCCGGCTGGGGTGGGGCACGCAGGAGCTCGTGCACATCGCTGGAGGTTCTATTCTTCTCGAGCCATTCGACGTGGGATCGCTCATTGTCACGACGGTGAGTCTTCCTGGTCTGAATGAATGTGTGCACGGATGGATGATTTGCATATAACGACGACTCGTCGCGGCTTGTCGGTAGCGCCACGGCCTTTAACGTCCCTTCCACTTCTTGGCAGACGCCAAAAGTACACATTAGCGGCCGAACACCGTATGCGTGGATTGAAATGTCGCTCAAACGATGACGTAACCGTGGCGTTTCGTCGCAGATATCGCGGCACCAAGTCGCGCTCCAATACAGGTGCTTGATACGGGTACTTGATGCCGAAATATAAAATTTGTTTCTGACTAAATAAGTGTTTGCCTTGCGGAACACTCGAGACGAGACGCGAAAGCTTATATGAAATGGCGCCCGCATTTCATACGGCGCACGGCCAGTGTCGTGTGAACTTTCTCAAGCTGTCTGCTGAGGCTGCACTGGAAATATCTTTGCAACCAGCAGTGTACCCCCCCCCCCCTCTTCCTTCCAGAGGTCGGCTGACCTCTGCAGAGAGGAGGGTTACAGCCTCCAAACCATCGCTCCTTGTCGGCACGCCGTTAGCGGCGCTGTATTTTCGCAACTAAAACGGAACAAGTGCGACATTATTCTATACACAAGCGTACTTCCTTCAACTCTTGGGGCACAGGTCGCTTGTTTCCGGAAGGACTCTGCACCAGAATGCCTCAGTCGCAGTGCCACATTAGCGCTGAGCAGTGCAATTACGCACGCAGATGGACGAGTTTGTTCTCGTTTATTGTCAACCGTATTATTCGGTGCACACTACGGTGACTAAACGAGTATAGCAAGCTCTAGCCTGGCGTTACCACCGCATGGCGTTGTGTCCTCGTTCTTCACCCGTCTTGAGCTCTGAGTTATTTCTTGCTAATGCCTTACGCATTCTTCAAATGCACATTGATAACAAATCTAGCCATAACTCTGCCAGAAACGTTCGTCACTGCCGTTATATTTTACACTTATGCTCACTACCAATACAGCCGCTTTGACAAATAAAGTCCGACAGATACTTTTTTGATACACTGAGTTTTCATATCATAACATTGTTATTTAGAAGTAACCTAACGTAAAGACTACAGGAATGTACATGATACGATGGAGCAAAATTTATCTTGAGGATAGTTCAGAAAAACAACGAATAAATAAATGTTTTATGCTAATTATTGTCTGCTGTCGAAAACAATGTATTGCTTTTTTTTTTGCTACGAACGTGCACTCCATGGCCGGAAACAAAGATCATCATCATCAACAACAGCAGCATCATCATCAACGTCGTCGTCGTCGTTGTCGTCATCCCCATCTTATTTTTATGCCTATTTTAACAAGGTGTAACAATTTTCCTTGATGTATAGAACGGTGCTCGGGATTCTGTGGAGTCGAAGCGCTTTTGGTGTATTGCGCGCGTGAGGACTTTGCATTGTCGATGACACGTGCCCCTCTAACGCATTAATTTTTATTTCTTCTTGTTTTTTCATACGTCGCTGGTAAAAAAAATCTGTCAGCCGTTTTATAATCAAAGATGCTCACCCGAAGGAAACGAAACGAAAAGTCAAAACAGATATTGATGCGCAGGCTATTTCATATGACTCGCCGTAAAGGGTCTAGTTCCAATTCAGGTAAAGCTTGCAATAAAGAGAGTTGCACGAAGACAGTATCGAAGTCGAGGACCATGCAGACGACCTGGCTGTTCAAATAGGCTGTTCAAACTGGCCACTTAAATAATATAAAAGAATATGGGGTTTTAAGGGGCAATGCCACGATTTAGCTATGAGTCACTTCGTAGTTAATTTTGATTATCTGAGGGTTCTCCAAGCGCACGTCATGAATGGTACACGCGCGTTTCTGCATTTCGCCCACAATAAACTTTGACCACCGAGGCTCGCGATTGAACCCGGGGCCTCATGCATGGCAGCGCAACGCCATGTTCACTAATCCACCACGGCTTTCCTTTTACTTCTTTTCTTTATTAGACTAAGCCACCACGGCGAGTCGTGAACTGGCCATGACTGCTCTTCAACTTCATTTTTATTTCGCTTCTGTTTTTTGCAAACTATCGATACTTGCAGAGCTATATGCTTTTTTTATATCGCACAACGCGCCTACTTGAACTTTCTGCGAAGAGTTCATGAAGGCTATTCTACTGGTATTGTCATGTTATTGCTCTTTGTTGGTCTCTTTGAGCGGGTTCAATTTTTATATGTGCTGTTTGACTGAGCGAGAAGTCACCGGCATCACGCATGATGTCAAATTCTTCAGCGCGTTTATATATAACACGATGTCACGTCCTCACGCTTTTTTATGCACCTAAAGAAAGCCATGTTGTGTTTTTCACAGACTGTCACGCGCAATGTGGTGACATTTTGCCTTAATATTTGTTTTTCATAGTTTTATTTTGCGGACGCGGCTGCACATGGTGCGTCCGCGCCCTTCCTATCTTGGAGACAACTTGTGCTGGGTTCGAAGGTTAGCCGGTGAGGGAAAGCTCATCGCTTCGTGTGCACCGCGTTCTCGAGCGCCTGGTTGGCCTTGAAGCGAAGGGCAGCACGAAGGGCAATTCGCTCGCGGCTGCTGCCTCTCGTCATCCCGCCAGCGTTCTGACAGCTCACCGAGTAAGATCATTTCATGTCTGCCTGTGCGCGCGACACGGTGCTTGTTAATTTAGTTTGTAAGCGAATGTTTGCAGCAGATTATGCAGCTAACAAAACTACTAACCTTACGGCTCATAGCTGTCTGATAATTTGCTGTCGCAGTCAATGCTTCGCGTCTCGGGCGAAACTGCGACATTTTTATGTTAGCAACGCCCATAGGGTATTTCCTTCTAATAGCACATACGTTTTCGATACTTGGCGCTTAATGCTTCGTTATAGCAGTCTTTTGTCAGGACTGAAACATTCGTGTAACGCAGCAAGAAGTGCCGACGTAAATGCGTATGTTAGCAGAAGAAAGTATCCTAGCGACGTTGGTAAAGCCCAGCCAATCTTTTGAAATGCAAGTTTTAGAAAATGTTTACCACTGAATTATGCTGGTGCACTGCGGTGAAGTTGAACAGATTGCCGAAGAGACAATGTCCAAATTTCCTGGACGTGTGACCACTATACTTATTCACGCACTCCATCTTCGGAATTAGCACTTTTGATAACATTGCAGCTTTTGTAAGCCACAATTAATTTGTTCACAAACTGAAGCGTCGGCATTTTTTAGAACGCGCATATTTTTATCCGTTACAATTTTTATCTCCAAGGTTCTACACATTTGAACAAATAGGATGACGGCCTGAGGTGTTGTGGTGAATAAATTAAAGAAAGGAAAATACCATGTCAATAAACACAGCAGTAAATTTCTGTTGTCAATTCAGAAATGTCTGCTGTACACAAGAGCGCACTCATAACGCCGCATGACAATGTGAAGGGATGTGAAGGGGCTGCATTCTGTTGGTGACCACCGACAGAATGCAGACGGTAAGCTCAGCAGCATTGGGCTCGGTCAGTACTAGGGAGGGAGGACGCAGATGTCAGAGCGGCCAGTTTGTGCATGCTGAAATAAAGATGAACGCCGTAAAGACGATGGAATTTATTTAGTTCGATTTATTGCGCACAATCATGTACAGTATGGCCCACTTGTAAAGGGTACACGTACGAATGGAAACAGACCCTGTCAACCTTTAACAGCTGAACTCTGTCGAGTGAGGCTAGCTTACCAGGACTCTTTGAGGAACTATCAGACGTTGTTTGGGATATGGTCGGCCTTGCTAAATAACGGCCATGTCCTCTGCTGTAGAGGTCTCCCTGATAAGAAGCAATACGGGGTAGGATTCCTAATTCATAAGGATATAGCGGGCAACATTGACGAATTCTACAGCATTAATGAGAGGGTAGCAGTAGTCGTAATCAAACTTAATAAGAGGTATAGATGAAAGGCAGTAAAAACCTACGCTCCAACATCTAGTCACGACGAGGTAGAAGTAGATCAGTTTTATGAAGATGTTAAATTAGCCATGAGGAAAGTGCAAACTCGGTATACAGTATTATTGAGTGACTTCAATGCAAAAGTGGGAAAAAAGCAGGCGGATGAACAGGCAATTGGCAACTAAGGCGTCGATTCTAGAAACGCTAGAGGAGAGATGCTGGTAGAATTCGCAGAAAGGAATAAGCTGAGAATAATGAACACCTTTTTCAGGAAACGTAGCAAAGGAAAGTGGACCAAGAAAAGCCCTAATGGTGAAACAAGAAATGAAATTGATTTCATACTTTCTGCCGATCCCAGCATAGTACAGCATGTAGAAGTGATAGGTAGGGTAAAGTGCAGAGATCATAGGTTAGTGAGGGCTAGAACTCACCTCAATTTGTACAGAGAAAAAGTAAAATTGGTCAAGAAGAAACAGGTCCAGTTAGAGGCAGTACGGATAAAAGCATACAAATTTAGCCTGGTACTTGCTAACAAATATGAAGCCGCAGAACAGAGAGATGATGATGATTACGTAGAGGTAATGAATGAAACCGTAACGAGGCTGGCTTCATAGGCAGCAACTGAAGTGGGAGGCAAGGCTCCAGGACAACCAATAGGCAATCTGTCCCAGTAACAAAGGACCTAATAAAGAAACGACAAAGAATGAAAGTGTCATACTCAAGAGATAAGACGAAATTCTCGGAACTGTCAGAACTAATCATCAAGGCGAAAATAAGTGATATTCGAAATTATAATGCGAGAAAGACTGAAGAAGCCGTATGAAAATGAACGCAGCCTGAAATCAGTTAGAAGGAAACTTGGCATAGGACAAACCAAAATGTATGCACTGAAAGATAGGCAGGGTAATATAGTATCGTAATGATATCATCAGCAATCTCGAAGGTATAATAAAAGCATCGGAAAAATTCTATACTGACCTGTACAGTAGCAAGAAGACTCAGGAGTACTCCATTCGAAACAATAATGAACAGGATACACAAACTCCTCCTATACCTAGAGATGAGGTCAGAAGGGCCTTGCAAGACATGAAACGGGGAAAAGCGGCAGGACAAGATAGAATAACAGTCGATTTAGTCAAAGATGGAGGAGAGATAATGCTAGAAAAACTGGCGGCTCTCTATACAAAGTATCTATCGACTGCAAGGGTCCCAGGAAACTGAAAGAATGCAAACATGATACTATTCCACAAAAAGGGAGACGTTAAAGAACTGAAACATTATAGGCCCATTAGCTTACTTCCAGTATTATATTAAATATTTACCAAAATAATCTCCAATATAATAAGGGCCACACTGGACTCTAGTAAACAAAAGTAACAGGCTGTCTTCAGGAATGGATACTCTACAATGGATTACATCCATGTCATGGATAAGGTTATCGAGAAATCCGCAGAATGCAGTAAGCCTCTCTATATGGCTTTCATAGATTACGAAAAAGCAGTTGGTTCAGTAGAGATACCAGCAGTCATAGAGGCATTGCGTAATAAAGGAGTACACACCGCTTACGTAAATACCCTGGAAGATATCTACAGAGATTCCACAGCCACACTAATTCTACACAAGAAAAGTAGTAATATACCTGTAAAGAAAGGCGTCAGAAGGAGACACAATCTCTCCAATGCTATTCATTGCGTGGTTGGAAGAAGTATTCAAGCTATTAAAGTGGGAAGGTTTAGGAGTAAGGATCGACGGCGAATACCCCAGCATCCTTCGGTTTGCCGATGACATTGTTCTATTCAGCAACACAGCAGACGAGCTGCAACAACTGATTGGGGACCTTAACAGAGAGTGTAAGAGTGGGGTTGAATATTAATATGCAGAAGACAAAGATAATGATGAATAACCGGGCAAGAGAACCAGTTTTCAAGATCGCCAGTCAGCCTCTAGAGTTTGTGATGGAGTATGTTTGCCTAGGAGAATTGATCACAGGGAACCCTGATCATGAGAAGGAGATTCACAGAAGAATACGAATAGGTTGGATCACATACGGCTGGCATCATGAGCTCCTGACCGGAAGCTTACCATTATCATTGAAAAGGAAGGTATACAATCAGTGCATTTTACCTGTGCTGACTTATGAGGCAAAGCCTTGGAGACTGACAAAGAAGCTTGAGGACAAGTTAAGGACCGCGCAAAGAGCTATAGATCGAAAAATGCTAGGCATAACTTTAAGAGAAAGAAAGAGAGCGGTTTGGATCAGAGCGCAAACGGGTATAGACGATATTCTAATTTACATTAAGAGAAAAAAATGGCACTGGGAAGGTCATATAATGCGCAGATTAGATAACCGTTGGACCATTAGGGTGACAGAATGGGTAACAAGAGAAGGGAAGCGCAGTAGAGGACGGCAGAAGACTAGGTGGTGCAACAAAATTAGGACATTTGCGGGTGCTAGTTGGAATCGGTTGGCGCAGGACAGGGGTAATTGGAGATCGCAGGGAGAGGCCTTCGTCCTGCAGTGGACATAAAATAGGTTGTCGTTGATGACGATGATGATGAAACAGTATTTACTTCCACGTAATTGGAAAGTTTGTTAGCTTTTAAAGCGAAGCTTTCTTTGCTTCTTCCTTCGACTTTCCCACTCCCAGTGCTGCTGCGGCTGACTGGCCCACCTCGTCGGGGGGTGGTTCAAAGCGTGTGTATGCATTACAGTAGGCCGACAGAGCTGAAAGGCGATGCGACAAACTCGTTTGGACCTGTGCACTCCGTCGGATGTGCGCAATGGCCTCTGGAGCTACTTGGGCGTCGAAATATTACCTTATTGACAGCTGCAATTATCTGTGTTCCCCGCAAATGCGTTGCAGAAACTGCAGCGCTTACCTCTCTGCAAACCCGCAAGTCCAGAGGAAAGCTAGATATAATGGAAGAAAGGAGAGAGGAGAGGTGACAGAGAATGGGTAGAACCGATGGAGTCGCGAAATGAGTTAATAACATCCTTGCCACTGTTCGCTCGGAGTTCCCATACAAGGGGTGGTGGTGAGGGTGACGCTAGAAGGCAAGGAACGCCACTCCTATAGACACGACAGCCATGACGGGGAGACAGGATAAATTTAGGTTCAAGGTACGGGACGGCACGTTTCTGATATTTCTGAAAAGTAAACGCCATGCAAATTTGTCAAACGGACAACTTACGCAGGGCGTGCAGATGCAGAGCCGCATTAAAGCATTAAAGGGTCCAGGCGACACTACGGAAGCGGTCGCACGCCATATGAACATCTCTGTGCCAGCCGCGGTAGCTTTGCGGCTGTGGCATTGATCGAGGTAACGGGTTTGATCCCGCCCGCGGCAGCTGCATTTCGACGGAGGCGATAAAAAAGAAAACGCTCATGCACTTAGATTTAGGGAATAAGGGTAG
This sequence comes from Dermacentor andersoni, assembly GCF_023375885.2. Taxonomy (NCBI): domain Eukaryota; kingdom Metazoa; phylum Arthropoda; class Arachnida; order Ixodida; family Ixodidae; genus Dermacentor; species Dermacentor andersoni. The sequence goes on along the minus strand of NC_092815.1, from coordinate 143,063,032 downwards.
GTACAGCGCAACAATCTTAAGAGAAGGAAATGGAGAGACAGGAAAAAGCACTGACCTTCAACTAAGCTTTTTGAAGAAATTCCGACAGCTGTTTATTAATTAAGTAATTAATTAGTTAACTAATATATAATTAATTAATTATTTAGGTCATTAAGTAATTAATAATCAATTCGTTCATTAATTTTGGCGCACGCTTAAGTACATTTAGAAGGGTGATGGTTTGGGCTAGTTGGTTTTCCATTTTAGATTTTAGAGTCCTCCTTTTCTTGCGTCCCTCCTCCATGATTCGCGCTGTACCACACAAGGTAATGTACACCACAGTGTCAAAATTAATCCGGAGTCCGCCACTACGGCGTGCCTCATTATCCGACTGTGGTTTTGGCACGTACAACCCCAAAATTCAATTAAAGTATAATACTCCTGCCGCTGCCGCGATGCGATGTGCCATGTGAGGCAACGAATGTGCCCAACCCTCTCAGAGGTTATGAATGGCGCACAACAATGCCTCAAACAAACACTTGCCCTCTGTGTTCTGTGTATGTCTCTTAAGAAGCGAACCATGTTGTAAAAATAGTTGGACCTCTTGAATATATGTTTATTTTTATATGATGTTCAGGTGCAGCAGAGCTATTGGGCTATAGCAGAAGTGGGGAGACAAACAAACATTGAAAACTTTTTTGAGGCAGAATATACCTGAACCAAATCAGACAATGAGAAACAAGGCATCTGTATAGGTTCCTGTGTGGCCCCTGTGTTATGCAAGATATTTCTGTCTAAGTTTGACACAAGGCTAATGGAGATCACAGTTAACGACGAGAGTGCTTCGCCCGTTACGATAGGTCGACGATTCTTTGATCATTTTAAAGTTGGTGCCCTGGGAATGTTTGAATGATGTGGCCGAAGAAATTTTAGCGCATTTCAAAAGTTCTTCTGACACTTTGAATTTTGCCATTGCACTCTTTAAGGAAAAAAAATTATTATTTTTTTAGATATAACACTAACTTATCCAGGCGAGCCACATTTGCAGGATTTACTCACCTAGAACCGAGAAGGCTTTGCTTCCGTTTGAATCAAGCCATTCTAAGTTGGTAAAAAGAAGTATAGCCACTTTATGTTTCCGGTGTGCGCTACAGAAAGACTGTTGTCACGCCTTCCAGAAAGCCTTGACCGTCAAGTTCAAGGGCTAACTACAGCGGGTTTTCCTGCATAAGTGGCTAAGGCGGGTAGCCGAGAGCCTACGTGTAAAGCTTAAAAGACAAGACAAAAGTGGCCAGAAATACGACAAAACAAAGAAAAAAGAAACGTTCATGTGGTGCCTTATATTAATAAAGTGTCGCACAACATCAAGGGAGTCGCGGGAACACGCGGTGTACACGCAATTAGTGGTTTCCGCTCCTTGTAAGCTGTCAGGACTGTGCACGCGCATTGAAAATGCTGGAAAGAAAAAAAAGTAGCCGGCAAAACGAAGCATGGGAACAAATATTTTAAGTGCGCGGCGCATGTTGTCTACAAAATTCTGTTGGAGTGTGGTAATGTCTATATTAACAAAGCAGCTGGTCTCAAGGAGCAGGTCACCTGGCATTTCACTGTCGTCACTGTCGTCAGTGCGGCTGGGCACCACTGTTTCACATTGTGACTGTTCATGGCAGGCGCAGGACAATAACCGAAGCAGAAACACTTGAGGCGTTTTATGTCAGTGTACAAGAGGAAGGAAAATGCATCAGTGCTCCTCTTATCTCTCTGAGCGATAATGACATAACTTTTCTAAAAGGCTGAGCTTTAAAGATAAGGAAGTAGAAAGTAGAAATAGACAAAGCAAAATGGTGCGCTCATCAACTTAAATAATATTGTACCTTGCTAAGAGCACTGCGCATGCGTCGGCGATTTGATGTTCGAGGGTTGGTGCGTTATATTTTTTTTTTTTTCAGATACATGTCAGTTGGTAGACAGTTTGTGGGGTCTCTTCTTTCCATCGTGTTTGCGTCTCAGTTTTTTCGGTGGTTTTCTCAAGTTTGAGAATGAAAACGCATTATTATTTGTATGTATTATTTGTATTATTATGTATTATTTGTATTAATGTATTATTTGATACATTGCTTTTATAAGGTGTATACCTTATAAAAGCAATGTATCAAATAGTACAGCTATTCCTAAAATCCAACGCAAACGAAAGACGGGAAGCGTCAAAGGCGTTAATAATCGCTAATTTTTTTTCAATAAAGTTGAGCAATGGCAAGGAAGGTGTGGAACTAGATAATGACTTTAAAAAAATTGTGAGGACGTTTGGGCTTCCCCTATAAGAGTGGAATGTGATAGCATTCCAAGATTTCTGACTGCTTCTCACGCTTCCAGGCAACTGCAGTTTATGTAACCGTAATCTTTACTGGCAAAGGCGGGCGGCGGACGCTGCGCACGAAGTCGAGCTTTCTATAGTCGGATACAACTTAAATCTGCAGTGAAGCCCCGCTCACGCGCTCATAACCGCCAGCCACTGTTCGCCGCGAGGCTGTAAATAGTTCGTACTTCAAGCTTTTCGTGTTACCTAAATAAGGCGGTAACCACAAAAATAAAATTATAAGCGCGTAATTTTATATGTTTTCACTCGTCTATTCCTGTGAAACGGCGAAAGCCCATTTCTTTTTTGAACTGAAATGAAACGCTAGCTTTGCTGCAATTATGTCAAGTTTCACTTCAGTAGGCAGTGAGGTTTCACGAGTAAAACGGGCTCAGCAATGAAATGAAATGTACCGAGGACTTTTGAAGAGTGAAAGGCTCAGAATCCATACACTTTGTCAATGTCCGTTGCACACCTCGTCGCTTCCACCGATGAAAAGACATCTCGAGAACAGCAGACGCTGCGGCGGTATTGAGTACGACGCCATTTTGAAAACGTCGCATGACGACGACTTTGTTTGCTTCTGTGATTGGCTAGCGCCGTAGCACCACGCCGCGCTGTCCGTGTGCTTGGTTGCCAACTGCTGCTTTTTTTAAAGCTGCATACTATAGTAGAAACACTGCCTCTCGGGTGGGCCGCAGCGGATGGATCGATGGATGTTATGAGCGTCCCCTTTGGAACGGGGCGGTGGGTTGCGACACCAAGTTCTTGCTATTTTACTGCTCAATGTCCTACCTGGGTTAAAAAGAAAAAAAAAAAAGAAAACAGCCTCACGATGAATTCCCATAACGAAAAAGCGATGGATGGATGGATGGGTGGATTGATGTTATGAGCGTCTCCTTTGGAACGGGGTGGTGGGTGGCGCCACCTAGTTCTTGCTATTATACTGCCTAATGTCCTACCTAAATTAAAAAACAGAAAAAAAAACAAGGTGAACTCCCACAACCAAATTTTCTGACCCCTATTGCGAACTTTGCTTTTGTAAGTCTCCGTTTTTTGTCGTTTACCTACTTTTCTTCCACCAGTCTTCCAATCGCATCTTACTAATCTCTATTGCAGACATGTTTACTTTTCCCGTGCTCTCGCTGAACCCAAGGGTTTCAAGGAGGCCAGTGGTACCTATACCGACCGCTGGGCAGCGATGCGGTGGAGACGAGCGCCATCTACAGGTGTTTGCAAGGAACAGGACGCCCCGCTTTATGGCCTCTGAGATTTGCGGGCGTCGGCGCGCGCAAATCTCGGTGGCCATGGCTGCTCTATGAATGGCAGAAATGCTGGAAAAGGGGTTCGCATTTGTGTTTCCGCGTAACAGTATTCAAATTCTTCAAATTATAATACGACGCTATCCTGTCTGTAAGTTGTGTTTAGGTTGTATTTTACGATTTTTCTGACGCATGTTACTTTGAGGAATCGAGTTAGTTCAGTAACGTCTCAGCGCCACGCGGACGGCCTGGGTAGTTGTGGTGAGGAATGACTTTTTACCAAGGGAAGTCCGACGCCGACATAGGATTTTTTTGCGACGCGGGGCCCTTAACGCTATCGCGTTAATATTATCGGAGGAAAAAAAACTATTTGAAGATATTCATCATCATCATCATCATCATCATCATCATCAGCCTAGTTACGCCCACTGCAGGGCAAAGCCCTCTCCCATACTTCTCCAACTACCCCGGTCATGTACTAATTGTGGCCATGTTGTCCCTGCAAACGTCTTAATGTCATCCGCCCACCTAACTTTCTGCCGCCCCCTACTACGCTTCCCTTCCCTTGGAATCCAGTCCGTAACCCTTAATGACCATCGGTTATCTTCCCTCCTCATTACATGTCCGGAGGAGCGCTGTTAAGGTCGTGATTGCGACGAGTAGATTAATTGTTTGCAATACTGATGAGAGGGGAAGCTTTATTAATAATTGAATGTAATAATTCTAAAGAGTTGACATGCCGGCGGAAGGAAAGCGGTCCAGAGTTTACAGATTCGAGAACTGAGGTTCGCGAAAAATTGCGGTCTTACCAAGGGAAGACGAAATGAATTGCTTTTTTTGTATACCTTCTATCATATTGATTTCAAGGTCCTTATAAAGGTTCCAAACCATCGGGCCATATTCTAAAATCGGGCGGACTAACGATTTATAAATCGCAGTTTAGTTTCTTTAGGTGTGGAAAATAATTGGCAATTTTTTAGAGCTGTAGAGCAAACCTGGCCTATGTGTTTGCGCCACGAAATGTTAGATGTGAAGAAGACACCTACGTACTTTAATTTTGATAAACTATATGTACAACCGTCAATACAGAAATAAAGAATACATGATGGAGTTAGTTTGGCGGCGAATGATATTAAAACTTGCTAGGGTTTGTATTCATCTTCCATGTGCCACACCATGTACAGGAATGAGCCATGCAAATGAGTGGGGAAAGAGCCATTGAGACGGCGATCACCCGTTGTACTTCTAATTACGTTACAAAAAACGCACTCACCGGCGTATAACCGGTGTTGGATATCGCACCGCTGGCACGAGTTGTTGGAACCTCAGTGCTGACGCCCGTTATTGCAAATGGGTTGCAAGCCCCGAGGGTAGCGTTGGCCTGGCGGCCTGGGGCACTGGAAGCATCCGAAGGTCCCGGCAAAGCATGAGTCAACTGGTAACAGAACAACTTGTTTATTCTAACATCGCAAAAGAGCGGCCGGTCAGGTCGACCGAAGTGGAGAGACGGGAGTGCACGTTGCTCAACAGAAGAAATCGGAGCCTCTCTCTCGGCGTCCGGGGGCAGCTGCTCTTATACTCTCGGAGTTGAGGGCAAGAAGGAACGTCTCGGGATGAGACCACGTGACTCTGGGCCCGGACAGGCTGAGAGACATGTTGAGACGAGTGTAGTGACGCATCGCCGAGCCGGCGCCAATCAGACCTCCTCGATTCACACTTGGGGAGCTCCTCTCCCCGGCTGCCGCGCTTTGACAAGCGTGGGCACACACACACACACGCACACACGAAGACACGTGGCACTGAAACACGCCTGGACGCGCTTGGCGGGGAGGCTTTGCGGCAGCTCCGAACGGGCCAAAATGTCCGCCGCTTTGAACGAAGCCCCGGCGTCCGTTGCATCCGCGCCGGCTATACGCGCGCCGTAGGCGAAACGTAACAGACCGCCCCGCCGGGGTAAGGAGATCCCGATGGTCAGGGGACTGCATCCGCTGTCCGGAGGGATGTGGCTTGATGATGCTCATAACCGAAGTCGGTCGTCCTTCGGCGTTTCTTGAGCGCAGCGCACAGAGAAGGCCTCGTTCTCTCGTTCAGGCTCACACAGGACACTGCAAAGTGACTTCGGGAGAGTTGACATTTTTGTTCTCGTTCCCGGCAAGCGTTAGAACTACGCCGAAGCTCAACCGCTCAGTCAGCAAGCACGGCACAACCCTCACTAAGCCCTGCCAGGCTCTTTCCCCTTTTATACTACTGCCTAGTTCCTTACAGTAGTTTAGCAGCACTCAGAACGCGTCCACAAATCGGAAAATTGCACTAGAAAGCACATCATCACTTTGAAACACTACACAAAAGCAATATGTTAAAAATCCTGCCTCAGGAAGAAAAACATCAGTAACAAATAACTTTGAGGCTGATTCCTACGTTAGGGCTTCGACATAAGCCATCGGCGTTACCGTTGAGACTCCCCTTTTTGTAACGCACCTCAAAGGAATGTTGTTGCAAAGCGAGGCTCCAGCGCAGGAGGCGGCCATTTGTGGAAGAGATAGTCTGCAGCCATTGGAGAGGGCAGTGATCCGTCTCGAAGCATGCGAAGCGGAGATCGCAGCGAGCGACCGGACACTAGCTCAGCTGGCGAAAACCCCGTAGCCGCATGCGGCGCGGTCTTTAATGCCAACGTCACCCCAGGCAGACACAGCTCCCAGTCAGTTTGTTGTTCAAACCACAATGCTCTCAACACGCGCTTCATGACGGAGTGGAGCTTCTCAACGGAATTCGACTGGGGGTGGTGCACTGAGCTGTGTAACAGCTTTACCCCGCACCTTTCGAGAAAGGCTGTCGTCAAAGCGCTAGTAAACACTGTGCCCTGATCTGATTGGATTTCCGCAGGAAAACCAACTCGCGCAAATATGGACAGTAGTGCATTGACTATCTCAACTGAGCTGAGTTCCTTAAGCGGTACTGCTTCAGGGAACTTTGTCGCTGGGCAGATCACAGTCAAAATGTGTCTGTACCCCGTGGTTGTTACCGGCAGAGGTCCCACTGTATCAATAACGAGCCGTCTAAAAGGCTCCGTAATGATAGGTACCAACTTCAACGGCGCCCTCGATTTGTCCCCTGGTTTGCCCACCCGCTGACAGGTGTCACATGTCTTCACAAAGTGGTCTGCGTCCCGAAAACACCCTGGCCAATAGTACTCTTGCAAGAGACGGTCCTTAGTTTTCTTAACTCCTAGGTGTCCGGACCACGAACCCCCATGCGACAAGCGCAACAGATCCTGACGGTAGCACTGAGGCACGATCAGCTGATCGAACTCCACTCCCCTGCGGTCTAGATACTTCCGGTACAGGACCCCACCTCTTTCCACAAAGCGAGCATTTTTCTTGGCGATACCTTCCTTGACAATGCAGCGGATGTTTTCTAGGCTGCCATCCTTCTTTTGCTCGGCTATCAAAGCCGACCGGCTGACTTTTAGCAACCTATTAAGTCCATCTGACGTAGGCGCGATGAGCAAATCTGCAGATAGCTCTTCTAACTTTCCCGTGTCGGGCATTTCCTCTCCAGTATCTGGTGCCTTTAACGCTACAGGCTCAATTTTATTCAGTTCGGGCGTGCTCTGAATATCAGCTTGCTGCGCCTCTGACCCTTTCTCATTGTTCGACAACGTCGGCCCCGCAACTACCGCCTTTGCAGCGAGCTCCCGAACCTTCGATCTGGTTAAGGCCTGAACGCTAGCCTCACCAAACAAAAGCCCCTTCTCGCGCAGGAGGTGATCGGACCTGTTCGAGAATAGGTACGGGTACTGGGGGGGCAGCATAGATGACACTGCCGCCTCCGTCTCAAGTGCTCCGAAAGGTCCTTCAATAAGCACTTTTGCTACGGGCAGACACACGCTATGAGCTTCCACGGCTTGCTTGATCCATGCGCACTCGCCCGTGAACATATCGGGTTCTACGTAGGAGGGGTGAACTACATCCATCGTAGCTGCGGAATTGCGAAGCACTCGGCACTCTTTCCCGTTCACGAGGAGGTCTCGCATGTAAGGCTCGAGAAGCTTCATGTTCTCGTCAGTGCTGCATAAAGACAAAAACACGACTTTTTTTTTTGTTTCTGGACACTGCGCCGAAAAGTGACCCGGCTTCTGACACGTATAACACACGCGCACTTGCCTCGTCTCGAACCGCTTTCTGCGTTCGGCTTCGGCTGCCGCCGTCTCCTTACGTTCGGTCGGACACTGCGCCGAAAAGTGACCCGGCTTCTGGCACGTATAACACACGCGCGCTTGCCTCGTCTCGAACCGCTTTCTCATGGGCGTGAACTTCGGCCTCTCAAACTTCGAGCCAAATTCACCCTTTTGACCGTCCTTAGCTCCGCGAGCCCGACGCGTCACAAACTCCTCGGCTAGCTCGGCGGCTCTAGCCACCGTACTAACGTCTGGCCTATCCAAGACCCAGTACCGCACGTTCTCAGGTAACCGACTATAAAACTGTTCCAGCCCGAAGCACTGCAGAACTTTCTCGTGGTCACCAAACGCTTTCTCTTCTTTGAGCCACTCCTGCATGTTTGACATAAGCCTGTACGCAAACTCTGTATATGACTCACTTCTGCCTTTCTCGTTTTCCCGAAACTTCCGACGGAAAGCCTCCGCTGACAGCCTGTACTTTTTTAGCAGACTCGATTTCACTTGGTCGAAATCCTCTGCCTCCTCTCTCTTCAAGCGAGCGACTACGTCGGCCGCCTCGCCGGGTAACAAAGTGAGCAAGCGCTGTGGCCACGTTTCCCGAGAGAACCCCTGCTTCTCGCACGTTCGCTCAAAGTTAACCAGGAACAAACCAATGTCCTCTCCAAGCTTAAACGGCCGCATCAGGTTAGTCATTTTGAACAATACTCGTTCTCCTGCACCGTGTGCCTGACTTCCATTACGAGCGCGTTCCATCTCTACCTCGAGACGCTTCATTTCCAAAGCGTGGTCGCGCTCTTCTTTTTCTTTCTGCTCTTTTCGTTCACGCTCCTGTCTCTCTTTTTGCTCTTTAAGTTCGCGCTCCTGTTTCTCTTTTTGCTCTTTAAGTTCGCGCTCCTGTCTTTTTGCCCGCTCCTCAATGGTCTCAAGGCATTCCGACAGCTCGTCATCCTCAGCTTCTAACTCAAGAATAGCCCTTAGCAGTTCTGGTTTTCTGAGTTTGTCTGAGACATCCAGACCCAACTCTCTTGCAAGCTCCAGCAATTTCGGTTTGCGCAACGACTTCAAATCCATGGCTGCTCTGAACGCTGCTTTCTCTACTGCCTACTATTGTCTTGCCGCAAACTAACCCGGCAGCAACGACAACCACAATTACCAGCTCTGTTTCTGACACTAACAAAAGCCTGGCAAAGCTCAGAAGAAGAAAGTCCCGCACTCACCAAACCTCGCAGCCAAGAATTCAGCGCAGTCGTTCCGCTGCAGGCAACCAGTCATCACACAGGGCTCGTTGCACTGCTCCCGGATGGTCGTTGTGCTGCTCAGCATACAGTCAACCGCATATCTTCGCTGCTGGCCTCCGTTGTCGCGATCTCACCGCTGGCAACCAGCTGTTGTATATCGCACCGCTGGCACGAGTTGTTGGAACCTCAGTGCTGACGCCCGTTATTGCAAATGGGTTGCAAGCCCCGAGGGTAGCGTTGGCCTGGCGGCCTGGGGCACTGGAAGCATCCGAAGGTCCCGGCAAAGCATGAGTCAACTGGTAACAGAACAACTTGTTTATTCTAACATCGCAAAAGAGCGGCCGGTCAGGTCGACCGAAGTGGAGAGACGGGAGTGCACGTTGCTCAACAGAAGAAATCGGAGCCTCTCTCTCGGCGTCCGGGGGCAGCTGCTCTTATACTCTCGGAGTTGAGGGCAAGAAGGAACGTCTCGGGATGAGACCACGTGACTCTGGGCCCGGACAGGCTGAGAGACATGTTGAGACGAGTGTAGTGACGCATCGCCGAGCCGGCGCCGATCAGACCTCCTCGCTTCACACTTGGGGAGCTCCTCTCCCCGGCTGCCGCGCTTTGACAAGCGTGGGCACACACACACACACGCACACACGAAGACACGTGGCACTGAAACACGCCTGGACGCGCTTGGCGGGGAGGCTTTGCGGCAGCTCCGAACGGGCCAAAATGTCCGCCGCTTTGAACGAAGCCCCGGCGTCCGTTGCATCCGCGCCGGCTATACCGCGCGCCGTAGGCGAAACGTAACACCGGATATTCGACGTGATATTCTGTGGGTGGTCGTAATCATCAATTAAAGAAACGCAGCAGCCCGAACGGGTTGTAATCTACGTACAGCAAAGCTGTGTGTGAACGTATGAAGAGTCGAAACACGAGTTTGTGTTTATTGAATGTCTGCACAAAGCGACAAGGAAGGCATTGTAGAGAGGCTAATGCCACGCCGCCGCCACTTCCGCGGACGCGCGGAGTCAAGCGCCTACTGGAGGGGCTGCGAGGAACCCTTCGACGTACTCCGCTGTGATTGGTTTGGCTATTCGGCAAATGAACAGCCAGGCCGTAGCACTCGCGGTCACGAGACTGAGCGAGGTTCGCAAAGAAAAGCTTTGATTTTAATAGTACCTTCTGCTATTGGCAGAAAAGTGCCACGAACTTAGCATCTGCGGCCCCTCAAAATGAAGTATAAAGAAAAGAAGCATCAAGTAACGAATGAATGAGGACGCGCGCTTTTCGGTGACAATATAAGTTCTTTGGCGACAAGTATAGGTTGTGTATTCAAAGGCGATGGCGCCTGGAACGACTCCATGCTTTTTAACGTCGTTCCTTGCTGATCGCAGGGATCCAATATGTGGAGCCTGTCGGTCATCGTTCTATGCTGCGTCTGCGTGGCTGCAACTGCTCAAAGTAAGTCTGATTCCACTATGTGCTCCTTTATATACTCAATATTCTTAAATGTAGCAAGAACATTATGAACTTGAGGCAGAGCACATGGCGCTCTCGCATCGGGCGTCATGTGGCACAGGGACAAGCGTTTGGGCCAATCATTGGACTGATCGCGTGCTCTATAGACTCTCCGACGATGGGTGTAACAGCGTACCCACCAGGACCTTAAATGACGGTAGGCAGGGTTTCCCGCATATCTCGCTTACCCGAACTATGAAGGCAACGTTCCCACCAGTAACAGCACTAGTACAAGCCGACATATGTGTTGCGAAAGCTTGGGCGGTATGAGGAAAGGAGTGCGACCTGATTGGTAACATTTTAATTACGATTCCATGCCGAGGGCTGCCATTTTGGGTTGGTGAAGTAAGGTTTGTTGAAAGCGCACATGCTTATTTGTTTTCTCTTTTTCTTTTTTTGCTTTTTTGTTTCTTTCTTTAAATAATTCAAGCTATAGTTCTGGCCGTTTCATTGCACACGACAGCACCAAAACGGAGGCAAAAAATAATGAAGCTAACTTGGCTTGTACATTCATTCTCGACTTTTGTCATCCGATATGACCGACAAAAAACGATACGTATAATAAAATAAAAAGTCGTAACTAAAGCCGGAACTCCAAACTTCGAGTCTGAACTGGAGTACCTCTGCCGTCACCAGCACGATCAGTGTAGTCACCATGGCGCCAAGGAACAAAATTTTAAAAGAATATAAAAGACAGCAAGTACCACCGACTCAAACACGGATCTTGGCGTCCCAGCGGGCCCCACATGTACTTCGTCATTACGCCTGTGATGGTAGACGAAGAAAAAAAAAACATAGGCAGAAGTACGCTGAAATGAATGGGTCCTGTCTACCCTGATGTTGTTGTCACGTAAAACTGAGGTAGCTTGGGCTGGCTGGTAATCAGATGCGACAGATATCGTCGCACGGTATGTGCTTCACGCTATATACCTCCCCAACAACTGCTTCAATTCTTTTATTTTATTGGGCTTAGCAACAACAAAATAAAGCATTAGTGTGCTCTGTCCGTGCCCATGTGCGTGTCTGCGTGTGTATGCACCCTAAAGTCCCCCTAGCATAATTGTGAATATTCGTGCACCCATACTAAACAGCAAATTATGGCCATTTACGGACAGATTAAAGGTGGCGCAGTTAACAATAAAGCGATTGCGTGCGAAGGCCTAAGACGCCATTCATAAGCAGTGAATTTGGTTCCTCCCACACGACCTGCACGACCCAAGAGTGGCTGGTGGTCAAGTTCAGCAGCCCAGTCCACCCTTATCGCGGCGTCCCAGTTCTACATGTTTAAACCTGGTACACTGCTACTTATGGGAAGCATCACTGAGAGGGAGACTAACAGCCACACAATGCTAAGAACTCCCCAAAGCAAGCTAGTGCTGAAGCACTGGTTAACATCAACAAGGGCAATCTGATTTGAGCACATAGCAGTTATCGAAGACGAATACCATTATTCATAGTGACGGTAGTTTTGTTTAATAACATCTAAAAACAGCGGTAAGAGAAAGATCGTAAATACGGTGAGTAAATACGTCTCACGTTTGCCTAAGATTTGACATATTCATTGCTATTCCCGGATTTGTCACCACGTTTTCACATTCCTCGCGGATATCTGCGGCTGAAATTGTGCGGCGCGTTTCAGGCAGCCTCTACCCGTCTCTGGAAGGCGTGACCGAGGCGACCCCTGCGCCGGGACTGTACGCCGCCGTGGTCAACTACCTGTTCGACCAGGTGCTCAAGGCCATCAGCCAGTCAGGCGCCATCGACCCGCTGACGGTGCCCAACACCACGCGGAGCTTCGAGACCAAGTTCATCGTCAAGGTGCAGGCCGAGGCGGGACTCTACTCGGGACGCCTCACCGGCCTATCCACCATGCACAGGTGGGGCGGCACGTGCAGTGTTACATTGCTTGCTCCATTGACGCAAGAAAGCAGAATACTTTAAGGAGATTTATAAAAAAAAATAAAGAGGGCTCGTTTTCAGTGCGACATAGTCAGCGCGTCACCGAGTTGCTGGTTATGCACGCGGAGCATTCTGGGTAACTCATGCGTTGGAGTGTGGCGCGAGATAGAACATGCTCTACCGCGACGTCGGCGCCACCGGCGCCCTCTAACGTACGGCCTTTTACGACAGCCACGATGACGTTCACCTCTCCCCAGCGTAACGCAGCGTCGTGGACGTCACGCAGAACTATGAAGTAGTATTTAGTGCGCAGCCTTCCGTCACAGCTCTCTAGAGCGCTGAATACTCGCGCTGCGGTGCATACATTTGCATCGTACAGTGGTGAAATCCCGGATTTGAGACAGAGTGCTCATGGTGTTTCTGAGTGTGCCCTAGGGAAGTATAGACCCTCTGCGCTGCCACAAAGGTTGTGTTCGCCATTGCCACGGCAGCAAAACGAACGTGGCATTTTATCTTAGAATAGTTATCCGTACAAGCCGCCGCCACTGCGAGGCAAGAGCCGCAACTGTCAATGGCTTGTCTATTTGGCAGCGGTGATAGAAAAAAAAGCACTTGTCAACTTGATGACACCTGATGACGCAGGCTAACACTTATGTACACAGCTTCCGCGCTCTGAACCACCATGAAGGGGGCGTGGCGTCAGCGAACAGGTCAAGCTGATGGAGTACTGGCTCAAAAGGCTCGCAGAAGAAGAAAAACGCAGCTAACAGGCAACGTCCTCGCCGTGCTGTCCTTTTAGCGCAAGTATTATTTTGGCTATCATGCAGAAAATAGTCAACCAAGTTCTTATTACCACCATTCAGTAGGGAGCAAGCTCAAGGTGTCGCACCGTTAAGCATTATGTCCTCTCGGGCGAATACAAGTAGCCGGTATCAACACGCTGCAATTGACAAGGCGCCATTCTGAGAATCAAGCGGGCTAATATTTCAACCTCTGATTTGTCAGTTGAAAGTTGAAATGTAATTACCGAATTAGACTTAGTCTCTCTACATGAAATTATGACAGCTGCTACTTTGCTGTCATGTGTATGAAATGAATAATAATAATAATAATAATAATAATAATAATAATAATAATAATAATAATAATAATAATAATAAAGCCGCAGTATCGCGCGAGAGGCGTAGCGTTGTTCGCGATAGCAAATTAATAAACAGCAATACGAAGTAGGGATAGTTTTATCAGCTGTATATACTTGTACGCATTCGCTCACTAACTAAATTAACAAGCAAGGTGTCACACGCGCTCAAGCAAACGTCAACACGTCCCACTCGATGATAGCGGAAACTCGCTGTCAAAACGCTAGAGTAAGGAAGCGCAACAGCAGCAGCGACCGAACTGACCTTCGTGCTGCATCTCGCTTCAACGCGAACTAAGCGGCGTAAACACAGCGCATAGAAAGCTATCAACACTCGGCGCACTCTGTACCCATCGCAGATCGCTTTCACGATAAGTTCCGCGCACCCACGCCATACATCGCAGCTGCCGGAGTAGCACGCCTTTTTCTTTCCCCTCCCGCCGGTGCCTTGCGCGCGACGTAAGACGGCTCACTTCCTCCCCGCTTTCCTGCCTTGCGCGCGTGAGACTGAGCCGCCATCGTCGGCTTACCCTCGCACGTTTTCACTCGTACTTACAAGATACAGCACGCGGCAACGATGTTATTGCTCTTCGACTTTATACGGAAATTCACGGCGACGCGACGCCAACAACGACGGCAGAAATGCGCTTGGAGTGTCCATATAATTGTTATAGCAATGATAATAGCAATAATAACACGAAGAACAAGAAGTAGTAGAAGAAGAAATTCATACATGAGCACACAAAGCTTTGAAACCCTGGCGTGACTTTTCATTCATTCATTCATTCATTCATTCATTCATTCATTTGAACGACGTTTATGCTTGTCTTGGTAATTTCTGCGTCTTTTTGAACTCAAGTCAACAAGCACAATGAACACGCGGTCACCTGCCAAACGAAGAGAACGCATAAAGATGGCTTCTCCTCACAAGAAGTGTTGTTCCAGAGAAGCCAGTAATTGGTAGGCGGGCGTTTTATTTCTTGCGGGTGACTGCTTTCGCCGAAATATCACTGAATATCATTGAATATCACTGAATATCACGAAATATCATTGAATAGCTTACGAGCAAGACGCGCGAATGATTGGTTCATAACTTCGCGAGCATTGTTATCATTTCTGTAGCGTAAAAGTTCTGGCAGTACTTATGCAAATGCCCCCTTCCACTCGCACTTGCACAGCATACCTACTTTATTCAACTTTTATCATCGTCATCAGCCTGATTACGTCCACTGCAGGGCAAAGGCCTCTCCCATACTTCTCCAACTACCCCGGTCATGTACTAATTGTGGCCATGTTGACCCTCCAAACTTCCTAATCTCATCTGCCCACCTAACTTTCTGTCGCCCCCTGCTACGCTTCCCTTGCCTCGGAATCAAGTTCGTAACCCTTAATGACCATCGGTTATCTTCCCTCCTCATTACATTTCCTGCCCATGCCCATTTCTTTTTCTTGATTTCAACTAAGATGTCATTAATGCGCGTTTGTTCCCTCACCCAATCTGCTCTTTTCTTATCCCTTAACGTTACACCTATCATTCTTCTTTTTATAGCTCGTTGCGTCGTCCTCAATTTAAGTAGAACCCTTTTCGTTAGCCTCCAGGTTTCTGACTCGTACGTGAGTACCGGTAAGACACAGCTGTTATACACTTTTCTCTTGAGGGATAATGGCAACCTGCTGTTCATGATCTGCGAATGCCTGCCAAACGCACCCCAGCCCATTCTTATTCTTCTGATTATTTCACTCTCATGATCCGGATCAGCAGTCACTACCTGTCCTAAGTAGATGTATTCTCTTACCACTTCCAGTGCCTCGCTACCTATCGTAAACTGTTGTTCCTTTCCTAGACTGTTAAACATTACTTTAGTTTTCTGCAGATTAATTTTTAGTCCCACCCTTCTGCTATGCCTCTCCAGATCAGTGAGCATGCATTGCAGTTCGTCCCCTGAGTTACTAAGCAAGGCAATATCATCAGCGAAGCGCAAGTTACTAAGGTATTCTCCATTTACTCTTATCCCCAATTCTTCCCAATCCAGGTCTCTGAATACCTCCTGTAAACACGCTGTGAATAGCATTGGAGAGATCGTATCTCCCTGCCTGACGCCTTTCTTTATTGGGATTTTGTTGCTTTCTTTATGGAGGACTACAGTGGCTGTGGAGCCGCGATAGATATCTTTCAGTATTTTTACATACGGCTCGTCTACACCCTGATTCCGCAATGCCTCTATGACCGCTAAGGTTTCGACTGAATCAAACGCTTTCTCGTAATCAATGAAAGCTATATATAATGGTTGGTTATATTCCGCACATTTCTCTATCACCTGATTGATAGTGTGAATATGATCTATTGTTGAGTAGCCTTTCCGGAATCCTGCCTGGTCCTTTGGTTGATGGAAGTCTAAGGTGTTCCGGATTCTATTTGCAATTACCTTAGTAAATACTTTGTAGGCAACGGACAGTAAGCTGATCGGTCTATAATTTTTCAAGTCTTTGGCGTCGCCTTTCTTATGGATTAGGATTATGTTAGCGTTCTTCCAAGATTCCGGTACGCTTGAGGTCTTGAGGCATTGAGTATACAAGGTGGCTAGTTTTTCTAGAACAATCTGCCCACCATCCTTCAACAAATCTGCTGTTACCTGATCCTCCCCAGCTGCCTTCCCCCCTTGCATAGCTCCCAAGGCTTTCTTTACTTCTTCCGGTGTTACTGGTGGGATATCGAGTTCCTCTAGACAATTCTCTCTTCCATTATCATCGTGGGTGCCACTCGTACTGTATAAATCTCTATAGAACTCCTCAGCCACTTGAACTATCTCATCCATGTTAGTAATGATATTGCCGGCTTTGTCTCTTAACGCATACATCTGATTATTGCCAATTCCTAGTTTCTTCTTCACTGCTTTTAGGCTTCCTCCGTTCCTGAGAGCTTGTTCAATTCTATCCATATTATACTTCCTTGTGTCAGCTGTCTTACGCTTGTTGATTAACTTCGAAAGTTCTGCCAGTTCTATTCTAGCTGTAGGGTTAGAGGCTTTCATACATTGGCGTTTCTTGATCAAATCTTTCGTCTCCTGCGATAGCTTGCTGGTATCCTGTCTAACGGAGTTACCACCGACTTCTATTGCACACTCCTTAATGATGCCCACAAGATTGTCGTTCATTGTTTCAACACTAAGGTCCTCTTCGTGACTTAAAGCCGAATACCTGTTCTCTAGCTTGATTTGGAATTCCTCTATTTTCCCTCTTACCGCTAACTCATTGATCGGCTTCTTATGTACCAGTTTCTTCCGTCCCCTCCTCAGGTCTAGGCTAATTGGAGTTCTTAGCATCCTGTGGTCACTGCAGCGCACCTTACCGAGCACGTCCACATCTTGTATGATGCCAGGGTTAGCGCAGAGTATGAAGTCTATTTCATTTCTAGTCTCGCCGTTCGGGCTCCTCCATGTCCACTTTCGGCTATTCCGCTTGCGGAAGAAGGTATTCATTATCCGTATATTATTCTGTTCCGCAAACTCTACTAATAACTCTCCCCTGCTATTCCTAGTGCCTATGCCATATTCCCCCACTGCCTTGTCTCCAGCCTGCTTTTTGCCTACCTTGGCAATGAAATCGCCCATCAGTATAGTGTATTTTGTTTTCACTGTACCCATTGCCAATTCGACGTCTTCATAGAAGCTTTCGACTTCCTGGTCATCATGACTGGATGTAGGGGCGTAGATGGATGTAGGATGTAGGGGCGTTATTCAACTTTAATTACAGCCAATTGAACGGAGCGCGATAGTGCGTCCGTTTGGCTTCATCGCTTTTGCAGCTAAGCTCAGAACGAGTTTCTGGAGACCTAATGCATTCTAACCTTCTAAGAAGAGGCTCTCACATTTAAGATAACAGTGTTCGCTTTTGCGTCGGCACCATTTTTCCTTCTTGGAATAAAGCGTCATCTCGACCGCGGTATTTCAAGCGGTATAGGCGCTTTAAGACCCCTTCGACCTCAATCCGCTTCAATATCTCGCCTGGAGTAACGTTCGGAACGCCGCTGGCGCCAAGAGGCCGCCATGTCTAAAGACCAGCCCGCAGCGTCCACCAGCTCGGTTCAAGTGCCGGCCACCCCCACTCCTAGCCTTGCCAACAACCGGTATCGCGATCCTGAAATCTTCTCTGGCTTGCCTGGTGAGGACATTGAAGACTGGCTCGACAACTACGATTGTGTCACCGAGTACAACAACTGGAACGAGACATCGATGTTAAACAACGTACCATTTTACGTCTCTAAAGTAGCCAAGACATGATTCCTGAATCACGAGAGAGACTTCCGTGTTTGGTCGTCTTTCAGGGAGCAGCTACGGCGGACTTTTGGCACACCCATGGTTCCTTCGGAAGTTGCGAAAAAGAGGCTGTCTTAGCGCGTCCAGCATTATGGCGAGTCGTATACCTCGTACATTGAGGACATCCTCGCGCTTTGCCACCGTGTGGACAGTGCCATGCCAGAAACTGACCGCTTGCCACACCTTCTTAAGTGTATAGAATCTACTGCCTTCAGCTCAATCGCCGCTCAAGACCTTTTCGACGGTGTTGGACGTCGTCTCCGTCTGTCAGCGTTTCAACGCCCTGCAATCAATTCGCTTGCAACCGGACTTTTCCGACAACCCCCTGGCAAACATTATTGAGCTCCGCTGTATCATTCGAGCCATAATTCGTGAGGAAATGCAAGCGTATGGCTCACCCTCTTGCAGCAACGCTCACGTCCAACCTGTTTCTACTGACCTGCGCCGCATTATTAAAGAGGAATTGGCTTCCCTGTAGAACGCCCACCATGTCAACGCTTGCCCATTCATTTGCGACCAGTTTGTGTCTCGTCTTGCGCAATGTCGTCGTCGCGCCCGTATGAACACTGAAGCAAGCCAAGACTATCGCAAACATCAGTACAATGCCTGTCACCGCGTCATTTTCTACCGCCCTGGCGACGATGAGCTCCTATGGACACCTGCACGAACACCCGGTTTATGTGAGAAGCTTGAGTCTCGATATATTGGCCCCTACAAAGTCATAGAGCAGATCTCACCGGTGAACTATCGCGTTACACTTGTTGATGCCCCAACTGACAGACGCTGCCGCGGAACAGTGATCGTGCACGTTTCCCGCCTGAAGCCCTTTCATCTCCGTTCCACTGTCTAATGTGCGGCCAGGCTGGCCGCTTCCGTCCACGGGGAAATTAGTATAAGCATTTATGCGGACTTCATCGTCATCTCTACAAATATATATATATATATATATATCTGCCTGCAAAAGCGACAAAGCCAAGTGGACGCAACGGGATGCTCCGCGCGATCGCCTCGTTGGCGGAGCCAGGGCACCGTTCTGCTTTCCGCTGCTGGCATGAGCGTTGTGCGCGCATGCACTATCGTTCCTATTGAGCCGACCCGCCGTGATGGCGTAGAGGGTTTGGCGCTGCCCTGCTAAGCGCGAGATCATATCGCGGCCATGGCGGCTGCATTTCGATGGGCGCGAAATGCAAAAAAAAAAAAAAAAGAACTTGGGGGCGACTTAGCAATGCTTATGCTGTGTAAATGTGAGAGCATTAGTTGTTGCTGAGTCAGCCTAAGTGTGTAGCTGAGTTATGTCGCTGAGAGTAGTGTTGCGGCAAAATGTGCAGAGTTTAGCCGCTGCAGCTGACCGTGCTCGCTCCGCAGCCGCTCTCTCTACCTTTCGCGTTGTCGGGGATTCGGGTGGTGAACGTTGTTCACTGCAACAGCTGGCTTCGCACGTTTTGCTGCGTTGCGATGGTCTTGTACTTCGTCGGCAGTGAACTGGTGCCTCCTGCCACACTTTACTGTCTCGCCTGGTGATGTAGACGCGAGCGACTCAACTTCGGACGATGAAGACTCCATAGCTCCGACATTAGATGATGATGGTGGTTATTGGTTTGATCCTCTTTGAAACGGCGCGGTGGTTTGTGCCACCACACTGTAGTCTACCGTTGAAGTGCTTATGCTGTTTCAATGTCAAATGTTTCTCATTACTACGTTTTTATGTATATAACTGTTCTATTCTGCGGTTACATACATATTCTTATTCCACGACCCTCTCTCTACTTTTGCGCCACCAATCCTCCAATCATCTCTTACTTACCTTTACCGCGCCATTGTTTATCTCTTCGGTAC
This sequence comes from Dermacentor andersoni, assembly GCF_023375885.2. Taxonomy (NCBI): domain Eukaryota; kingdom Metazoa; phylum Arthropoda; class Arachnida; order Ixodida; family Ixodidae; genus Dermacentor; species Dermacentor andersoni. The sequence goes on along the minus strand of NC_092815.1, from coordinate 143,043,322 downwards.
CGCCTTTTAACCCCAAAGCTTCCTGAAGATTGACTCCATTTCCATTTAATAGCGGACGTACACCCTGGAATACCAAAAAACATATGTGTAATGGTCTCTAACTTTTTCCGCATGCCACTCACAAGTCATTTTCTTGGGTAAATCTCCTGTCATAACTTCGCCTTTTCAGACAGCCACAATCCAGCCTCAAAAAGAAGTGCATTCCCTCTCGAGTTATCATAGCAGATTTCCTTCCTGGTCTATTTATTCCCTAGTCTACAGTAGGCCATTGATTTATTTTTCTCCATCTTCTCTTACCAATGCTCGCACTCCACCTATATAGGTTTAAGTTTTATATTCTTTCCTTTTGTCTCCCAAATTCTGTGGCCTATATACTTTACCGCCAGCTTCCTGTTTTTTTTTTACGCCACTGGGAGTTCACATTTTGTCTACAGAAGTACTTAAATACTCTATTTGCCTATGTACTGTCCTCCACGTGTCTCAGTCTATCCTCGCAAGATAAAAAAAAAAAGCGCCCGTGTATCGTGCGCTAGGTGCACGATACTAGTGCACAAAACTAGTCCGGAGTTCCTATACGGCGCGCCTGATAATCGTATCGTCATTCTGGCAAGCAAAACCCCAGAATTTATTTTAATTCTATTTTTTCTTCTGGTGACAAGTCATGTGCCTACTTGGCTGACGTTCTCGCGTGCCTCTGCAGGACCGGCGACTGTCACGTGAAGGTGGGCAGCGGCGGCGTCGAGATGCGCGTGGACCTTGGCGCCGGGCCCGTTCGCGCCACCTACCGGGGAGCGATTAAGGTCATGGCGTTCAGCCAGGACGTCACCATCGAGTGCGACGTCAACAACATGCAGATCATCGTCGAAGCCATACAGTGAGGGCACCCTGTCTACGCTTTCACGATCAGAAGTGATAAATTTATCCAGCAAGTTCGTGATTACAATCGAGCCCGAATATAAGGAACCCGGTTATAGCAAATTATGCTCTACATCGAACGTACGAAATTTACTGACCGATGTTCGTGTAAAATGATTTCCTTCTAATGAACTGTACATTGGAGATGTCGAACTCAGGGTGTCCGCTCCGCTACCTGGGGCATCGACCAACACATTTTTGCGGTTACTGTGATGCGCCGGTAGTGTGCAGACATTGAGCGAAGTAGGCTGGAGCTGGTGTACGCTATCTCCCACATCGAGAATGCCATTCTCAGTGATGCTGAGAAAGATTTCGAGGCGCAGACAAATTCTACTGCCTATACTACGTGTAGTTCCGTTTTAAATTAATGGATTATTTCTTTGCTCCTTTCCGCCATTGTAGATAACAAATTCGTACATGACAACCGCATCACAAAAGTAATTTCAGGTCCGTTATAAATTATAGGCGAGTTTGGCATACACCTAATATACCGAAGCATTTCTTGTGCGCAAGCCTGTTCGTTATAACCGGGTTTGACTGTATTGAAAATGGCACAAAAGAGCGGAAAATGACCGGACTACCTGAATGCGAAATAACCCAGTGCCTGGTGACTCCTGTTTTGTTTTCTTTTTGAACGTGCTCGAAGTGAGCGTGTTCCTGTGTACCACAAAGCTCACTTTACCCATTGCGAAGTGCGTTCTGCTCCGATCAGCTAAGGTGCGCGAAGTGTCTGTTAGGACTGCTGAGAGACGGCTGTCCGATGGTGGTGGTACAGGAGCGAAAGAGTATGTATACGGTCTCGTTACTAAGGGATAAAACTCGGCATATCTCGCAAAACTGCGTAGGCCACTTCCCTCATAGCGACGTCATTTGTAAGGTAGCCCAACCGGGCGCGTTCTTGGTTAACCTCCCTACCTTTCCCACTTTGTTTCTCTCTCTCTTTCAGTACACGTAGAGCGGAACAAGGCGTGCTTTTGTAAAGTTTGTCGCTCCGAAGCCCTTGCAGAGGAGGATCAGTGTTATTTTTCACTACGCAGATGAAAAGTGAAAAGCGTAACTTCATGTGATCCTCTTGTTGAAGGACTAGCCGATAACACCGCTACGAAATTAGTTTTTACAAACAAATGTAAAGCATTCTCAAGTCCTGCTTTTGTAAGCACCGGGTGTGGTCCACTTCTGTAGCCCGCACCCGCCCTCTCCCGCTTCACCATCTTTGCCAGTCTCACAGCCGACGGCTTCTTCGCAGGGCGCCCAACGCCAAGCCCGAGCTGAAGCGGTTCTCGGTGCAAAAGCTGCAAGGGGTGCGCGTCGCGATCCAGGGCCTCGGGGCGCTGAGCGGCGTGGCCAACGCGCTCTCCGTGGTGCTCACCAGCGTCTTCGAGGAGGAGATCCGGCGCGCCGTCGAGGACAGCGTGCGGAAACTCTTCTCCGAGAAGCTGGCCGAATTGGGGGGCACCATACCCGCCGCACTCGTCGCACTCGGATAACCATCCCCTTTCTGGTGACGCTGCACACGGGCGCTGGCGACGTTTAAAAAACTGCGCGCGGCGCGTATAGCGGTGACACGCTGAATACTCATCGAAAAGCCGTTCAAATCTTTTGTATAAGCGAACCCGATATAAGTCAAACGAAGCCTACCGTTCCTGGAGTGGTTTAGGGTGACAGCGCAGATCACACTGCGCACCTGGAATAAAACACGTGCTTCCATCCGCTGCATTTGTCTCCTTTCTCGTGTGTTTGAAATCGGGCGCCAGCGTCTTCGTATCATCGTTCAAGTCACCTCCTCGTGACCCATTGCGACGGCGTCAATCTAGAAAGATAATAAAGGAGCTGAAAAATGTTCCAGGTACAGTGAGTATGCGTACTGCCTCAGAATGAGGTACAAAGACAAGTGAAGAAGAGGCATGGGCTCCTACGGGCAAGAAGGGAACGGACAAAGAAGCTCTATAGCCAATGAAGAAGGGTAGCGAAAAGCTAAACGCACTGCTAGGGGAGATACAACATGTGGTGCTTGCCAGGCTTGTGAGCTTAACAAAACAGGATTTCAGGAGGCTGCTGTCGTTGTGAAAATAGAAAAAAAGGAAAGAAGCAAATAATTTTAAAAGTTCAGACAGATACGTCAGATGCGTAAACGCAAGCGTGTGACCCGGTGAATCGTCATTGAAACCCTCTAGAAACCACACTCTAACAAAAGTGCCGGGAAAAACGGGAGTAACTGCACAGTTACCCTTAAGAAGGGTTCTTTCGTTCATGGAAGCGACTAACTGCCGGAGTGTGCGTACCATGCGGAAATTTGGGAGAGTAAATGCTTAGTCCCTGGTCGGGAAGAGAGCAACGGGAAGATGGACGGCAGTTACTCCCCATGCAGTACGGCGCTTTCCCGCCGTGTAGTCGAGCGATGCGACGGAAACGGTATTGTCTACAAATCGCAAAGAATTTGAAGCTCGTGCATTGTCTATTAAACTACACGCAGGGCATATCCTTGCTTCTTCGAGAAAAAATGCGTGAAATATGAAAGGTGAAATGTGAAGAGCCATGCACTTCATGTGTACAATATAAGCTATTAATACACATCAAACACGCAAGCTATTGATGGACGTTCTTGGTCAATGGTACCATTAAAGTTGCTTCCGTTCCAAGGAGACTAAAACAACTCAAATGGGACACACTAAGGGACAGAGAAGTTGTTCTTTCTTTGCACTTGCGCTACACGTACTTCACTTAATGTGTCTCAGGTTAACTCATCCTAAGAATAATCGGGCATCTTTCTTTTTGCAGTGGCATGTGGTTGTAAACACATGAAACGCTGGACTTTCCCCGCATAGCATGCAGAAAGGGCCGGATATCCTTTCAGCGTTACGATTCTTAACCTGCTCTCAGTTATTTTACCTTGCTAACCTAGCTGCGGTGATGTATTGGGCTGAAACTACCAGGTTGGGTAAAGCACTGACTAAATCAAGTTGTATGAATGATCATAATATTGAGTGTGAAACAACACGAAAAAAAAAGGATAAGAAATATTCTGAGTGTCCTTGTTTGTAGGGTTTTATGCATGAAGCATACTTCGCTTCGAATTCCTCTTGGTTCAGTTTTCGACTGAATATTTCTACACAGTGTCCAGAAGCCTCCCCCCCCCCCCCCCCCCACCGACTGTATAAATATTTAATATTAACGATTTTCACCACCTGCCTTTTACCGCTCTAAATTCTCCTGTCTGCAAGCGCATGACGTACTTCGGCAAATCCGCTAGATGCTGTTATACCCATGTACAGAACATTTGCTTTAATTTACACAGTGAAACGCTACATATGAAAACTTAGCTGAAAAGAAAATGAATTTTTGTATCTGCTGTGAATTGTCGCCTTTGCAATGGACCCGAAACTATACAGCATTGCTTCATTGTTTGTAAAGCTGCAATATTATTTTGGGATGTGTTTAAAAACCCTTAAGAAATACTTCATTTTGAATCGGAACAGCATCCGATTCTTGATTGCAGCCCACAAACTTGTGCCATTTGGTATGCTTTTCTTAATAAATGAACTAAATAACTTATGGAAAATACGAATGTTGGACCGAAGCGCTGAAGCCATTGTTTCGTCAAAATTTCTGTATGTTCAAATGATTCCCCACATGAAGGACGTGTGACCTAACAGAGTTTCAACCGCACTAGTACAACATCTTGATAAGTTGCCTCTCGTTGCCACTTTTTAAAATGAAAACTACTTGTAGTTTTTCGGTAGTGCACGTTTCAGACACCGTGCTTTATAGGCAGTTTTTAGGCCTTCGTTATATGATTTGTTGGCTAGTACTTGTACGTTTCTCACATACTCCGGTAGTACTGCACAGGACGCAATAAAAACCATGTAAAACATACTGCCGTGATGTACAGGCTAGAAATGCTGACTCGTGAATATAAAAATACGAGTTCCAATCCTGCTTTGAGACACTTTTTGTAGCTGAACATTCCTATACCAGCGTATGAATGGCTATGCTAATTTGAGTGGCATAGGAAAGATTGACGTTTACTCCCTTGAGGAGCATCGGACTATAACAACTGCTATTCCTTGAAGGAGTAACCACATAGGGAGTAACCGTTCCACTCATCGCAGTTACACCTCAAAAGAACGAATGGTTGTGACAGCTCAGTTACTCCCCCAAAAGGAGTAACCTCGATAGCCCATTTCCTACTTTCTTTTTAGGGTATACCTTCGTCTACGTCTTTCGTTAATTTCCGTGGCTGACAGTCTGCATGATTATGCGTATAAGCATTGCTAAATATATCCGACATATATGACATCTTTATTGACAGAGAACCCCGTCCTTTAGGCCCCGTTCGCTTCGTGGCGTTGCCTAGCCACAATGTTTATTTTCTTTTTGGTAAGTAGATCATCTGGGCCACTTAAGACAAGATTCCTTGATGGCATTGTGATCTTTGTTCTGTTAAAATCGGCAAGTGTTACCGCTGCACCGTTCAGACAATTTGTTGGTTCTAGATACTCTATTCTTACAAGGTGGTTCACAAATGCCACTGTGCATTACAAGGTGCTTGTGGGTGCAGTGTAACGTAACGTAGACATGTGAAAATGCGCAAAAACAACCTATATGAACCTCCTACATAATAACATCAGCGCACTAAATTCATGCGGAAGTTCATGCAAGCTTCCGCAAGAATGTAATTTAACAGTCATGCAGAAGTTCGCATGAATTTTGTTAATCTATACCCTTTTGTCCTTGTTTTCATGCATTCACTCCTACCATGACTGCCAAAAGATATAGTCAAGATAGTACCTTTCAGAAAGAATCAATTACGCGACTTCGTACAGCCCTTGGTCACTTAATGAGTGGACGTAGTACATGCGCCCAGTCGGGTTCAAAATAAATAAATTCATGCATCGTAGTCATGATGAATATAATCATAGCAGTACTGCGGTAGTCAGACGCATTGCCCTCCCCCCCCCCCCTCCTCCCTTCTCGACATCAAAACGACTGGTGGCATAAACGTCCTTTGGAGTAAGCCCTTGCATCTTGCCCTCATGCTGATTTATTTGCACAGATAGTTTTGCCTGCGCCAGCTTTCCAACCACAATGACCTATGGGCCCCTTCAGTCGACTCGAAAGTTCTGCTTTATGACTCTAATACAGTTGGACACCGATCTCACGAAGCTTGGAAACACATTAAATCACGTGCATGCCTTGCAAGCCATGATGGCGAGTCCTCGCCACTTTTCTGTTAAGCTTTGTGTCCAGTACAAATGAACAAAGCGCTTAGCCTGAACTCGGTAATGCAAATTTGAAGCTGTTACAAATATTGGGAATCCACAAATATTTTGCATCTACAAAGGGGGTCACAAGATCTAATTACCATTAATAGGACTTCCGATTCAAGTAGAGTACAGATCATAAAACAGCAAAAGGAAGACAGGTTAGGTTACAAAATTGTTGCAAGTGAATTATTTTGGCAGTGTCTATTAATGCGATTAGCCTTCTTTACCTACTTAGGCATATTGAACATAGAATCGATTCAGTCCCTTACGACGACCCAGTTACCCAAGTTGTCTACCAACTCGGGACATTGGATATTTGCTCGTGGAGGTGATGCTGTCGTGGTCGTTCCATGCTGTCATTCCAGCGCCTGGTCTGACTCTCGCCATGGCGTCGTCATCCCGCCTCCTACAGCGACCCAAGTTGTCTAATAGTATGGACAAGTAGGTACGTGCACAAGGTCATGATGCAAACGTGGTCGTTGCATGGTCGTCGTTCCACTTTTGTCATCCGACTCATATCATGCCGTCGTCATCACGCCCTTGTGGTACAGTCGTCGGGCATTCGTTGTCATACCATCTTGGGGATGCCATCGCGATCTTTCTCTGACTGTCACTGCAGCTTTGTCATCCGATTCTCTTCGTGCCGTTGTCGTCATACAGCCTTCGTGATACAGTAGAATCCTCGTACACTTGCTGTCACCCGATTGTATTCATACCATTGTCTCGTGATCGTCGTCATACAGTACTCGTCATGCATTCTTATACCGTTGTCATGATGCCGTCGTGGTCATTCCATCAACGTCATTCTGAATTCGTCATTTCACTTTCGTCATGCCGTCGTCGTTGCCACACATTCGTCGTCAAATCACTGTCATCATGTCATTGTTGTCAGCCTGCAGTCGTTTCACCATCTTATTCACATCGAAACGTAATCCCATTGTCGCTATGCCGTCGTCGTTACCCTGCCATAGTCCTTAAATCGACGTCAATCCTTCTCCGTCATTCCAGCCTCATCATGCTGTCGTCATTCAATTGTGATCATACCGCCGTTGTCATGCCATCGTCGTCACTGCGTCATTGTCAGAAAGTCACTGTCACGCATGCGTTGTCATACCGTCGTCGCCATGCTGTCATGGCTGCCTTTGTCGTCATGCAGTCATCAAGCATTCCTAGTGATGCCGTCTTGACCGTTCTATCACTATCGTTTCAGTTTCCTCATTCGACTATTGTCATGTCATCGTCGTCACACCGTCCACGGCATGCCATTGTCGTCATACTGTCTTCGTGGTTTTGTGGTAGTCACACTATCGTATCATACATTCGTAGTCATCCCGTTGTTCTAATACCGACGTCATGGCGTCGTCGTCCAGCATTCATTCTAACACATTGTCGTTCCATGTTCATCTTAACTTCGTCATCCTACATTCGTCATGCCGTCGTCATCATACTTTGTATTCAGGCCATCGTCATCAAGCATTTTCAGCACACTTCAAAAACGTTATCCCATTGTCATCCTGCCGTCGTCGTCATACGGCCTTCGTCGTTGCAGTGACGTCATTCCTTCTCCGTCAATCTAACGCGATCATACTGTTGTCATTCAATCTTGATTATGCCGTCGTTATCATGCGGTCGCCGTCATAGCGTTGTCGTCAGTCAGTCGCTTCATGCATCCGCTGTCAAGTCGTCGCAGTCGTCACGGCGTCGTGGCCGCATCATCATCTTAATTTCAGCTTTCTCATCTGGTTGTCCCCATACAAGCGTCGCCACCCCACTGTCAAACCGTCGGTGTCACGCTGTCGTCGTTATATCATCTTCATCATTTTACGATATTCACCTCAATTTCTTCGTACAGACTTTGTGGTACCGCCTTTGTCGTTCCATCGACACCATTTCTTGCTCATTTCATCATTATCACTGCGTCGTCATCATACTGTCGTCATCGTGTCTTCATGCTCATAAGCGAACTTGACAAGCAAGTGCAACACCAAATTTGGCCGATACCGAAAAAATGTCTATGTTGCATTTACATCCGAAGCAACGGAGGTCTTATAATGACCACTACAGATTTTCAGTAAACGTGACTTCAGCGATATGGTGTGTCGCTACAGTGCTTTAATGCTAATCGCGTTACCGTCGAAAGTCGTTGTGAGATTGGTTTTGCCGTAATTTTTTGTTTGATACGTCGGAAGGCATGAGAAAAAAAACGAGAAGACGAATAAATCCTCCGATACCATTGCCCGAGTAAAGAGAACAAAATTAACAGAAAAAAATCCCAGATGTGCCCCCAGTTCGCGGAAAAAAAATCACATTCCTTCGATCCCTAGATCCATGAAAGCAGAAACGCCAATCCAAGAAATCAGGACGCTGTCGGGTACCTTGTCATTAAAGCCTGAGATTGTCATCTCCGCAACGAGGTGTTGCCGGTTTCTGTGAAGGTTATTTCGCAGCTCTTGCTCGCACTCGGCGGCGTCTACGCGCACAACGCCGAGCACCAGATGACTCGGTGGCGTTAAACGCGCGGCGACTTTCAACTACGACCTCGAATGAACACTCTTGGACTTAATAAGGCACCATAACCGATTTACTCAGGGTGTTGAACGTCTCTAAAGACGTACGCAAAGCTTCAAATAGGCATTGCAAAGGCGTTCGTTGACAAGTATAATTTATTTTTCCGATCGAGGGAGCGCTAGAAGATCTTCGAAGGCACTGTCGAAACTCCTCAGTTTTCCCCAACAGCTGTAACGTCGATATTTTTCTAGCACGGCTCTCGGTACACACGCATGATTGCTATGAAGCAGAAAAAGTTGATCCATTTGGTACATTCGCAAATAGTAAATCTTTCAGTCACCCGATAAGAATACAGAAGAAGCACACTAAACACGAATGCGATAGTTTCTTGCATTGAGCCTGAAGCACCCAAAATGGTAACATTTCTGTAACAAGCTTCCTGCAAGATAAACAAGCTTTATCTTGATTCGTCATGCGCTCTTCAAACGACGAATTGTTGATATCATTACGAACATGGAGGAGTAATCAACATAGCTTTGGTAATTTCTGACGACACCAGGACATGCATGTCGTTGCCCACATACTGTCCTCGATTTATGCCCGCACCAAAGGAACTCGGTTACTGTTGCACAACATCTGGAGGGGACGTTTTTCACCTTATTAAGCCGCAAATAAGCATGACTCTAATAAAAAAGAAGGAAAAGGCCTATTAACCCTGCATAACATCTTATTAAGACTGCTGAGCGTTATACTTGCTCAAGAAGAAACCGGTGTTTATTTAGAACAGCCATATCCCGGTCAGCACTCTATAGGCTGATCTATTGGGTGGTCTAACGTGGTCACCACAAGTCCCGCGCAACTCCCCAAAAAGAAAAAAAAACAACAACAAAAGAAATGAAGAAAGAAAGGCGAATCCGCGTCGAGAGTCTCTGGTATTGCTATAAGGCATCGGAATATTCTTCCCTTCAGGGCCTCTGCATCTATTTAGCTGCAGGTACGTCTTGATTGCGATTTGTAAATACTTGTGTGAAACAAGAACATAGTGCCAATTTCCTGAGGTAGTATTATACTTAAAGGAAACTGCCAGTATTACATTAAATTATTGGAATACCTCAAAATTTGCTCTTTTTAATGGTAAATCATGTTTTCCTTTAAAAAAAATTTTGTGTCTGTATCAAATTAGCCTGCTTCAATAGTATTTTGTGCGTGTCACGTTATCACGTCTCAATTCCTATTTTAAGTTTTCTCTCACCCATCTCCCTTTAACCGCCGGCTTCTTGGCTAATCCCTCGTAGTGGATAAGCTATGGGATGAGAAGCAAGCAAGCAGGCAAGGAAACGGTGAAGAAGAAGCCTTGTTTTTTTTTCTGCACTGCCGTCGTTCTCTAAAAGCAGCCCTTGTTATTAAACGAAGCTTTCTCATCGAACGTGTAAAGAAATTTCCTGGCCGCGACTTGCCAAATAGTCTTGTCTTTCGTGCCTTGCCAAATAGACGCGTGGCTCACGTCATGTGACACGTGCGCGAGGGACCGCGTTCACGCGAGAAAATGGGCGCGCGCGCGCCGCTTTCCATTAGGCCATGGAGGCAGGCATACAACCGGAAGAATGATAATCAGATTTACCCCTGCCTACTGCGTCGTTACTCTCTCAGCATACATCTGTTCTCAACGTTCTGATGTAAGAACTAGATCTGCGCGTTGCCCTCCCATCTACGGAAGCCTACTCTAGTAGTGGAAGGCACACAGAACAATACAATTTCAGAAACAGAACAGGTGAGTGGAAATCACGCAATATACCACACACAGTTCCAACAGCGTCAAGGGCACATACTTAACGTCTGAAGACAAGCTTAACGTTTCGTAAAAGTAGATATTATGATCATTCATTTCATGGACAGGGGCAGGGGAGCATCCCGAAGTGTGTCAAAATTGTACATGGTGTGTTTTCAGCCTAAAACACATTGCCATAGTTTTGGAAGCACTTAAGAGTACATTATTGTTTCTGCACCAGCTTGAGTGAAAAAAAATTCTTTTTGGGGTCAATTCAGCCCTGAGCACTGTTGACAGTCTTAAATAGCTCTAAATCGTCGGCATAGAAAGCCATGCTCTTCATATATTAAAATGTTCTTAGCACTAACAGAAAGCAGGGAATGCAATATCCATTCAAACACTTAATGTAGCGCAGAGGATAGATAGGCCGGCAGTTGTAGGCAGGATAGGTCGGCAGTAAGTAACTGCATGTCTAGTACCCGATTTGTGCAAGGGCAATATCCGTAACCTTCCAAGTGCTAGAAAACGCACTAGACTTTAGGGAACTATTGAAGATGGTTGTGAGAACAAGGACAAGTATACTTTCATACGTCTTAACCCTTTCAGATGCCACTGAATCCCTTTGATTGAAAACTTGGTTACACCACATTTCTTGCCCCTTCATATCATAGAATGTAGAGCTGCAGAAAAGATGAAGTTTCAATCGCTTGGCAATAATTTGAACTCCACGCAAAAACTAACTACAGGGACATCATATCTGATAAGCTAAACTATTTTATATTTAGAAAAGTTTGAAAAGCACTTATCTAGCCACTTGAAAGGTATGCCTCGTGCATGACCTTGCGAAAAACAATGAAAGAAGTGAACCAGCTACATACAACATACTGACACCGAGTAAAGACACCCTACCGTCTACCTTCCGCCTTCCGCTTATTTTGCATAAATCATTCCGCACGTTATTTAATATTGCAGCACAATTCCAATCATAAGTGTAGATTTAGGTGCACGATAACGAACCCCAGGTGGTAGAAATATCCGGAGTCATCCACTTCAACGTTCCTCATAATCAGATCGTTGTTTTGGCACGTGAAACCTCATTATTTAAAAAAATTATCATTTCTTTTAACATATATGCAACACATCCTAAATATCGTTACTTTTATAAGAGGTATTGCTGTTGATGCACTATCTTGCTGTACACAATTGTGTACCACCAGAACCACAAGAAAGGGAAGTTTTGAGGCAGTACATACGCTTTAAAACAGGTCTTCATTGACTCATAGCATACACAACATGCCTGACTGAGAAAGGTTATTTGAAGCATCTTTTACACAATATACGGTACAGAAATTACAGAAGTACAGAAGGCATCAGAAGTGTTCGAGACAACACCACCATTTTCATCAAGAAGACATACATGTTCGGCACTCTCTTTAGAAGAGTGAGAGCGCACGAAGCTCCATAATTATTTTCAATTATGTACCATGGTGGCTTCAACACAGTAAATGTCGTCGTAGTGATCATTCTAATAAATATAATCACAATCTTGGCCGAAACCTGGCACTCTAGAGAGCTCGCAAGGCTAAAGAAATGGCTGTAACTCGTAGAGAGCGTTTATACACAGCCGTATAGAGCAGGAGTTTCCAGGGTGCAGAAGACATCCACACCAGTGTTACATACAAAATGAGACGGGCCCGATCAGTATTCATAGGGGTGCTTCCGACGAAGAAGGTTGCACACGCAGCAGTTTTGTTGCGGCTGATGCGCATGGCAGCACTTTTTCCAGTGCCAATGCAAAGTTTGTTATTTGCAGGCCCAGTCGTTCCCCTTTCCAGAACGTATTTATTTCAAGCGCATATGCTGCATATCGGCATAATGTTTCAGTGGAAGTGTTAACTTGCTAATCGGATACGTTCTGCCAAGATGCATTAGGAACTTCGTTTTTAATCAACCTTCCTCCTGGCTATGGCTCGTAGCATCGACGCGAGAAACATTTTAGTGGAAGCTTGATGAAGACATTTGGGCAGCTTAAGAATACCAACTGCACAAAGCCCTGATGACACCTTCTCCCCTTCCCCGAAATGCACTCACACCGTCTGCTCTGTTAAAAAAAAATATAGATCAAAATAAATGACAGTTGCGTCGACTCAGTAGGCACTGCTTCTCAGGCAGGCATCAAAGCAATTCTGGTATACGCGGCTGCATGCACAGGTCTTGTATAATGTGGGTCCTCCTATGCATTCCAAGCAGATCATTTCGTTTTGCACTGCTCGAGTATGGGGACACAAAAACTAAAACATGAGCGTCGTGTCAACTTTCCTTCAGTGCGTCAGCCTACTTCAGTGGCGCACGGCCGATTTGTCCCCAACTAACCAATACGACGCCTGCACTTGAAAAAAGTGAGCGACTACACATTTGATCTTAGCCAAAAAGCTGAGAACCGAAGTGAGCGAAGGAGTACTGTGAGCTTGTACTGATTTCACATGTCGGACAGAAAAGCGCTTTGTCAACTGAAATGGATGGCATGGCTGATTGACACAGTTTCAATTAGTGGTATTTATTAAACCGCTATTTTGCAAGTCACCGTGCAGCCCTGGAGCCCCTTCGAACAGGAACACGGGTGTTGCAAGTCACATTGCGGGTGACTGTACATCCCATTCTTCGGCTCGCAGTGTCTTTCGCTTTCGAACGTTATCTTTGCTGCTGGAAACAGCGTAAATCTCATCCGTTAAACTTCAGTCATCTGAGGCCAGATAATTCACACACGAAACACGCCGCGGTTCACTACCCGAAGTTCCACACGATTCATGCACCCCATCACAAACCACACGATATCAGGAGTGCCATATTTTAATTGGCTGCAAGGCCAAATGGACCTGAAAATGAATTTCTTTCGACAGAGTTTCTCATCTGGGCTCGTTCAGTCGGTGGATGCGCTAGGCCTACGCGTAAGGTAAACAACATCGGCGGCCGGCGACTGCTGACTTTCCAGACTTCGCAGTTGGAAGCATGTTTCCATTCGTTTCGAGCACAAGAAAAGGCGAACGGGGAGCAGTCACAAGCATTCAGCAAAGGAGAGCAACCACGAGCGCGTGCCGGTGGCGATCCTGCTGACGCACAGGCTACTCTTCTTCGTTACAATACACACACAAAGCACAGACATTGCGCTATCGTGATTCCGTTGGATGTTTCAGCAGACAATCGCATTGCAACCGGCGGAACCCAGTCGGCAGGTTGGATTTCTCGGCGTGGTTCAAACTTGGCTCGGATCCACGTCGCACTGCCACATCCCACGGTCGTCGGTCGTGTAGTTGTCAGCCTAGTGCCACAACACTGTCTTTCGGGAACACTGTCGCGCGCGTCATGGGTCCAAAGATCTCGGACGATCGTTGATGGCCGCGTTTTCGCATCGGCACCCGTTATAGGCATAGCAACCGCAGGCCTATCAGCCTCTGAGTGGTGGGCGCTGGCGACGAGTCCGGCCTCTGATTCGTGCACGCCCGCACTGCGTCGCCACGCGTCGCCGATCTTCTAGCATCGGTAGTCAGCAAAATCTCTGTCTATCACCACGCATCACCTTGTTCGCGACCGACGCTTCTGACACATTTGACGTATTGGCGCTTGCCGAAGCGTACCGACGCATGTCAGTCGTTGGTGCTTTGAGGCCCAACCACCAGGATGCGTCGGCACGCTTCGGCACGCGCCGACAAGCGAACACGTTGCTTCGCGTCGCTTGGAAGTAAGGGATGATGATGGCGATCTAAAGAAAGGAAAGACGCTTGATTCTGCAGAAGAAAAAGGCACGCAGCCATTGGAAGCAAGCTCTGACGCGCGCCCACGCTCGCCCTAGAGCTCAGCTGCGGCACACAGTTGCTTGACCACTTTGTCTTCAACCGTCCAAGCCCGGTCTAAAACAGCCTGTGTAAACTGATCTCGAAACAATAAGTTAGTGATCCGTATGCTCTCTTAAGTAATAAGCATTGTAACGGTGCGTCTGTGCGCACGAGGAAAAGAAGAACCAATCATAAGTTTATTCGGAAAGTGCGATAATTTTCGCAGCAAAACTTGAGAAAATAAATGTTGCGCTGTTCGTGAACTGTCCTTCAACAACACAAAGCGGGAGGTCGAAGGCTGGGAATGTCCAATCGCAGCAGAAGATGGATCGGCTTCGCAAACTGTGTAATTTGTTGTTGTGCCAATGTCGTGGTGTCGCTCCTTCCTGTTGTCGCTCCTCTTATACTCGACATGGTAGCCCATCCTGATGTAGTATTATCGCACTTTTGTTTTACACCTGTGCTGGCAACTGTGATATCGCGATGTGTCCTGACCTGTGGTGTTTCCTCGTTATGACTGATGGGTATGCTTGTGCACAAGAAACGTCGCATGTTCACGTTTCGCTTCCCAAAGAATAGGATGCCATGCGACTCGATCCCTACTAGGTCGGTGCATAGTGAACGACACTTGCATTCAGCCTTTTCATTGCATTCTGTCCTGTTCCCGCTTCCAGATGCCGGAGCCTGAGCTGTCGACTGCCGATGGCGCCCTCTCTCTGCCTAGAACACATCGGTCTCGTGCCAGGAGGTCGTACTGCTCAGCGATTTGGCGCGCGTGGACCTACATTTGCGCCCACAGAATTTGTAGTAGGGGTTTCTTCCCTTTGTATCTGTAATCTTAGTTACGGCGTCGATGGTGGCCGAGGACTCACGAATGGATTGATGTCGCTTTCTGGGATTTTGCCCCCTCTCTTTGCTTGACCAATTGCGATGAGCTGCCCTTGTGTTGACCTGAATCTTGGACGGTGTAAGTGCATCCCGTGTAGAAGAACCGCCGGTCTTCCTGACTCGGGGCATCCGAACGCTACGCCTGCTCGGGGACGTGGCGGTAACACTCAAGCTGGGATCTCTCGAGTAGATTCTCTTTGCTTGACTCAGTGTGGGCAGACACGAGGCGGGCGGCAAGCACACCTGCCATGCAGTCTTCAGTTGTCTCGGCGGCATCATCTCGATTCGCTTTGCGGGTATGGCCTTGTAGACGTTCCACTCGTAGATGCCGAAGGACAACCTCTGAAACTGTCCCACCCAGGCTACGTAACACGGAACACGCTGTGCTTGGCCGTTTGTGCAGCTTCTACTATCGCCTATGCCGGAAATCCTACAAGGGATCGAGGCGTTTATCTAAGACTCGACGCCAAAACTATGGATGAAGCGGTGCCAATAGACGAAATATAACATCTAGATGTATATGTAGACCCTTATGATCCTGGTAACTCTTTTCTTCTTCAGCTTCTTCTCCTTTTCTTTCAGTGCACAGACGCGTTGTCACAACATTGGACATCAGCTATTACCATAGTTGCGCAATGTCGTAGGTCGAAAATTCTCTAGCTGCACTTCCATTTAATTTATTATTATTATTATTAATATTATTAAAGATCACCGTCCAAGCACGTCTTATACATGGTTAGCCAGCGAAGCTAAAACGTGCGGCCCCGGTGTTTATCACTGGGTTATTCCCGATGGTTCTTTAAACGACGGCTTGGTAGGCTGCCGGATCCTCGTTATCCATTCGCTGCTTGCGTTCGCCTGCACGAGCCTGTTGTTGTGCGCGGGCAGCAGCATCGGCACGGCGTAGACGAGCTCGTTCCCGGTTCTGCTCGCGGCGTTGCTGATCGAAAGCTGCCTGCTGCTCAGGAGTACGTATGACGCGTGTCCTACCTATTTCAGAGCTGGAGAGAAACTGCTGCGCGCGCGCTCTGCGGCGTCGGAGAGCAACTACATCAATATTTGCGCAAATAATCCAACACCACCTAGATAACAGAAGGCCTTTTCACTCCGGTTCGTGATGTCATGTTGCCTAGCCCGACTGCCATAGAATTCAATGGGGATGCT
Source organism: Dermacentor andersoni (assembly GCF_023375885.2). NCBI lineage: Eukaryota > Metazoa > Arthropoda > Arachnida > Ixodida > Ixodidae > Dermacentor > Dermacentor andersoni. The sequence continues at coordinate 143,026,982 of NC_092815.1, read as the reverse complement.
CCCGAGTAGGTAACCGTGATTTTGACGTCACCACTTTCATCACGCCAGCCTTGTCAATGGATATTTCGGGCCAGCTAGCGTGACGTCATGGATCGGAGTAAACAGGCCTTGTGCTATCTAGGTGGCGTTGTCAAATATCGCGCCTCTCCTTCTCGCTCTTTCTTTCGCGCATGCGCATGGAGTTGCGCCAGAAGAGTTTTCGTAACAATAGTGTAAAAATATGGACATCAGCACCTGCGCTCGCGTCGCCGTCTCTCTACAAGACCGTTTTGCGAACACCTGAACTACCACGCCATATCATATCAAAAGGTGGCGTATGATTTTAGTTTTGGTAGCTCATTGCAGAGCCAACTATGTAAGAATTAGGTGTGCACGATATCAATGAAAATCTGTATTTGAAGTATTGTCGCATAGTAGTGACGGCGAAGAGTGTTGGGTCAAAACGGGGAGTTACAAATTTAACTCTTTATTGGGCGAACTTTGTGCCCAATAACAGGAACAAGTAACACTAAATCGCAACGAAAGCGGGGAGCAAAGTGTGCGATCGTCAAAAATCTGACCTGCGGGTCGACAGCGACGGCTTTTAAACATCACTAGTCGGAAATTCCAGCGTATTGCGTGCTACCCGCGCTCCTACCTGAAACTACTACACAATTCGTGTCGCGTAGGCAATCAAATTGTACAGGGCTCGTCGACAACAGACAATGGATAGAACAATCGATACCATTCGCGGAGCTTCCGATACATGCAGGCGCGTCCAGCGCTGAGCAGTAACGTTGAACATTTGTTAGCCAGTGAAATACGGTCACAGGATACAGACACTATGCGTGTCACTATAATTATGCTCGTTGGTGTATGAAAGAAACACAATAAAGGGGGTGCTTTGAAAATCAGCGTAACAATTAAAACGCCTGTAGCACTCACAAAAAAAAAAAGTGTAGAGCAGCTGAAATTTACCTAACTCGTAGCTTGTTTTCTCCCGACTCTTGTTTCTGTCAAATCTTGTCCACGGAGCACATAACTTAATTTTCTAGCTTGGTTTGAAACATCAACACCACATTGGGAGAGCTTCACATTGAGCGACATTGAGCGTATTGCTTGAAAAGTGTAAAGACAATCTACGATTGCAACTGGTTTCAGCATGTTAAGTCTGTCTTTCTCGACATTCATGAAAGGACATACAATGCGGCACTACAAACTTGAGAATCGGAGGGTTATAGTAGGTGTCTTTCTTTGCCCTTTGCCAAGTCGTACTGCTGGAGCACTTATTCAAATGTATGGGGCAGCTCATTTGTATATTGTAAGAAATATGTATGTATATAAACAGGTTATTTTCACAATTTATACACTTCAAGTCAGCAGAAAAAAATACCACTTTGTGTACTGTTTTCAGCCTACTATGACGTTTTGACTGAGAAAGACATTCAACTTGTTCTGCGAAGCACGAAATAATTGCTGTGGCATAATATTTTCTTTTTCGCGCGGCACTGGATGCGCTAGCCAACCGTTATTAAACCTCAGAAGAGATTAATAGCACAATGCATGTGATAAAAAATAGTGTTTTATTTGAAATTCTTAATTCATGCATATTCTTTTTAAAACTTGTCACACAATAACAACATTGCAGAAAAGCTACTGCACTTATATAATGTGTTAGTATATATTAAATAAATACGATGTATACTACAATATACAATCAATAAATCAATTAATCAAATATTAACTATAGTGCCCTGGAACAGCTAGAGAGCCTTCGCGCCAGTGCACTTAAAAAGCAATGTGCAAGTCAATATGCACAGGAAGCACAAATGCGGTAGATAAAACAGTGCGATATAAACAAATACAGAAAAAGAAAACCAGGAAGCGTAAAAGGGAGTTAATCTCACAACATGAATATCTACACATATACAAAACACAGGAAATGAGCTCTGAAATACTTCAATACACGCACAATTCCTATTACATCTTTTTTTGGAGTTGATCTATATATGGGACAGTGTTTTATAAAACAAGGCCAGACAGAGAATGCGGAATGCTGCTTGGTTCAATGTAGCAGCAAGAAAGATTGCATATGATCAAGAAGCTCTGGGGAATGTATAATGCCATGGATCACCATATACAGGAACAAAAATTCTGATTAATAAATTCTTGAGTGTAAAGGTGCGAGTTGAATCCTATTTGAGAGGTCTGGATTATGGTCACCAGAATGGCAGGAGTGGTGCTTGAACATGGATATCAATTTATTCTGGACGCGTCCAATGAGGTCATAATTTGACTTGTACTTTGCACCCCCACCTAAAGAGGCATACTTTGGTAGTGGAAGGCACACAGCAGAATACAATTTCATGAACAGAACAGGTGAGTGGAAATCATGCAGTATACAACATGCAATTCCAAGAGTGTGGAGGGCACATTGGGCAGCTTTAGCGTGTGAAGAGGTGCTTGGCGTTTTGTCAAAGTACACACCCAGATCTATCTTTTCATTAGCCTTGGGCAGTGGAGCATCACGAATGGTGTATGAGAATTGCACATGGTGTGTTTTGCACGTATAAGTTAATGCCGTATTTTTGGAAGCATTTAAGCGTACCTTATTGTTTCTGCACCAATTTGAGAGTGAAAATAGTGTCTTTTTTGAGGTCAGTGCAGCGGTTACCACTGATGACTGTCTTAAATAGCTTTAAGCCGTAGGCATACAAAGCCATGGTCTTGGTTTCTTTAAATGTTCACAGCACTAAGAGAAAGCAAGGAATGTAATACCGATTAAAACACTTTTGATACAGCGTAGAGGATAGATATAATCCGGCAGTCAGTAACTGCACGTCTAGCATCCGATTGGTGCACGGTCAATATCCATACTACCTTTCCAGGTGATAGTAAACGTACTAGACATTAGGGAACTAGTGAAGATGTGAGACAAGGGACAAGTATGCTTCCACACGTCTGAAGCAGTGCAAGAGGAGAACTATCAGCCCCACAAGAAAGGGAAGGTTTGAGGCAGTTCACACCCTTTAAAACAAGGTCTTCATTGACTCATAGCATACACAACATGCCTGAGCGAGAAATGTTATTTGAAGCATCTTTACGCCACATACAGAACAGACATCTTCTACAAAGGCGTCAGCAGTGTTCAAGACAACATCACCAATTTCATCAAGAAGACATGCATCGGCAGCGCTCTCTTTAGAAGAGTGAGAGCGCACGAAGCTCGAGAAATGTTTTGAATTACGTGTCATCCCGGCTTCGACACGTTCTATGTGGTCGTCGTGATCCTTCTAATAATATTATTATTGATATTAATAATAATGATAATAATAATCTTAGCGGTAGCATGTCGCTCTAGACAGCTTGCAAAGCAAAATAGGCCGAGGCCCGTACGCTAGAGCGTGATGGAGTGATGGCCGTGATGTGCGTGATGGGGCTCAGGCGTAGCGACGGCGTGAGATGAGTGCTGTCCAGGGAGCCGGCAAGCACTCTGCAGAGTAGACAGGATAGTGAAATCTTGCGCTGGTATTGCAGGGTCTGCCACTTGTGGGCTTTCAGGCGATCCTCGTAGGCTGGCATGAGCTAACGATGACCGTAGAGACAGGAGTAGAGGGTGCGTGTTGCCTGGCACTGAACAAGCTGAAGTTTGTCCCCGAGGTGAGTTTGGTAAGGGGAGTATACTGATGAGCAGTAGTCAAGTCGTGGAAAAATGATAGAAGGGCAGAGTGCCCTGAAAACCTTAGGTCCCCAGGGAAGGGAGACACAGGACACAAACCCAAGAATGTGACGAGCCTTAGATACAGTGATGGTGACATCTGCGGAAAAGTAGAGAGTAGGCCTGAATGTTACACCCAGAATGGAAAGGGCCCGAACACCGAGCAGTCGTCATAGGGGCGCCTCCGAGGAAGTAGGCTGGACACACAGCAGTGCTGTTGTTGCTGATACGCATGGCAACACTTTTTTCAGTACTAGTGCAAAGTTTCTCATTTGCAGACGCGGTCATTGACCTTTACAGAAGGTGTTTATTTCAGGAGCATCTGCTGCATATCGGCAAAATGTTGCAGTGGAAGTATTAACTTGTTAAACGAACACGCTCTGCAAAGCTGCATTAGGAACTTGGTTTTGAATTATTCTTTTTCCTGGCTACAGTTTATGGTATCGCAGCGAGAAGCATTTTAGTAGGAGCTGAAGGGACTTGGGCAGTTTAAGCATACCGACTGCACAAAGCACTGATGACACCTTTTCCTCTTCCCCGCAATGCACTCCCACCATCTGCTGTTTCCATAAACACAAAGGAGGTCAAAATAAATTACAGTTTCATTGACTCAGTACGTGCTGGTTCTCAAGCACGCATCGAAGCAATCCTTCTATACGCGGCTGCATGTATGATGCAAGATGCGGTCTTGTATGATGCAGGGCCTCTTATGCATTGCACACGGTGCGCATATTGCAAACAGATAATTTCTTTTTGCAGTGCTTAAATATAATGACACAGAGACTCAAACATGAAAGCGTTGTGTCATGTTTGCTTCAGTGCGTCAGCGTTCTCGAGTTCTGCACGAGCGATTTATCCACAACTAGCCCATAAGAAGCCTGCACCTGAAAGAAGTGGGTGAAGGAGCACTGTGAACTTATACTTAACTGTATTGAGGTGCCGTATACAAGAGCGCACTGCCAGCTTCAATGGTCGGCATGTCTGCAGCCGTACGTACTTCACATTGTTCAGCTGCTAGTGTTTTTCGCTTTCGAAACTCATATTTGCCACTGGAAATAGCGCAGAGCTCACCCGTTAAACTTCAGTCGCCTGAGACACACTAAACACGCCACGGTTCACCACCCGAAGTTCCACACGGTTCCTTCACCCCACCACAAACCGCACGAAGTCAGCAGTGCCATATTTTAAATCACTGCAGCGCCAAACGGAACTCAAAATTTATTTCCTTCGTCAGAGTTTCGCAGCTGGCCTCGTTCACTCGCCAGTTACGAACTCGACGGACGCGCTAGGCCTACGCGTAGCGTAAACAACATCAGCGGTAGGCGAGTGCTGATTATGCTGACTTCGTAATTCGGAAGCACTTTTCCATTCCTTTGGAGCACAACAAAATACACATACAACAAGCACAGACGTTACAGCAATCGTGATTCATTTGGATGTTTTAGCAGACGATCGCATTGAAACCGGCGAAACCCAGTGGGCAGGTTGGATTTGTTGGCAAGGTTCGAACTTGGCTCGGATCCACGTCGCGCTGCCACAAGCCACGCTCATCGGTCGTGTCGTTGTGACAGCATTACAACACTGTCTTTTGGGAACACTGTCGCGTGCTATGTGCGTCCAAAGAACTCCGACGATCGTTGGTGTCCGTGTATTCGCATCGGTGGCCATCATAGGAAAACAGGGTGCCTACCAAGTTGACATTTCGAAATTCCCTGAGCTTTCCAGGTTTTCCCTAAGTGCCTTTCCAATATTCCCTGACTGACACAGAACATTGTTGTATGTCAAGACGGGCTGACACCATGTCGCCCAACGCTGTCACACTCTAGTAGGCATGTTAAAAAAGAAAAAAAAAACCTAATCCCGTTTGAATGGTAAGGCGTAGTGTTTGTTTTATTAAAAAAAAAAAAAGAAGGGACCGGTTCGTAAAATGCACGAGTAAAATATATTGAAAGAAATGGTACAACCTATTACATACAGAGTCGAACATTCTCAAACACGGATAAAAAGGAGATGTCTACAGAATCAAATGTTTTCGAATATGAGCTAGTTCTATCAACTCATAGCAAGCACGTTGGTGCGAGGGGCGAACTCTGTCACAAGTAAGGTTCTGCCTCGAGGGCTTGTAAGTCAACCTCAACTGTCCTGACATACTCTAAGCCCTCACAAGACGCCCCAGTGTTGCGTATGCCTGTTTTAAAACATCATTTTGGTTTGAATGAGGGACACATGCATCTGGGCGTCAGCTAACAACTTTTTTTTTTGAGCTCAAGCTCCTTTAAAGAAGCGGCGCTACGCTTCCTTTCCCGTTCATTTCTCAATGCGTAGGTCCTTTGTTAATCTTGTCCTTCTGTCGCGCGTTCCCCCTAAGGGCCATTAGAACCATCCTCTTGGTCAGTTGTACAGTCAACGTCCTATTTTTTGGACTCCCAGGGGCCACAAGAACGTCCGAAAAATCGGGTAGTTCGAAAGAATAAATGCATGCATTTTACTTCCGTGAAGGGCTCAAATTACCGCAGGCACATTCGAAAAATTTCTAAAGGCATGGTACACCTATTAGGCATATCAGTTCTCTATGCTGCGACAGGAAATGGCTGGTGCACGCGCCTATGATTAACGAATATATGCTGTGTCCGGTAACAGTTGCCTCTTCCCACGCTTGTTACACTTGACTGCAATACTTTCGCGTATGCTTCACCGCGTATCGCGCCTGTAAAAAAGCGAAGCTAACTTTTGGGGACCGGCATTATGCAATGCGTCGTGATTTTCAAGCTTCGAAGACAATCACGAGGACCACGAAGGCGGAGTTGGTGCCATTGCTCACAGCTGCGAATTCTTTCAATGAAAAATACGGCACAGAAGAGCAGGAAGGTTAATAGATAATGTCGAAGCAGCAAGGCCCAGCGTTGCCGCGGTGGTGGCGGCTGCCAGCGGATCTGCGGTCGAGAGCGCCGGTTCGAAGGGGTGAGTTAATCGAAATGACGGCGGTGGTAGCTTTGATTAATGCCATTTTCGATCTGCGGTCAGGGCGAGAAATCCGGATATCAAATGGCAAAGGGTTAGTGCGTCTGAAATTTCTACGTTCTTACAAGTTGACTCTATAGGGTGCATGGCGGTGCCACGGAGCCGTCCAAATTATTGGGCGGCCGTAAGGTCGGTCATTCACGGTACAATGGCAACTCCTCCAGTCCTTTCTGTTACTCTCTGTTTCGCGATGCAGCATTACCGCGACTTTCGTTCCTTTCAATAAAATTAGAGCGAATTTTCCCTGACAGAAGCACAAGTTCCCCGAGTTTTCCCGGGGTATTTCCAGACTAGTAAAAATTCATTGAGAGTTCCCGGTTTTCACAGTTGGTCGACATCCTGTGCATAGCAACCAGAGGCCCCATAACCTCTGATTGGTAGGCGCCGGCGACGCGTCCAGCCTGTGATTGGTGCACGTCGGTGGTGCGTCGCCACCTGTCGCGGATCTTCTTGCATCGGTAGTCGGCAAAATCTCTGCGCGTAACCACGCGTCACCCTGCTCACGACCGACGCTTCTGAAACATTTGACGTATTGGTGCGTGCCGGAGCGGGCCGACGCATGCCAGTCGTTGGGGATTTAAGGCGCATCCACTGGCATGCGTCATCACACTTCGGCAGGTGCCGACAAGCGAACGCGTCGGTTGGATCAAATAAAGGGCACATAACTACTGGACACAAACTCTGACGCGCGCCGCTGCTTGCATCTCGGCTTGGGCGCATGGTTGCTTGACCATTTTTTCGACTGTCCACGTCCGGCATAACACAGTCTGCTGGAAACTGAGCTCGAAAAAATAAGTTTGCGAAACAATCCGTATGCTCTCCTAGAAATTAAATATTGTAGCGACGCGTCTGTACGCACGAACAAAAGAACCAAGCACGTTTATTCTCAAGGTGCGATAATCTTCGCAGCAATATATGGGAAAACAAATGTAGCGCTGTTCGTAACCAGTCCAACAACGCACAGCGGGATGTCGAAGGCTGCGAATAGCCACTCACAGCAGAAAATGGATCGGCGTCAGAAGCTGTGGAATGGGTTGTTGTACTAATGTTATGGCCTTAGTTAGGCGTAGGCTCTGACAGGATTCTCCTCCTGCATCCTTTGTGCTTCCTTCCTGTTGTCGCTGCACTTGTACTCGACGTGGTAGCCCATCCAGATGCAGTATTATCGTGTTTTTCGTTTACATCTGTGCTGTAGACTGTGATATCGCGATGTGTTCTGGCCTGTGGCGTTTCCTCGTTATGACTGATGGGTGTGCTTGTGCACAGGAAACGTCGCATGTTCGAGTTTCGCTTGCCAAAGAATAGGCTGCCATGTGACTCGATCTCTACCAGGTCGGCGCATAGTGAACGACACTTGCATTCAGCCTTTTCATGGCCTTCCTTCCTGTTGCCGCTTTCATAGGCCGGTGCCTGGCCTGTAGATTGGCGATGGCGTCCTCTCTGTGCCCAGAACACATCGATCTCGTGCCTAGAGGTCGTAATAGTCAGCGACTTGAAGCTCATCTGCGCCACGTCTGCGCCCACAGAAGTTGTAGTAGGAGTTTCTTTCGTTTATATTGGTAATCTTCCTAGTGACGTCGTCACTGCTGGCCACGAATGGATTGATTTCACTATCTGGAGTTTTGCCCCCTCTCTGTACTTTATGAATATCGACGAAGTGCTTTTGTGTTGAACTCGATCTTAGACGGGGTAAGTGCGTCTCGTGTAGAAGAACCACCGGTCGTCCTGATTCGGGGCATCCACCGGCTTTCCGCCGCCCGTTTCCGCCCGTTTCCGCCGGCCACCCGTTTCCGCCGGCCGGCGCCGAGGAACCGCCGCCAGAGTCCGAGACTTTGCCTGCCTCGCGCTAGGACGAGGACGACGCACCGCTCTTGTTCTTGTCTTCGCCACCCGACGAGCGGTTCTTCCGAGCCGTTTTCTTCGACAGCTTGTCATTGCGTGCCTTGACGGCTCCCTTACCGTCAACTGTCCAGTCGTCGCTCTTCGACGTCACCGAGTCACTGGACGCAGCCGCGCCGCGGGGTTTCGAGACACACGTGGTCTGCGTGCATCGACAACCTGTCGCGTTGATGTAGTACTGCACCGCGTTGATGCAGTAGCCAAGCTTGGCGGTCCCTTCTCCAACGGTGGCGCTGGGAGCTACAGCAGCGCGTAGGAGACAGCTCTGCCTCCGTGTCCCATGCCAGACCCGATGACGGTGACAAAGGAGGAGCCTGCGGAAACGCTCTTCAGCGAAAGCCAGAGCTGCAGCTCGCACTGCGGAGATGGTCACGCAGAAGGCCAGGCAGGCGTCGTTACTGGCTGTGGAACGGGCGCCGCCCGCCTTCCCCGCGATCATGGTCCGTCCCGTAAAGCAGCCGGAGCCCCACGTGACTGGCGCCAGTGCGGAGCGGCGCGGTCCCTCAGTCCACGCCAGCATGCCCCAGTACTGGCCGGTCGCGTACAAGAGCGCCCAGCCGAGCCTTGAACCACTGCTCGCGCTCACGAGACACTTCGTCCTCCCCTTCTTCGACTGCTGATTCCGATGCCGGAGTTCCGATGATGACCTTGACTCTGATGGTGATGATGGCGGAGTTCCAATAATGTAGATGTACATCTTTGTGATCCTGGTAACACTTCTTCAACTTCTCCTTTTCTTTGAGTGTACATACGCGTTGTCACAATATTGGACATGAAGTATGACCATGGTTGCGCATGTCATATCTCGAAAACTCTCTTGCTGCATTTCCATTTTATTTATTATGAACAATAATGTTATTATTATTATGAAAAACTCGCAGTGCCGCTCGAAAGGCGAAGCACCGATTGTTATAGCAAATTAGAAGACAGCTGTACGAAGTAAGGATAGCAGTTTTATCGGCCATATAAACTTGTAAACATTCGCTTACTAACTACATTAACAATGATACAATGTGTAAGCGTGACTCGACGAAGACGTAGAAAGAAACTGACACACAGACACAGTACTGTGTTTGTGTGTGTGCGCCTTTCACGTCCTCGTTCAGTCGCGTTTACGCATTCTATCACGGATTCAAACCAGTTAGCCCGTCAATGTGTTCTAAATTACCCAGCACGGTGTCACGCGCGCCCACGTAAACATGAACACATCTCGCTCGATGAGCGCGGACACTCGCTGTCGAAATGCTGGAGTGAGGAATCGCGGCAGCAGCAAGCAAATTGACCTTCATGCATGTCTCGCTTCAGCGTGAACGAAACGTCGAAAGCGCAGCGCATATGAAGCTACCGGCACTACGCGCACTCTACAACCGATATCGATTTGAAGATGAGGCCTGCGCAGGTACGCACTTTATCCGCGTCGCAGATCGCTTTCAAGACGAGCGGCGTTGACGCGTGCCTACGGCGTCCGTGATTACTACTACGGCTTCCTACTAAGGCGTCCTACTACGGCGTCCGTGATTCGCGCGGCTAACGCCGTAGCAGACGCCCCGGATGTCCACTATTACGGGGCGGCGGGCCAGGAGGACAACGAGGCACCGTAGCAACCGTCGGAGAACAATGCCCCTCGTTCCTCGCCTCAGGCCCATGCCTCGCGCGCCACGTGGAGAGGGCACGCATCCTGGCCGCTTTCCTCACTCACGCACGCGAGATTAAACCGCGTTCGCCGGCTCAACTTCCCACGCTTTCACTCATGCGGAGCCTCAAGGCGAGGGGAACGGAAGAAATGCGCCAGGAGTATCCATAATATTGCTGTCGCAATAAAGATAGCCAGCAAAGCTGAAATGTGCGGCACCGGTGTTTAACACTTGGTTAATCTCGACCGTTCATTAAACGACGGCTTGGTGGACTGCCAGATCCTCGGTACCCATTTGCTGCTTGCGCTCGGCTGCAGAAGCCTGTTTTTGTGTCCGTGCTGCAGCATCCGCACGGTGTAGACGAGCTCATTCCCGGTTGTGCTCTGCGGCGTTGCTGATCTAAAGCTGCCTGCTGCTCAGGAGTACGTATGACACGTGGCCTACCCATTTTGGAGCTGGAGAGTGTTGCAGTCTCACCGCTGGCGCCAGTTGTTGCATCTGGGTAGCAAGCCCCAAGGGTAGCGTTGGCCTGGCGGCCTGGGGCACAACTGGAAGCATCCGCAGGTCCCGGCAAAGCATGAGTCGACTGCTAACAGAACAACTTGTTTATTCTAGCATCGCAAAAGAGCGGGCGGTCAGGTCGACCGAAGTGGAGAGACGGGAGAGCACGTTACTCGACAGAAGAAATCGGAGCCTCTCTCCTGGCGTCTGGGGGCAGCTGCTTTTATACTCTCGGAGTCGCGGACAAGAAGGAACGTCTCTGGATGAGGCCACGTGACGGCGGCGCTCGGGCACGTTGAGACTAGAAGGTGACGCATCCGCCGGGCCGGCGCCGGTCAGACCTCCTCGCTTCACACTTGGGGAGCTCCTCTCCCCGGCTGCCGCGCCTTGACATGCGTGGGCACCAACATGCACACACACACACACGAATACACATGGCATTGAAACATGCCTGGACGCGCTTGGCGGGGAGGCGTTGCGGCAGCGCTGAACGGGCCAAAATGTCCGCCGCTTTGAACGAAGCCCCGGCGTCCGTTGCATCCGCGCCGGCTATACCGCGCGTCGTAGGCGAAACGTAACAAGAGGAACTGCTGCGCGTGCACACGGCTGCGACGGAGAGCAACGGCTTCAATAGTGGCGCAGCTAATCGAACACCACTTAGATAACAGAAGGCCTTTTCACTCCGACCTGTGACGTCATGTCACATAGCCCGACTGCCACCGAATCTAATGGGTAGCGCAATAACCCTTGTACTACAAGACGAACTTCCACCAACTAGCCCAACTAACCATTCTAATGCTCCCGAGTAGGCAACATTGATTTTCACGTCACCACTTTCATCAAGCCAGGCTTGTCACTGGAAATTTCGAGCTGGCGTGACGTCATGTATCGCAGTAAACAGGCCTTACGCTACGTTGGTGGTGTCCATTAATCGTGCGCCTCTCTTTCTATTTCTATGTTCCGCCCATGCGCATGAGGTTGGGCCGGAGGAGTTTTCAGCATACAGGAGACCGACAGATGGACGGACCGACGGATGAATTGGCTAGCCATATACAGCTTCGTTGTAAAATTAGTTTCTTTATTGAATGTACGCTTGCCGCAACAGTTTACCTTTGGAGTAACAATAGTGCACAAAATATCGACATTAGCGCTTGCGCTCACGTCGTCGTCTGTCTACAAGATCACTTTGCAAACACCTGGACTACCACGCCATATCATATCAAAAGGTGTCGATTGATTTCAGTTTTGGTAGCTCATTGCACCGCCAACTATGTAAGAATTAGGCACTCAAAGTATCACGGAAAAATCTGTATGTGAAATATTGTCACGTAGTAGCGATGATGAAGAATGTTGGCTGAAAACTGAGACTTTAAAATTTAACTCTTCATTGGGCGAACTTTATGCCCAGAGGAACAAGTAACACTAAATAGCAACGAAAGCAGCGAGGAGAAGAACTTAAACACGTATAGCACTCGAAAAAAACCCATCTAGAACAGCTAAAATTTACTTAATTCGTAGCTTGTCTCCTCCCGATTCTTGTTTCCGTCGAATATTGGCCATGGAGCGCCTAATTCAATTTTGAAGCTTGCTGACCATGCGGTGTTGAAGAATCAACACCGCATCGGGAAGTCTTCACATTCAGTGATATTGAGTGTATTGCTAGAAAAGTTTAAAGGGAATCTACTATTGCAACTGGTTTGAGCAGGTCAATTCTGTCTTTCTCGAGATTGATGAAAGGACATACCGTGGGCCACTACAAACTTGATAATCGGAGGGTTAAATAGGTGTTTTTCTTTGCCCTTTGCAAAGTCGTACTATTTCAGCACTTATACATATGTATATCGGCCGCTCATTTGCATATTACATATATATATATATATATATATTATGCACTTCAATTATGCACTTCAATTTATGCTCTTCATGTCACCAGAAGCCGCTATGTGTACTGTTTTCAGCCCACTATGGCGGTTGGACTCAGAAACACACTCAGTTTGTTCTGCGATGCACATGATAATTGCTGTGGCATATTATTTGTTTGCACAGCCCTGGATACGCTAGCCAACCGTTATTAAACGTCACAAGAAATTAATAGCACAATGCATGTGATCAGATACGTAGTGTTTTATTGCATTTTGTGAATTCTTGTATGTTAAAGAAAAACAAGTTGTTAGACTATACCAATGTTACACAATATCTACTACTCGAAAATAATATACTAGTACATAGTTAGAAAATCACGAATTTATACCACAATAATAATAGATCAATCAATTAAATGTTTACTATAGTGCCCAGGAACCGCTAGAGAGCCTTCGCACCGGTGCACTTAAAAGCAATATGCAAGCCAGAATGTACAAGGACGACAAATGTGGTAGACAAAACGATAGGCTGTAGAGAAACAAATGGGGAAACAGGAAGAAATGAAATGTAAAAGGGAGTTAATCATACAGACTATCTAGATATATACAAAACACAGGAAATGAACGTCGCAGCTCGACCTCCTGCTCACAGAATTTGTTGAGGGATCGAATACATGAATAATAAATGCATTGCCAAAGATGCTGCAAACGAATTTTTGAGTGCTACGCACTGTCAAGACGCGTAAAATATGCATTCTTTTTCTTAAAAGAATATACTCATATATCCGAAAAATTGTGACCAAAATAGCTGATGTCAATGCTTCCATGTTTTTTGTCTTGTAGTGCGAAATACGGGCGCCAGCAGAAGACGAAGATGAAGAAGACTGTCGTTGGTGGTGGTGCTCGCGCTCGCCCCGTTCGGCCGTTGTCTCTTTCTGTGCATTCATTTCGACCGCCGAGCGCATATAACCTTAAACGCGTGCTATCAGTCTGTTTCATAAGCAAAGAAAATATGACATGAACTTCAGAACTCGATGAGTTCGAAACTAGCAAAGTAGTGCATGTAAAAACGTAAAGACTATGAAATGAACAAATTGAGGACAAATAGGTTAATGAAACTTTGTCACTAAAGAACCTTTTATTTTACATTTTTGTACATATGCAACGGCCAGTTAAAAATCTCAATGACGCTGTCATTTGTTCCAATGTACTACGCAGGAGCAGCTGTCACCAGTCGTGTATTGTGAGTACTTGCACCGAAATTATAGCCGCATCAGAGAGAACGTATAAAAATCAGGAGTTCTGCAAAATATACAAGGGCGAGTCAAATGAAAGTGAGCCAACGCGAATTTATGACAAACGGGGTACTTTATTTAAGAATAGTCTCCATGAGCATTTAGACATTTGTTCCACTGACTAACTAGTCGCGTGATTCCTGTCTGATAAAACTCCTTGAGTTGCTGCTTCTAAAAGTATGTAACTGACTTTTTCACGTCATCGTCCGACACGAATCTGGTTCCCAGCTTTTTTAAGTGCTCCAAAAGGAGGAAGTCACAAGGCGACCGTTCTGGGCTCTATGGCGGATGTTGAAGCGTTTCCCACTTGAACTTTGCCAGTTTTGTATTACCCACATCAGCTACGTCGGGACGGGCATTGTCGTGGATCAAGATGACCCCATTCGTCAATTTTCCACGTCGTTTGTTCTTGATTACGACACGCAGACGATCCGGCGTTTCACAATATCGGAAGCAATTCATAGTCTCCAGAAATTTAGAAAATTCGATCCGCAATGGCTCCTGACGATCGAAAAAAAAGTCAACAGCATCTTTCCGGCGGGAATGAAGGTCATTGCTTTCTTTGGGGTGGTGAATTTGAATGTTTCCACTGTAAGCTTTGCCTTCGTATTTCAGGCTCGTAGTAGTGGCACCATGATTCCTGCCCGGTCACAATTGCCGACAAGATGTTGTCATTCTCATTGTGATACCGGATCAGATGAGTCAAGGCAGCGCCGAGCCTCTCCGTCTTCTGGCAGTGGTTCAAAATCTTGGGCACCCATTGCGCACACAAGAGCCGATAACCGAGATGTTCATGAATTATGGCGTGAACCAAACCGTGACTGATGTTCACATGCTCTGCCAGTTCATCGAAGCTTATCCTCCCTTCTTGTCTAATCAGCTCATCAACCTTTGCAGTTGTGTTGGGGGTGATTGCACGGTGGCTTTGGCCCGGTCTTGGATCATCTGCAACTTTCACGTTCTTCTTTCAACCTTTTGCTCCAACACTTCACAGTGGCCGATGAAATGCAATGTTCAACGTACACGGCAGCCACATGGCGACTTTTTGAGAAACACCTTCAGCTGTGGAAAAACCTCACGACACCACGCTGTTCAACTTTTGAAGCATTCATTATGTCACGCAACCATGTTCAACCCAATGTATGAGAGCAATAAAGAACATCTATCCAGACACTTGCTTGTCACTCTTGCAAAAGAGAGATGCCTGTGCGCTGCGCGCATGCCTCGCAGATAACTAACGGAACCATCATTGCGCGGGGTTCGTTGACTCACTTTCATTTGACTCGTCCTCGTACACTAGGAAGGCGAAGATACAATGGAATATACAAATGCGAAGATACAGCTTCACAAAGGGCAAAAAAGTGTCCCTGGAAACAAAGTTCCCTGCACGTATACACAAGACCTCGCCACAGCATATTTAAATATACGTATAAGTATCCAATAAGTCTACATATCTATCAAAAGGTCACTGCATATAATGAGTCAAACAAGGCAAATAAACATGTTGCGCAATCACATACTCACAGGTCACAGAATTCTAGAGCCCGTCCTTCATTCCATCCACTTCCCCCGATGTTTCGCGCACGACGGAAGGCGGCGCGCTTCCTCCCCGCTTTTCTCTTTTGCGCACACAAAACTGAGCCACCATTGTCGGCTAATCGATGCCACCGACCCCTCCCCCCCCCCCCCCCCTCACCACGCTTTCACTCACACATACAGCATGCGACGCGCGGTCACGATGTTATCGCCCTTGGACTTTATACGGAACATGAGGGTGACGGCAGGAATGCGCATTGGGTGTCCATATAAGTGCTATCGCAATAATATATTACGGGTATCCGGCAAATGAAGCGTACCGTGACCCATGACTTTTCGCAAAAGAAGTAACAAAATCGAACTTTCACCATGCGACAATTCGCAGCGCCACAACAATGTCTTCTTTTTTTCTGTTGTGGGGAGGGGACACCGAAATGAAAAAAAAAAAAAACGCGAAGGAGAGCATGTTGGCCCCGATCGAATGCCTAGCCTAATTTGGGCGCCTTATGCGGCTACCGAAGTAATATCGAAGAAAACGTAAGACGCTTGGTCCACAGAGAACCATACGCACACTGCTCGGTGTCCTACAGCAGCGAGACAAGACTTCCCGGAGAGGTTGCGCTCGAACGAACGCGTCACAATCCGTCGAGTCCGCACAGGGATGGCGGCGAGCGACCATTGTTTCTTATTCTTGTCTGCAAGCAAGGAAGTGTCCAAAACTCTGCCAGGAAAAATTCACTCGGCAAGAGAAAACCGAAGGCGCACCCAAGTGCGCCGCGCGGTGGTCGGGGTAACATGAGAAAAACGCATGAGCTCTGGCTGGTTCCGGCAGCGCGCGAGTAGGTTAGCGAAAAAGAACGAAAAAATAGGCTCAACGTGTCCTGCGAGTAAAAGTTAAAGCAGAAAAATAAATAAGAACGTAGTTAGCTTTGCTGGCTTTGTGTCTTGACATGGATGCGTTAGCGCAGGGTTAAAATGATATTCGTTTTGTGACATGACGGCACAAATGATCCACCACAACGCTTCGTCTCAACGGACCTCGCTGCGTGCTTCGTCAACTTGTTTGATAGTGTGTTGATTAGGCTTGTCTCGTATGTTGCGATGTACGACTTTAGAAAAGTCAATGCACCTTTGGCGTCAAATGTTTATTACATCAAACCCACCAAGTTCCGGAATTGAAAATCTAAAGCACAACTTTGGAAATGTCAATGCACCTTTCCCATCAAAAGTTTATGATAACTTTATAGCCATAAAGTTTCGAAATTGACATCCATGCACTCCGTAGATTCCGTAGATCCGTAGAATGATGTCACAACGAGCCTGTTCGCCATCGAAACGCTTTGACGCTTTGCGCTCCGATGGGGCTCCCCGTTATATGACTCCTGGTGCATGGGCGTTGCCGCGAAATCCAGCCCGAGTTCGTAATGTTCGCGGTGAAATGTCTTTGCGAGCGTGAAAAAGACATTCTAGACAAAATCCATAATGATTGGTGGCGCCGGAGATTGCTTTGGGCGGCGGTGCATAGACAGCACGAAAACATTTCGGGAGGGGGGCAGGGCTGAAGCCACATAAGCCTCCCCCCCCCCTCCCGTGGCTACGCCCCTGAGACAGGCAGTTGGGAACTGCATGTCTGTCTAGCACCTGATTTGTGCACGGGCAATGTCCATACTGCTTTCCCAAGTGCTACAAAACGTACTAAACTTTAGGGAACTAGTGAATTGCTTGTGACAACAGGGAGGAGTATACTTGTATACGTCATAAACGTTTAAGATGTATGCGACACATTTTAAATATCATTAATTTCATCAGTGCTTTTGGCTGTCGATGCACTATCCTGCTGCACACAGCGTCTGGTAGGGTTAAGCACTGCAGGAGGAATAGCACGCGCAGCACAAGAAGGGGAACGTTTGAGGCGCTTCATACACATGAAAACAAGGTCTTAATTGACTGATAGCATACACACCATGTCAGGTTGCGAAGGAAGGTTATTTGAAACTTATTCTGCACTATATACAGAACAGAAATGGTCTGCAAAGGCGTCAGGAGTGTTCGAGAGAAGATCACGAATTCTACATACATACACCTTCAGCACTCTGTTTGGAAGAATTAGAGCGCAAGAAGACGCAGCAATATTCTGAATTGCGTGTCACAAATTCAGTGTGGTCGTAGTGATCATTCTGAACACAACAACAACAACAGCAACAACAAGAACAACAACAACAATAACAACAACAACAACAACATAATAATAATAATAATAATAATAATAATAATAATAATAATAATAATAATAATAATAATAATCTTAGCAGCAGCATGACCCTCTAGACAGCCTGCAGAGCTGAACAATAGGCTGATGCCCCTAAGGTAGCAAGCCATCCAGAGCAGGAATTTTCGAGTGCAGGACACACACACAGGGCAAGAACTGGGCAGTCGACGGGCGCACAACGCGCAGGAGCGCCGATTCAGTCCGGTTGCAAGGAAGGGGAGTCCGAATGGTCAGGCGGATGGAGAGAAAGCTCTGTATGCCAGAAATAAGCATGGAGTTGCGGTGTCGGACCGTACAGGCGTGATGGGGCGAAGGCGTACTGAAGAGGAAAGATGAGTGTTGTCCAGAGAGCTGTCAAACACCCTGCAGAATAGACAGAATAGTGCAATCTTGCACTGGTATTGCAGGATGTACCACTTGTGGGCTTTGAGGCGATCCTCTTAAGTTGGCACGAGCTTGCGACGACCGAAGGTACAGAAGTAGAGGGTGCGTGTTTCCTGGTACTGAGCAAGCTGAACTTTGACAGCGAGGTGACTTTGGTATGGGGACTGTACTGATGAGCAGTACTCAAGTCATGGCACAATTACAGAAGTGTAGAGTGCTCTGGAAACCTCAGGTCCACAGGAAAGTGAGACGCGGTACACAAGCCCAAGAATGTGACGAGCCTTAAATACAGTGCTGTTGACATATACGGAAAAGTCGAGAGAAGGCCTGAATGTTACACTCAGGATGGGAAGGGCCCCAACAGCGTTTATAGGGGTGCCTCCGAGGCAATAGGTTGGACATGCAGCAGTTTTGTTTTGGCTGATACGCAAGGCAGCACATTCTTCAGTGCTACTGCAAAGTTTGTTGTTTGCAGGCCCAGTCGTACTCCTTTACAGGAAGTATTTATTTCAAGCGCGTATGGGGCAAATCTGCATTATTCTGCTGTGGAAGTGTTAACTTTCTAATGAAACATATTCTGCGAAGATGCGTTAGGAACTTGGTTTTGAGTTAACGCTTTCCCTGATACAGTTATAGTATTGCAGCAAGAAACATTTTAGTGGAAGTTGAGTAGATTTGGGCAGGTAAGCACACCGATTGCGCAAAGCACTGATGACACCTTTTCCCCTTCCCCACAGCGCGCTTACACCATCTGCTTTTTCCATAGGCAAAAAAAAAGAGATCAAGGGCCAATTACAGCTTCATATAGTGAGTACGTGCTGCTTCTGAGGCAGGCGTCAAGCCTGGTATACGGGGCTGCATGCATAGGTCTTTTATGATGCAGGTCCTAATATACGTTGCACCAGCTGCACATATTGCAAACAGATCACTTTGCAATGCTTAAGTATAAGGACACACAGACGCAAACATGATAACGCTGTGTAAGGTTTCCTTCAATGCGTCACAGTTCTTGAGTGGTGCACGAGTGATTTATCCCCATCTAGCTGACAGGACGCCTGCAGTTGAAAGAAGTTAGTAATGAAATGTCGAGAACTTCTACTAATCTGAATTCACATGCCGAATAGAAGAGCGCACTGTTAGCTGAAACAGACGGCATGGCTGATGATGCACTTGCCATTGTTGCGCTTCTAGCGTCTTTCACTTTTGAAAGTTGTCGTTGCCGCTGGAAGCAGCGCAGAGCTCGGCCGTCAAACTTCAGTCAGCTGAGACCACATATTTCATACACGAAACACGCCGCGGTTCCCCACCCCAAGTTTCACACGGTTCATTCACCACATCACATACCACACGAAGCCAGGACTGCCATATTTTAAAACGACGCAGCGTCAAACGGAACTTAACATTCATTTCCTTCGACAGAGTTTCTCAGATGGCTTCGTTCACTTGCCAGTTACGAACTCGAAGGGCGCGCTAGGCCTACGCGTAATGCGCACAACAGGAAAGTGGTGATTATCCACACTTCGTAGTTCGGAAGCTTGTTTCCATTCGTTTCGAGCACAACAATATATACGCACACCAAGCACAGACGTTGCGGCAATCTTGATTCCATTTGATGTGTTAACAGACAAACGCATTGAGACCGGCTGAACCCAGCGGCAGCTTGGATTTGTCGGAGTCGTTCGAACTTTGCTCGGGTCCACGTCGCACTGCCAGAGCCCACTGTCGTCGGTCGTGTAGTTGTCGGCCTAGTTTCACAAGACTGTCTTTCGGGAACACTGTCGCACGTGTCACGAAGCTAAAGAACTCGGACGATCGTTGGTGTCTGCGTCATCGCATCGGTGGCAATCACAGATAGGCATAGGAACCGGAGGCCTCGCAGCCTCTGATTGGTGGACGCCGGTGACGCGTCTAGCCTTTGATTGGTGCACGCCGGCGTTACGTCGCCACGCATCGCCGACTTTCTAGCCTCGGTAGTCAGAAAAATCTTGGCGCGTCGCGACTGTCACCCTGTTCGCGACCGACGCTTATGACACATTTACGTATTGGCGCGTGCTGAAGTGTGCCGACCACGGAGGAAGGAAAAAGATAGGAGGAATCCTTAGGTCACGTAGCCAGCCTTGGTAAGCGAACGCTCCGTGAAGCGGCAGTGTTGGCGCAATACATGACCTCTTGCGTCGAAATCACGCAGCAAATCGATATTTGCCGAGAGGTTTGGTTACCGGTAATATTTATTCGGTGCGCGCTCGGCCGGCAGCTGCTAGCTGCTCACATGGAGGTCTCCATGGCTGCTCAGATCTCTGGTCACATTTTCCTCTGAATGCTTGTCCCCGCTTCGGTCATTTCCTGCAAAGCACGTGTTCCGCACTTTGGGCAAGTTTCGAGAAGTTTACAATCCAACGTCAGCGCACTTAGGCTACAGTCAGTCAGTGGCATACTTCTGCAATGTGTACAGGGCGAAGTCGTGATAGCGAAAGCCACCTCAGGTTGCATACACGATGTCTGTGGGTGTACAAAAACGCTTTCTGCTAAAGTCGGGCTGGGCAGGACGCATTTGTCGGTCAGGTAAGAACTCAGCTGCCAACAAACATTGTCACTGCTGAAAGACACATACACATAAAGAAGTGTTGTGCATGTGACAATCTCGCCTGCTCTTTCTTCGCTCGGTAAACCTCTTGTATGTAACTCGTTTCACCGTATTCAAGTCAATTGAGTCATCATAGTCTTTGTCTACTTTAACTCTTCTGCCTTCACACACCATATATATCAGCCTTGCGATGAGCACACGTATGTTGAATGAGCTCTTTCTCGGGTAGCAAGTGGGGCAACTTGTCAGGATATCGCTTGAATAATATGCTTATGTTTATTTACACAATAACTCAACGTAACGGAGCAATAAGGTTGCAGTGCACACTTAAGCAGTAGAACACCATGTATGCAGAAATAAAAAGAATACATACAGCATACAGAACACCAGGAAGCCGCGTGTTTTATTCTTGCAAGGGGGCGAAAATATAGCTATCAAAATAAAATAAAAATAAAATAGAAAATAAAGCTATCACATATTTCGTAAAACATTATTAAACACTAAGATAGAATGATGCTTTGATAAACCAAATTACAAACATTATAACATACCAGACAGTAACAACCATTGTTAGCTTCTATAAGAGGGCCCAAAGACACAATTTAGTGTCCAGGTATATTACTGGGCACCAAGTGATGTAAGCATGCCTGATTATATCGCAATGTAATTTGTCAACCAATCTGTTGACTAGATCAATTGGAACTTTGTCATATTCAAGGTTGTTTTCTAGGCTGTTCTTTGCAAACGCCAATAATAACGGATAGCAAAGTTCATCAATATATACATAAACAAACGTTGGGCCAGTGTGTCACTGCTCTGGGTGTAAAAATAGCAAAATTGTTGCACACTTGACAAGCATAGGTAAGGTGACTTCGAAAAACTTACAATATATCGGTGTGAGGCTATAGTTACAGATAGTTGTTATACACATGTTACACGCATAATTATACACAGTCACTGACCTTTGAATTGTTGTGAGTTTAGTATGCTTTTGCCGCACCCTTTCTTGGTGAAGACGGTCTGTTGTCGACCTGGCCGTGCCCCGGACATAGAGGTCAAAGTGCAGCTCTCGCCATCTAGTAGCAATGGAAAGTACGCTGCCCGAGAAAATTCGTCGATGCACGCGAGTTGCACCAGCGTCCCAAACGCGATTACTTCTCAGTTGGAATTCGTTTTTCCAAGTTATCGGCTGCCAAGTTGCAAGAGCGGCCCAAATGCAGGTGCAGGCCTTTATTCGAGATTATATCGCATGTCCCATACAAATTATATTGTCGCTAACTTACAGAAAATTCCGTATCGCGACCGTTGTTTTGCTTTCCCATTTAATATATGGTTAGCATTTTTGGTATACTTCATATACTTTCTGATTTTATTTGTGTCTGTGTTCTAACCGTTTTCCCGCAAACATGGGACACTTGTAAGTCTACGGTCTAAAGGGTGGAGCGTCGGCCTGCTGTGCTGAGGGAACCACGTTCGATACCAGCCATTGGACCAACTTTCGTCAGTGAGTATATGACAGTGGCTATGTGCAACTCTTCACTGAGTCTCTTTCACCTCATGTTGGCGACTGGGTATGTACCATTGGTTATGTGCCATCCTTTAACGCACAAAGAGAAATCCATTAAAATTTATCGGGTGCTGGTGGAATCGAACCTGCGTCCTATATTCCGTCAATATCGTCTTAATATATTGAAACCTTTGGCAGCGATCCAATTGCCGCTGCCATGTTTGATCACGTGGTGACGCGTCCATTGTTTGCCTCAACTGCCTCCGTTTTCTCCGCGTTTACAATGGGTGTGTACGATGCCGATGCGGCTTAGCAAAACTCTGTTTCGGGAGATATATATCATAGACGGTGACTGGGTAGACGATACGTAGCTTTGGCCACAGCTTCAGAGAACACATGCAAAAGCGCTTCAGAAGCTGATTAAGCTGTGTCCAAGCGGCGCGAGCAGCTTATATGGTGCTTGTTTTAAAAGCGAGGCTAATTATGTATTCCAGGCTTTCCACACTTTTTGTTTATGAATCGAATCAGGATTAGAGCGTATTACTCTTCATTCTTTATTTGGCAAATACTTTGAATCAGCGGCTTGGAACGTTTCTGACTCAGTAAAGTTCATTGGTGCTTTCACTATCTGGTTATTTTTGCCTAATCGCTCGCGGGTGCACCCAGTTCCGATAGATTTGTTCTTGCTGCGCGCAAGGCTTGAAACGTAGCTGTTTTGTATATAGTAATATCTTGTAACAAAGATGTATTATCACTAGTACCTCACTTACCCTAGTGGAGCGTCACGAAACATTCAGCTTCAGCCGTTCGTGCGCTATCGGTGTAACCCGTCATTTATTGTGCGCACATGGTGTGCATATATTCAAGTGTGCGCCCATTCACTTACTGATACGTTGGCGATAAAGTGAGTGTAGGATTCTGTGCCACTTTGGGCAGATGTGTGCAGATACTGCACGCGAGACATACAATGACCGGAAACAGCGCTGCTTCTTTTGTTGTTGCTTAACGAGCTGTACTCACTCTTGCCGGCGTTCCGGGGCTGAAGCACTTTTTTTTTATTGACGGTTAGCGATACAACGCCAGCGGATGAGAAAATTTCTGTATCCTCGAAGAAAGTCGTACATCTCGAACTGCCGGTAACACGTACGGACTGTCGCAGCAACGGTCCATGAACTTGGCTACACAGATTCATTGCATTCCCTAATATGCTAGTCACTATTTTTGCAGCCAACTACTTGACACGTCTTCAATCCACATGATTGGATCCGGCATGATTGGAGCACAGTGCGTCAGCGAAAACTCAGTTGCATTTTCAACACCTAATCGCACAGAAGCAAGGTGGAAGCGCTAATGGTTTCGTATTCGTGCGATGTCGCCGAGGCGACGTGCGGTGCGTCGCCGAAAGCGTCATCTTGTTTCTCTAGAACAAACTGTTCCGCGAAAAGCGTCAATATGCAGACATGCGCCACTCGCGGACTCCGCATGCCATTGCAAGATGGCGCAGCGTGTCCATAGGGAACTTCTACAGAAAAGGGCGGCTGCCGTACACGCCTCATACATGTGTTTCGGCCGAGGCAATGCGGTGTGCCACTAGGTTGCTCGATTGCTCTTAATGCGATTGCATTAAGTCGACATTCATCATGAGCTTGCTTGGTTCAGCAGGAATTCCTCTTTATTTTCATCACCTCCAGCATGCCCAAACTAATAGAGGGTATGAGCCATGATTGCAGGCCACAACAAGAACAGCAACCCGTCCAGGATCCAGCAGGAGCTCGACGCTTTTCCGAGGCAAGGATTTCTTTGTCTAACCTCGAGCACGTCCCCTGTAACTGAATTTCTTGCGCCGTTTGGGACATTTCTTAGAAGATGAAAACAACCGCAGCGTGACGGTTGCTAGCGAAAGTCGTCTGACATAACTGCTGCAAAATGGCAGCCAGATAAAGCGTGGTTCTGCTACTCGCGTTCTGTGCGTTCACTTCGGCTTCATCGTGTCGTTCTGGCAGCCTTTCCAGCAAGATATCGCTACCCTCGTTTTGAGGGAACGGTTATTTATAACTAGATCTCTCTGCGTCGTACAGTAATAAAGGGATTACTGATCCAACCGTGCTGCACAACGTCCCAGCAGATTTTCTCATCACCGCCTGCACTTGTTTACCCCACGTGGTCCTGTCTAAATATACGGGAACGCAGAAACCGTTTTTTTCTGTATCCATTGCACCAATTTAAATGTGGGTCATGGCGTTAACATTAATAATAGAATCTACCAACTATTGCCATCACTTGTTCACAAGGACATTCCGAGGGCCTAGTTGATGGATATTTGGCGTAATTAAAGAGTGCGAAAAAAGATTCCTCAAGAACACTTCAGACTGCTTACGTGTGCGAATGCGAAAGCGTTACAGTAGGTTTGGTTAAATCTTCTGAATTAAGCAAGTGACGTACGGGAAGTAGCACGCAAATTTTACACACTCGGGAATTGGGGCCACCTCCCCATAGGCTGCGCCGTCACGTGCCCGATTACGCGTGCACTAGGCCACACCTTTAGTCAGCCAGATGGAGCTACGTGACGTGTGGAATGACGCAAGCACTAGGCACAACTTTAGTAAGCCGCAACCGTGGAGTTACCGTGGCGTCTGGGAAGCGTGCTCGTCCTCGCAGGCCCAGGTACAACTGCCACGCAGACCACAACTTAAGAATCTTTCTTTTCCAAGCCGTAAATTTACTTTCTTTACAGGAACCTCGCTGACAAATTCGACGTATATCCGAGCACTTATGACGTGTTTTTTACTCTTGCGCCGTCGGATATTTTGCTACCGTTGCTCGGTCACGCCGACGACGACGGGAGATTTTCGCGTAGTAGAGCGTGTAATGATTTTGCATTAAAAACAGGCAATACACAGTGCTTGTCCCATTTTTACCCTTTCGTTTTGTGGTACGTCTGTATCTGCGCTCTTTATTTACCACGTTTGTTTTTCTTAACGCGGTGATAATTTTTTTACAACAAAATTCGGAAATTGCGAAATTTAGGAAAACGTCAAGGGTGGAGTCGACAACTTTGTAACTCAGCAATAAAAGACGCTATCATGATTCCGTATGTTGCAACTATGACACATCTAAAGTGAATAAAAGTGGGGAGACGCTTAATCTTCCTCTTTAAGAATGGAACACAATAGCAGTGAAGGGTCCCTACCTGCTCCTCACGCTTCCTGGCAACTGTAGCCTATGCAACCGTAATCTTTACTGGGAAACGCTTAGACCGAAAGCTGTGCACGAAGGCGAGCTTTCTGGTTCTTTTATCTTCACCCGCACGGTCAGCGCTGCCGCTGCCACCGATGCGCGGAGGTGAACGCCATCTGGTAGTGCTGTAAGGAACCGAGCGGAGCACGGGGCGCGAGCCGCGCTGTGACTGGCGGAAAATTTCCGCTCACGGACAGCGCACGGCCAACGCCGGCGACGCCGTGTTTTCTGCGTGACTGGCCCCTGAGGCTATCGCTTTAAAATTGCTGTATTATTCTCCTCTCCGAAACATACCATAAGTCTATAAGTAGAGCTTTTGCAGAATCCTTCTAAGCATTGCAAAAAATCACGTTATCTGTAAATTTAATAGAAAAATTGACCGCTTTACATGTTCCATCAGACGCAGTTAACAAAACTGCAATATATGTATTTGGTGCACAGCTGCCGATTTGTGTAGTTTGTGCTTGTGCTATGTTCAACCCACCGATTAGCTGCCACGCGCAGTGGCTGAGCGGTTATGGCGGTGAGGCTACTAAGCTCGAGGTCACGGGTTCGATCCTGACTGCCATAGCCACATTTTTCGTAGCACAGCAATGCAAAAAAAAAAAAAAAAGCCCTCGTCTGCTTAGATTTAAACAGACGTTAGAAAAAAAAAAAAAAACAGGCAGTCAAACTTCATCCGGTGTCCCCTACTGCAACGCACCTCATAATCATGTCGTGGTTCTGGCACATACAGCCATATAATATTATTTAGATATTAAACAGCGATTTTCGGTGACTTCTAAAATAAAAAAAAAACGTTTTGCGGCTGAAACTGCAATTCCTCTTGCTAAAGTCAATGGAAATCTGATCTATCTCTTGAATGCAACAAATTGAATTAAAGTCGGTTAAGCAATTGTCGAATAAGAGCATTTCTGCGGTTTACGTATATTTGAATGCGTGGAATCGGAGTTGGCCATAAGGTAGAGATTTCTCTCAAAAACTTATGTAAGTTCCATGTTAACGGCTTGCACGCTTCCACGGAAAGTGTTTAATTTTCTGTTTCTTGCTGAAATTACCACAATAGGATCACAAAGTAAAGCCTCTGATAAAATCATTCAAGAACCAAACCGACGACGATCGGCAAAAAAAGAGAGGCCAAGAAGCAGTTTAATTGCATAACGACATAAGTGAGTCAGTTAGCCTCTATGTTTTATAGCTATGCTAAATATATAGAAAAGCTATATTCCTTGCTAGAGAACAGCAAAATTCATATATTCGGGCTTGAGTGAATTCGTTTTCTTGCCATTTCAGGAGCCTTAGACCGCCATGAATGTCCCACAGGAGCCACCGACCAAGGAGAGCAGTGAAAAGAAGGAATTGACTGGACAGAAGGCCTCGAGCGAGACCCTTAGCCTGCCTCCGCCTCCAAGGTTAGAGCGCATATGGCCCTCCTCACTACTCTTCGATCTGCAGTGTCTGTGAATTGCCCTTATTTCTTAATTGATGCGAAATCGCAAAACGGCCCATTGGGGAAAAAGGCCGGCGTCTGTAGTCTGTGGCCATTAAACGACAGCTAAAGTCCCATTAGCTGCGACGCCGCGTCAGGTGCACGTTTCGACAGCGCAGAGGGATGAAAAGGGAACAACTGCTGCAGCAATAGCGCGCCAGGTATTGCGTCAGGGGAGAGGGCATCGCCGCGTCGCCATGCCACCCTCGCTCTCACTCTCGCTAGCCTGCGTTGCCCACGCGGTCCCAGTCCGCGCAAGCCCTCGCCCGCGTTCGAACTGCAGCTCGGTAAGGCCAAATCAAAACGCGCCAAGCGCCTCAACGCGCTCGCTTTCCCGCGAAGAGTTCATATCTAGAAGGACCACTCAGCGGGGTTCAATAGGACATTAATGTTTTCGCATTCACAACTCATCAAAAGTGCTTAGGTGTCCTCGGATTTATTTATTTGTTTAATTATTTATTTATTTACATTTATTTCCGTAAGTTTCAAAGACAATATGAAGTTGCAGAAAGGAGCAGGCATTGCATAATTGATATGTGTTAACACGTATGGCACAGAGTTGCCTGAGAAACTGCAAAGAATATTTAGCACACACGAAAAGCAAGGACTGCATCACAAACCATAAGAAAAAGCACCTTGCACACATAAAAAGCAATACAACCGCGTGCGAATGTTAATACATAGAGCTGCTTCTTCAGGTGGTTTATTTCAGGGTATTAAGATGGTTCTTGAATAAAGTAGTTCCTCCTAAATAAAATAAAATAAAAGTAAGTTTGACATTGTAAGAATGTAAGCGTTTCTGTCGTTCCATTTCTTGCCGTAAAGTGGAATGAAGGAATTAGAGAGAGAGTGAACTTTAATGAGCACCAGCAATTCAGTCGGCTGGGCCTAGGCCTCCGACGATGGGACGTCGAGGTCTTGCCTCTTCGCAGCTTCGTAGGCCTGCTGGGTCGCCCAGAGTTGCTCGTCGAGATGGGAGCTGCGCAGGGTGGCGTGCCATCTCGACGAGAGGGTCACGGGATTAAGGTCTGGGTATTGATGTTTGCACTCCCATAGCATGTGGGGGACTGTTGCTGATTCAGTTTTACAGACCTTACACGTCTGGCTCGGGTAGATGTCGGGGTATATGGTGTGATAGCGTGGGAGGGAGGGGTATGTATTCGTCTGTAACAGGCGAAGGGTGGTTGCCTGTGCTCTGTTTAACTTGCGGTGAGGGGCGGGGAACGTTCTCCTTGCGAGGTAAAATGACTTCACAAGGTCGTTGTATCTTGTAAGGCGGTCGCGTCCTGCGGGTGAACCTGCACCGTCTCCGGCACGGTTGACTAGTCCTCGTGCTACGGAGTGTGTAGCCTCGTTGAGGTTGGTGAGGTGCGGCTGGACAACGCCGGCGTGTGCTGTGCTGATGCGGGGCTTGTTGTAAGATACGGAGTGATTGCTGAGAAATACGACCCTTGATGTAGTTGTTGATTGCTGCGCGAGAATCGCTCAGTATGGTGTGTCAGGCTGGGTCAAGAGTGGCCAGGGACATGGCCACTTCCTCGGCCGTCTCGGCATGTTGGGTAACGATGCTGGCAGCATGTCGGAGCAAGCCGCCTGCTGTGGTAACCACCGCAAAGCGCCGTCCATCTTGGTACTCAGCTGCGTCGACGAAGGTGACGCCCACGGTGTTGGCATAAGCTTTGGGGAGGTAGCTCGTACCTTCCTGCGTTCTTTGTTGTGGTCTGGGTGCATGTTTTTCGGAATAGGGTCGGCGTGTATCCATTGCTGAATGTCGCGTGGTATTGGGTGTTTGTCTCGATGTTGACGGTGGTAGGTGATATTAAGCTTGGTTAGAATGCTGCGGCCCGTATCCGTGAGGGTAAGCAGCTCTAGTTGAGATCGACGTTGGGCTTTGATTAACTCGTCTAGCGTGTTGTGGATACCTAATTATAGTAGAAGTTCCGTGCTGGTGTGGTAGGGTAGTCCTAAGGCTTGCTTATAGGCTCCTCTGTTGATGATGTCCAGTTTTGTCTTTTCTACTTTGTACCAGTTGAGAAAGGGCGCAAGGTAAGTAATGTGACAGATGATAAAAGATTGGACAAGGCGAATGAGGCTTTCTTCCTTCATACCCCCTCGTCGGTTGGTCACTCGTTTCAGCAGTCTGGGTGTATGAGCGGTCTGTCGAAGGATCTTGGAGACAGCCATAGAGTTAGCTACGTTGGCTTCTATGGTCATACCAAGAACGCGGATGCTAGGGACCACGGGTATGGCTCTGCCATCCCTCAGGTTGAGCTCTATTTCCTCGTATTGGCGTTTATTCGTGGAGCGCCGTGGGTGGCGTCCACGGAGTGTGGGGTGGTATAGGAGAAGCTCCAACTTTTCAGGGGAGCAGCGGAGTTCCGTGCCTTCAAGATAATTTTCTACGACGTCAATGGCGTTTCGTAGGGCAGTTTCGATTTGGCCGTCACCGCCCTTTGCAGCCAAGATTGTAATGTCGTCGGCGTATATGGTGTGTTCAATGCCGTCGAGTTTTTGTAGTTCTTGGGCTAATCCGAGCATAACCAGATTAAACAGTATTGGGGAAATGACAGAGCCTTGCGGTGTGCCCGTGCTGCTGAGGGAGAGTTCCTCCGATCGTATGTATCCGACCGACAGGAAGGCCTTCCGATTGGATAGAAAGTCTCTTACGTAGTTGTAAGTGCGTTCTCCAAGGTTGAGCAAGGAGATGCGTTCGAGGATGGTGCAGTGCCTTGTGCTATCGAAGGCACGCTCAAGGTCGAGGCCGAAGATCGCCTTCGTGTGACGGAATTTGCCATCTAGGATTTGATGCTGAAGTTGGAGCATAGCGTCGTGGGTGGAAAGATGCTGTCTAAAGCCAATTATCGAGTCGGGGTAAGCACATGTGTCTTCGAGGTGAGTGTTTACACGGGTTAGGAGTGCGTGCTCCATGACCTTGCCTACACATGAAGTTAGCGATATGGGCCGGAGATTGGCGAGGCTAGATGGCTTACTGGGTTTGGGGATGAGAATTACTTTGGCCGTTTTCCATGTCGGAGGAATGGATCCCTGGCGCCAGCAGTTGTTGATGTTTTCGGTGAGTTGTTGCACCGAGGGGTCATCTAGATTTCTTAGTGTTTTATTCGTAACACCATCTGGGCCTGACGCCGAACGGCTGTTCAGCTTGTGCAGGGCAGCATGAATCTCTGCCACGCTGAAATTTTCATCAAGGGCAGGGTTGGAGGTCCCTGTGTATGGCCCGTGAGGTTGAGTGGGCCCAGATGGGATGTACTTTTGACATAAGCTATTCTTAACGTGGTCCTGGCCATGCGTCTTGCTTTCTGTGAATAAAAGCTTGGTGAGGCGATCTTGTTGATATGAGCGGGTGGTGGTGCTATCAATCAAATGTTTGAGGATTTTCCACGAGCGGGCGTGGTGGAGTTGCCCGTCAAGGGAGTGACAGAGCTCTGTCCATTGCTGTTGACTTAGAACGTGGCAGTGTGCTTCAATGACCTTGTTGAGAAGTGCGACGTTCCGTCTGAGTCTTCTATTGAGCCGTTGTCCCTTCCATCTAGAGAGGATGAATGATTTGGCCTCGATAAGGTGGGCGAGTCTACTGTCCATGCGCTCAGTCGGGGCATCTGTTGTGATAATGCGGGTGGCCGATTTAGTATCAGACTTTAGATCGCATGACCATGATTCTATGTCGGTAATGGAAGTGTCCGTCGTTGCTGTTACACGGCGTTTAGGGAAAACATCCCAGTCCGTCCAAGTAAAGTCCCTTGTTCTTCTCATACCGGCTGTTAGGTGTGGGAGAGTAATTTCGATGATAGAGTGATCACTCCCGAGGTCGTGTTGGGTGTTGCGCCAATGGGCGTTGTTTGCTTTTTTGGTGAAAGTGAAGTCTGGTGTCGTGGCTCGTTCAGTAGAAGTGCCGAGGCGAGTGGGGAAAGCTGGGTCAGTAATGAGTGTAAGCCCAAGATAATGGGATTCTTGCCATAAGTTACGACCTGCAGCAGAGCTGTGTCTGTAACCCCATCCTGTGTGCGGGTGATTGAAGTCACCTCCGATGATAAGGGGGCTGCTGCCTGCGATGTTAAGGACCTTTTTGAAGAGGGTTAGAAATCGGCTATGGCGTTGAGATGGAGTATTGTACATATTCAGCATAAATATTCCTTCCTTTCGTTTTCTGTGCGGGATGAGCTCAATGAAGAGGTGTTCGATGCGCCGACCGTTGAGATCGTGTTCGATTGCGGTAATTCTTCTGAACTGATTTGTTTTCCTCAAAGGAGCATGAACTTGGTCGCGATGATCAGTACACAATGCAGGACGGCTCAGAGGAAACGTTAGATGATGAATATTCACTGTTAGGGTGAACTTTATGGACAGACTAAAACAGCGTGCCTCCGAATTTAAGATTTTCTGACAACTGTATTATAAGCGCCGGACTGGGGATTAAACACATGCGTCAAGCTCCTTGGTGGGTACTGGGGACGAAAAATTAGTGACACAGTGCTTGTATATAGTTACCTAAATTGTAGAACTGGCACGTACCCGGGATTCTTTTTCGGGGGGGGGGTAACCCAATGTAACTTTTCTATGCAAGTGAGGGGGGGTACCTTTACTAGTACAAATGTGAATAATGCCCACCATTCACTGTAAAGACACGTAAACCCGCAAAAGAGAATTGTACGCCTGTGAGATACACCTCTCCTTTACTTCGCAAACAAGGAACCACATAAAATGGACTCGCACATGGGAGAAGCGCAGGAAGAACACTGTCAAAAACAAGTAAGCAAGCAAAAGTGAATAAATAAAGATTTCTAGTAGCATTTCTTTTATAAGCCCTGGAAGAACTATACAGCAATATATATATGAGAACGCGTCGCAGTTCTTGGAATGCGTCGTCGCACGCCGAGGACCAGGCTGATAGGTCAGAACTGCCGGTGAGAAGCTTCGTCAAGGGGGCAATGATAGAGGCAAAGTTACGGATGAAGCGTCGGAAATATGAGCACAGGCCGATGAAGCTGCGAAGCTCTTTCATGATGGTTGGTTTAGGGAACTCGGATACGGCGCTAAGTTTTGTGGGGTCCGGAAGGATACCGTCTTTTGACACTACATGGCCGAGAATAGTAAGCGTACGAGCGCCGAAGTGGCATTTCTTCAAGTTTAGTTGCAGTCCTGCAGTGGAGAGGCACGCAAGTACTTGCTCGAGGCGGTTGAGGTGCGACGCAAAGTCGGTGGAAAAAACCACAATGTCATCCAAATAGCAGAGGCACGTTTTCCACTTCAGCCCTCGAAGAATGGCGTCCATCATTCGCTCGAAAGTGGCAGGCGCGTTGCAGAGGCCGAACGGCATGACAGTAAATTCATATAGCCCATCAGGCGTTACGAAGGCTGTCTTTTGACGATCGGCCTCTGCCATTGGCACTTGCCAGTACCCGGAGCGCAAATCCAGCGAGGAAATGAATTCTGCTCCCTGCAGACAGTCCAAGGCATCGTCGATGCGCGGCAGAGGATAGACATCTTTGCGCGTTATTCGGTTAAGGCGGCGATAGTCGACGCAGAACCGAATGGAGCCATCTTTATTTTTAACGAGGACAACCGGAGATGCCCAGGGACTGTTAGAGGGCTGGATGATGCCACGCTCCAACATGTCGTCAACGTGCTGGTCGATGATACGGCGTTCAGCAGCCGACACACGATACGGACGCTGGCGCAATGGTGTTTGTAGACCGGTGTCGATACGGTGAACGACTGCGGACGCTCGGCCCAAGGATGGTTGGTCAATGTGAAATGAGGAACGAAAGCGTTGGAGGAGCTTGATAATTTCTGTGTGCTGCGCAGGTGTGAGTTCTGCGTCGACGGCACGAGCGAAGACGTCTACAGGGGCATCAGTCGCGGCGGGAGGATTGACGGAACAAATCGGAAGTGATGCCGTATCACCAAACGTGGTGGCCAGGAGAACGCTATCGAAAGCTTCAGCGGTACCCAGGCACTCGCCGCGGAGTAGGGATGATGGGCAGGCGGACGGATTGCACACGTAAAGGGCAGCAGAACCGTCGCAAAAAGTGACGACAGCAAACGGAAGCAGAAAGTTACGGCGGCGCGCACAAGTGGCCGACGGTGTAAACAGAACAGATGAGTTTGCAGCAGAGTTACATGACACAGGAACCAGAGCGGCGGAGAAAGGTGCGATATCGATGTCAGAGGCGGCAACAACTTTAGGAGAAGAATGGTCGTCAGGGTCGAAGCACGGCACTGATAATGTAAGTTCGGCACGAGCGCAGTCGATAAGTGCTTGATTGACAGATAGGAAATTCCATCCAAGAATAACGTCGTGTGACGAACGAGATAGGACGACAAATTCTATAACATACATAACGTTTTGAATGACAACTCGGGCTGTGCACGACGCTGAAGGCTGAATGCGATGCGAGGTAGCCGTACGCAGAGAAAGAGAGGTAAGGGGAATGGTCACTTTGTTCAAATTGCGGCAAAGCTTCTCACTAATAATAGAAACGGCGGCTCCGGTGTCGATAAGTGCGTGTACGGTGACGCCGTCTACGGACAGTTCAATTTCGTTCGCCGGGTTAGAATGAGGCCTTGAAATGTTCGAAGTCAACGCAGTTCTTGCCTCTGGAACTGCGACTGTTAGTTTTCCTCTCGGGCTGGGCTGGGTCGGCGAACCATCGGGGAAATGGATCGGTGACGTGGGGAAGGTGACCGACGGGCATCGAAAGGGAGGCGACTGTAAGATGAGTCCGGAGGAAGGCTAGATGGGTCCTGACGCGGAAGTCGAGCAGGCCTGTAGCTTGAGGCGCCCCCACTCTCAGGTAAACGGGGGCTGCGATGGCGGCAGAATCGTGCTACGTGGCCCGGAAGATGGCAGAAATAGCATATTGGCCGGTTGTCAGATGTACGCCACGGGTTGACGACAGGGGCTCCAGCGGCCGAGTAAGGGACGACCATCGGGCGTGAAGGTGGCGGCGGCACATGGAAGGTACCAGTGGCCCGGTAGGCATCAGCAGCCGGAGGAGCGTAAGGCCGGGCGACAACGTCAGCGTACGTTAGCGGCCCAGCTGCAGGCTGCGGAGGAGGGGCAGATGGCAGCGCCGCGGCAACTTGGGTCTGAATGACGTGGCAAAGTGAAGGAGCCAAGGTTGTCGACGGCTCGGGTGCGCTGTTCGCCAGAGAGAGTTGGCGGGCAACTTCCTGACGGATAAACTGCTTTATCTCCGGCATTAAAGCAGAGATGTCGGCAGCGTCGCGGCCGAAATCCAACGGAGATAGATCCGTGGTGTCCTGCTGAGCAGCGCGTGTTGATGCACGCTGCTTGCGCAGCTCGTCGTACTGCTGACATAGCTGTATGACTTCGGCAATCGTCCGCGGACTCTTCGCGACGAGCATCTGGAAGGCATGGTCATCGATGCCTTTCATGACGTGCTTGATCTTGTCAGCTTCGTCCATAGATGAGTTCACGCGCTTGCATAGCGAGAGGACGTCTTCAATATAACTGGTGAAGGTGTCGTCCTGGCGTTGAGCTCGACCACGCAAGCGCTGCTCAGCGCGAAGCCGGCGAACGGCGAGACGGCCGAAGACCTCTGCCAAAGTCGCCGTGAAAGCCGACCAGGTGGTAAAATCGGCTTCATGATTGCGGAACCATAGGTTTGCCACGTCAGTCAAGTAAAAGATGACATTTGTGAGCTTGGCGCGCTCGTCCCACTTATTATAGGCGCTTACACGGTCATATTCGGCGAGCCAGTCTTCCACGTCGTGGTCGTCTGTGCCGCTAAATATAGCCGGATCGCGCTGCCGGATCAGGCCAGAACAGACGATGGTGGGGGGCACGGGAGCAGCAGCCTGGGACGGTCCTGGTTCATCCATTGCAACAGCTGGTGGTAGCGTTCGGCTGCGGAGTTCCAGGATGTAGAAGAGAAACCCAGCACCTCCACCAAATGCAACGGGGGTGTTTACCTAGCAGAAGGGTCACTAGTTATAGGTTGTAGCGCTAGGCATAAAACAGGTCGGCGCTATATCGTAACAGGGAAGCAAGCACTTCTCGTCGTCTTCTTCTTTTGCCCAAGCTTACCAGCACCATGCCCACTGCCCAGTGCCTTCAGTACAATATATATATATATATATATATATATATATATATATACATATATATATATATATATATATATATATATATATATATATATATATATATATATATATATATATGATATTATTGGGTGCAGGATCACTCCAGAAGGAGGCAGAAGCAGCGCGCAGAAGCACAAACACACATCAGACTTGTATTCACGCACGTAACATAGAAAACGGCACACACATGCGACAGTTCCCCAAAACACCTCAGACGACCTACAGCTATACATATGTATCGGTCAATTATAATAGGCCTACAGTTCAGGCGGAAGCGCGTGTCGCCGTGTCGGAGACCTCGTGGAAGCGATGTCGGCCAGCGGGGTCGGACAGCAGTGTCGGCCAGCAGGATCGGACAGCCGTGTCGGACGGCCGGGTCGGACAGCAGGGTCGGACAGCAGGGTCGGACAGCAGGGTCAGACAATAGGGTCGGACAACAGGGTCGGACAGCAGGGTCGGACCGCCTCGCGGAGCTCAGGTGGCCCTGCGCATAGGCCGATATACTGGAGCCTTCGCGTGCCCGGTTTCCCTCCGGCGGGGTTTGCGCTCGGGATCCCACGGCCGCAGCCACGGGGTCACGTCCAGAGCTGGCCGGTAGTCCTGTGGCCGCTCACCCGCACGCTCGATCACCCCGGTTCAGGACCGCCAGCCCTCCTGCACCAGCTGCCCAGCGAATGAGCGGGGCGAGGTAGCCTCTCAGCCGGCGACGCGTTGATTCGGGTGCGGCGTACTGACGCGGGCGGCGATAGCTCCTATGGGCCGGACGCCCAGCGAGGAAGCTCTTTTCCCTCGAACGCCCAATCTCACCACGCTCCACACTCTCTCGCGCCACGCTTTTTGAGACGCCACTGCCGACGCACCCAAATCGGTGTCGATGATGATGATGGTCCTCTTCGCCACTGCACGGCGCACTGTCTTCATATGTTTAGGCTTCCAAGTCCCGCGTACCATATATTATCACTGTATATATATATATATATATATATATATATATATATATATATATATATATATATTTATTTATTTGCGGGACCATCACAGTTCTTTTGAATCCCTAGATTACTGCTCTAACAATTTAAGTGCCAAAACCGACTCGTGTTTCATACCGGAAGTTACGTAATGATGCATGGTCACCAGTTCCGTACACGTTCATTTATTACGCATACTTTGTTGAAAATGGCAGGCTTATGAAGCCGTTTGAGGCCACACGGACGAAAGTTTAGGCAAATCCATGTACTACCCATCATTACCATGCTGGCTGAACCGTCCAGCTTGCCGCTTCCACAGCTCCAAAGTTCCGTCAAGTCATAAACTAGAGTTAAGGTATAGGCTCCCTTTCGGGAGCACGAGTTGCGCCACTGCTGTCCGAGAGCCGCTAGCACCACCTCCACGATTCTAGCGCCGCTATGCGCTGAACGCCATCACGTGGTCACAACTGGCTCCACCGCGCTGCAGAGACGCCAACAAACCACAAGTGAGGTCAACACTCCGCAGGAACCCGGCCGACCAAACCCAATTGACATCGGCACTCTTATTATTCTTGCTGCTTGTTCCTCGGTGCTTCTGGTCGGAAGATACATGTTCGCAGGTGTTATCTGGTTAAAATTTTGAAATCAATGCCACACGACGTGCTGTCAGCTCTTGCAGTATGACGAGGTGTGCAAAAACAACAACAGAAACACATTCTTCTTTCTTTAAATCCAAACACGGCGCTGCAGGAATTTCACATTTAGGTGTACCCACGTGAAATTAACTCTTATAACAAACACGTAACGCATGCAGTCTTAGTTAGCGCGTGTGTCTGCTACATATGAGTCCCGTAACACGGCTAAACTTGTCTTTGACGTAAAACGACGTAAAACGACATGTAAAAGACGACGAGGATATGGTGTCATTGTTAGAATCAACATAGTATTGCAGGGGTGAGTGCAAAAAATGTACGAGTGCATGCAATTCCTCGCGTAATTCAGCTGAATCGCATTTAGCTGCTCTACACACAAGGAATATTGGACGTGACAGCGCCTTTTTTTTTTAATAGGCGCATTCACACCTTTCAGCTGTCGTGGGGCGTGGTCGACATGCATGCCTGATAAGAATTATAACATCTTTATATCCGATTGTTTGCATAGAAATTGGAAAGGCTCAGAGACGTTGCCACCAAGCGCATTAGGTAATAAGGCGCTTCGCAATATCCATGCTCCTAATGATGAGGTGATAGATCGACTTGCCCTAGAAAAATAAAGTTCAAGGGTGATTACCCTACTCCCTAACGCGAAATTCGACTGCAAATCCACACGTGTTTTCGATTCGCGATATATTGAGCAAATAATTTGAAAGAGACACGCCGCCGAGTCCGCGATCGTCAGAAACCTTAGGGCGCTTCTAAAGCTTTTACTGAAGTACTCTGCCTCCGCTTTGTCGTTATTTGCGCAGTCGCCACCATGGCAAATCAGTTGTGCTGAATCATGCAAGGTTATGGGAGGTTCGTGAAAGAGAGAAATGGTCATCCACCCGGCTGTAGCACTATCACCACAAAGGGAACCCGTGCGGATTTCCCTGAAAGAAAGCTTCAAAGATGAAAAAAAAAAAAGTGGTCCGGGTTCGGGTAGCGGACCCGGGACCAACTCTTTTCCGGAGCAGTCGTGCTATCATCTGAGCTAACCAGCAGACTAGCACATTGCTGCGTTTGTTTCGTGTTTTCGATCCATTCGGCCTCGCGCTATAATCTGCCAGCCTCATGATTAGCTCAGATATTACCGGGAATTTCAGCGAACACTTTCCAGAAAAATTTTTTTTTCATTTAATGTGACAGACAGCACAATTCCAGTCCATGAGATGTTCTGCTTGGAGAGGCAGACTTTACTTGCACAAAGAATTGAAATGCGTAAACGACTACATAAGAAAACTTTAATTATGTATTTTTTGTTATTTAGACGACTATACATTTCAATTGTTTGTGCAATAATATCTGGCTCTTCGAGTAGTCCAGCTCACGGGCTAGAATTGTGCTTGACTAGGCAATTAAAAAAAAAAAATTGAAAGTGTTCGCTGAAACACCCTTGATATAGAGCGACCACGCCAGGAAGCGGTTGGTCTCGAGGGTTTGATCCGGGGACCGGGACGCATTTTTTTTTTTAAACTACGAGTTTTTCTTGATGAGAAACCCATATAAGTAAGTGTCTTTTACTCTCGAGTGTCTGACAATTTTTCTGTTCCACATCCTCACCATGCGCAAGTGACTGGCCTGAGCACAGTGTGCAGGCGTTGCCTGCATGCCCGATCCTTGACGTTCTCCGTATCTTGCCTCCCACAGCAAACACGGGACCGTAATATGCCTGCTAGGTCTCGCTGCGGTGACTACCTTGTGCGCGGTTGGCGCGGTCCTTGTGATCGCATTGAACAAGGGTAGCGACGACGTGGCGATCATCGACTACAAGCCGTCAGTTTCGAAGCTGGGCAATTACAGCCATTGGGCGGCAGTCACCGACGCAAATGCTTGTGTAAATGCTTCCAGGTGAGGGCGAGTTGTCGTTGTTTTGCACATCATCTTCAGAAACAAGACGTTAAAAGTGCCTCGAACAATTTTTTTATAGATGTCGAGAAAATGCACTTCAAGTTAAAATAGATTATTTCAGAAATACTTTCTGACAAAAAGTAC
Source organism: Dermacentor andersoni (assembly GCF_023375885.2). Lineage (NCBI taxonomy): Eukaryota > Metazoa > Arthropoda > Arachnida > Ixodida > Ixodidae > Dermacentor > Dermacentor andersoni. The sequence goes on along the minus strand of NC_092815.1, from coordinate 142,988,282 downwards.
TTCACTGTGTTCAGCAGAAGCGGATAGTTTAGGAATAAAAGGTCACCTGTGATTCCCTTCGTGGTGATCCCGCTCCTTCTTAAATGCCTTGCACTGCAAAAGGCTATGGCGGACCGGGGCGTGCCCACAACGCTCCGTCTATAGTGTACGTTATGGGGACCCACAGTTCAAATTTGATTTTGTATGTTCGGGTATATGCCGCTATTTACTATGTTGGCTAGGGAGCCTACATGCAGGGCTCGCTAATGTTGGCGCCTACGACGCCCCAGACGTGGTTGTCATCAGCGAGCCGCAGTGGCGTAGATACCCCGACGGCCGCTGTGTCTACGCTCATAGCACATGGCCTCCGAGTTCAGATGGCACCTGATCTCGAAAACCATGCATAACAGACCGCAGCTACGTGGAAATGTAGCGCGCATGCAAAGCGTTTGCTTTGCATACGACAGGTCATGAGGGCGCGCTCGCGCTCATATGCTCCTCTACGGCCATGCTCCTCGGTGCGGACTGGCTTTGTCCAGCACCAGCTTGAGCGACGGATAGTAGCTACATCCAAATTTCGCATTTTGAAGCCCTGTCAATAGCTCAATATGAAGCGAAGTCTTCCTAGGCATCTAACCGGGAGCGCAGGGGCGTAGCCAGGGGAGGGGGGCGCTTATGGGGCTTCAGCCCCCCCCCCCCCCCAAAAAAAATTTTTTCGTGCTGTCCATGCACCTTCCATCCAAGCAATCCCCGGTGCCGGAAATCATTATGAATTTTCTCTATAATACCGTTTTCACGCTCGGAAAGACATTTCAGCGCGAACGTTGCCAACTCGGGCTGGATTTCGCGGCAGCGCCCATGCACCGGGAGTCACGTAACGCCAAGCAGCCCCATCCGAGCACAAAGTTTCAAGGGCGTTTTGATGGCGAACGGGCTCGCCACGGAATCTTGCGTAGGCCGCTGAATCTACACAGCGCATGGATGTCCATTCCGAAATTTATGGGTATAAAGTTCTCATGAAGTTTTGATGTGAAAGGTGCATTGACAATCCCAAAGTTGTGCTTTACATTTTCGATTGCGGAACTTTGTGGGTTTGATGTTACTGTAAATATTGGACGCCAAAGGTGCATTGACGTTTCTAATGTCTTGCATCGGACAATACAACGAGACAATCCAAATATACACACTATCAGACAAGTTGACAAAGCCAGCAGCGAGGTCGGATGAGATGAAGCGTTGTGGTGGTTCATTCGTGCCGTCATGACACATAAAAAATACCAACATTTCTTTTTCGCCTACGCCAAAGCATCCATGTCAAACTCTATAAAGTGAGCCAAGGTAACTACGCTGTTATTTATTTTTTCTACTTCGACTTTTATTCGCGAGGACACATTGAGCCTCTTCAATTTTTTTGTCCTCGCTACCCTATCCGCGGGCTGCCAGATGCAGCCAGAGCGCATGAGTTTTTCTGGTGTTACCACAGAACACCTATACAAACTGGTGTTACCCCGACCACCGCGCGGAGCACTTCGGTGCGCGTTCGCTTTTCTCTGGCCGAGTGGATTTTCGCCTGGCAGAGTTTTGGGCACTTTCTGGCTAGCAGACGAGAAAAAGAAACTGTCGTCGCTCACCGCCATCACTGTGTGGACTCGACGCACCGCGTTCGCTTGAGCGCAACCTCTCCGGAAAGTCTTGTCTCGGCAGTGTAGGATACCAAGCAGTACGCGTATGGTTCTCGGTGGACCGAGCGTCTCACGTTTTCTTCGATATTCTTTTGGTAGCTACATTAAGTGCCCAAAGTAGGCATTTGATTGTGGCCAACATACTTTGCGCTTTATTCATTTCGGTGCCCCGGCCCCACAAAAGAAAAAAAAAAGACATTGTTGTAGCGCAGCGAATTGTCGTACGGTGAAAGTTCGATATTGTTACTTCTTCTTTTGCGGACAGTAATGGGCCACGGGACGCTTCAGTTGCCGGATGGTCTTATTATGTAGTATTGCGATAGCAATTATATGGACACTCCAGGCGCATTCCTGCCGTCACTGTCGCCCTCATGTTTCGTATAAAGTCCAAGGACGATAACATCGTGACCGCGTGCCGCATGCTGTATGTGCGAGTGAAAGCGTAGGGAGGGGCATGGAGGCTCAGCCTTGTGTGCGCAAAATAGCAAAGCGGGGAGCAAGCGCGCCGCCTTCCGTCGCGCCCGATACACTAGGGGAGTGGATGGAATGGGGGTGGGATCTAGGGTTCTGCGAATCTCTGATTGCGCAGCATGTTTATTTGCCTTGTTTGACGCATTGTATACAGTGAGTTTTTTTACATACGTAGATTTATTGGAGACTTAGACGTATATTTATATATCTTGTTGCGGGGTTTTGTGTATACGTGCAGTGAACTTTGTTTCCAGTGAAACGTTTTTCCCTTTTATCAAGCTGTATCTTCGCATTTGTATATTCCATTCTATCTTCGCATTTCTAATGTACGAAGGCGAGTAACATGAAAGGGACCCAACCCACCCCGCGCAATAATTGTTCGGTCCATTAGCTGCGAGGCATGCACGTTACACAGAGGCATCTCTCTATTACAAAAGTGACACGCAGGTGTGAGTATCAAGGTTGTTTAATGCACTCATGCACTAGGTTGAACATGGTTGCGTGACATAATGGACGCTCTAGAAGTTGAGCGGCGTGGCGCCCTGAGGTTTTTAAGAGCTTAAGGTATTTCCCCAAAAGAAATTAGTCGCCGTACGGCTGCCGTGTAAGTTGAACATTGCATTAATTGGCCACTGTGAAGCGTTCGAACAAACGATTCAAAGAAGGATGTGAAAGTTGCAATGACGATCCAAGACCGGGCCAAAGCCATCGTGCAATCACACCTAACAAAGCTGCAAAGGTTGATGAGCTGATGAGACAAGAACGGAAGATAAGCATTGATGAAATGGCAGAGCGTGTGAACATCAGTCACGGTTCGGTTCACGCCATAATTCATGAACATCTCGGTTTTCCGCTCTTGTGTGCGCAATGGTTGCCCAAGATATTGATCTACGGCCAGAAGACGGAGAAGTTCCGCGCTGCCTTGACTCATCTGATCCGGTATCACAATAAGGGGGACGACTTCTTGTTTTCAGTGGTGATCGGGGACGAACCATGGTGCCACTTCTACGAACCCTAAACACGACAGCAAAACTTACAGTGGAAACATTCGAATTCCCCACCTCCAAGAAAGGAAAGGCCGTCATTTCCGCCGGAAAGGTGTTCTTCCCCTTTTTTTTCATCAGGGGCCATTACTGATAGAATTTGCTAAATCTTGAGAGACTATCAATTTGTTTCGTTATTGTAAAATGCCAGACCGGCTGCGTGTCACAATCAAGAACAAGCTACGTGGAAAGCTGACGAATGGGGTCATCTTGTTCCACGACAATGCCGTCCCCACGTCGCTTATGTGATTAATACAAAACTGTCAATGTTCAAGTGGGAAACGCTGCAACATCCGCCATACAGTTCAGACCTGTCGCCTTGCGACATCCACTTTTTGGAGCAATTGAAAAAACAGCTCAAGCAAACCAGATTCGTGTCGGATGACGACGCGAAACAGTCAGTTGCAGAATTTTTGAAGCAGCAACCCAAGAAGTTTAATGAGAGGGGAATCACGCGACTCCTTAGTCAATGGGACAAATGTCTAAATGCTCATGGAGACTACTTTTAAATGAAGTACCCCGTTTGTCATATATTCGCATTGGTTCTCTTTCATTTGACTCACCCTCGTTTATATTGCAGAACTCCTGCTTTTTATATGTGCTCTCTGTTGTGGGTATAATCTCGGTGCAATTACTCACGCTACGCGACCGGTGACAGCTGCTCCTGCGTAATACATTGGAACAAATGATAGCATCATTGAGATTTTTCCCTGGCCGTTGCATATGTACAAGAATCTAAACAAGGTTCTTGAATGACAAAGGTTCATTACAATATTTCTCCTCAGCTTGTTAATTTCATGGCCTTTACATTTTTCATATCAGCGGCATGCACTGCCTTGCTGGTTTCGCACTGATATAGTTCTAAAGTTCATGTGATATTTTATTTACTTATTAAATAGAGAGAAAACATGGAAGCATTGATATCGTTTATTTTGGGCACAATTTTTGGCACACACAAGTATATTCTTTTATGAAAAAATACATATTGTACTTGTTTTGACAGTGCGTAGCGTTCAAGAATTCGTTTGCAGCATCTTTAGCAATGACAATGCAGTTATTATTCATGTATTTGATCCCCAGACAAATTGTTCAAGCGGAAGCTTCAGCTCGCGCCCAACTCCGACGCGGCTTATTCAAATACATGTAAAACGCAGAAACGCTTTTCTGTGATAACCCCCGGATCGATTTTAATGAAATTTGCTGCATTTGAGAGAGAAGGTAAATTCTAGTGTCTGTTGAAAGTGGAATTTCGATTTAGGGCCTGAACATTGTTTAAATATATTGAAAACTCGAAAGTTCCCCCCCCCCCCCCGCCAAGATAGAAGCACGACGTTTATACATCCTAATAGCTCTGCATCAAGCTCACATATCGCGCTGTTCAGGAAACGGCATCTATTATAACAGTCAAAGGGGACAAATTTGGTGTGTCAATTCGTATCCTACGTGAATTGGTTACGTTGTGTACAAGGATTCTGCGAAAGCCGTATTTCCATAATGCGAAATTTCTTGAGATTCACGTGTAACATAGAAATTTTGTCCGCATTAGATGCACTATTAGGTGCAATTCACAGAACTGCGATACCATTTTTCATTGCTGAGTTACATAGTACAAAACTTGATAGTCTAGATTTCTGAAAATTTGTTGTTTTGGTGAATTTTTAATAAAGATTTGACAATGTAAATGAAAAATTCGAAACCAACAGTCACTAGAATTATGTTTTTCTCTTAAATGCAACAAACCTCGTCAAATTTGGTGCATTGGTTGCCGAGAAAAACAAGTTCTCCATTTCCATGTATTTAGATACGAGCACCCGAGCTAAAGCTTCCTCTTAAGGAGGAGACCGAGCTGCAATGTGAGCCCCCCCCGAACGAAATTTCTGGCTACGCCACAGCGGGAGCGGCCAGGAGTGAACGCGCGGCGGCAAGCGTACGTGTGGTCTGACCTTAAAGTTTCGCAAGCTTAGAGACTATTTGAGTGTTCAAAACTAATCAAACTTAGCATGACTCGGCGTCTACGATACCAATAAGCAGTCTGGGCAAAGTTCAGTTCCGTTGAGGAGCGTGGGCAGATGATAATCGGCTTCTTCTGGAAGTACGTGATCCAAACAAAAATTTGGGAGGGGGGGAGGAAGCAGATCTTCGCTTACCACTGCCTATTTATTAACTGCGTTAATTGATATACACGGTAGCAGTATGAAGAAGCGCACTGGCCCAAACACTCTTCTTGATTGAAATGAGCTGTTGACTAATAGCAGCCGCGTATGGAAATATGCTTCATTACGAAGTGCAGCGTTCAGATAAGAATGAGGAGCAGGCTTCTGTTGAAAAGAGAGCGTTCAGAAAGAGGTAACTTCGCGCTCCGCTTGCGAGCTCCACGCGCCGCGCACGACAAATGCCACCGTTGCACGCAGTTCCAATTTCAATTTGAATCTTAACGTCGACGCCACGACTTCACCTTTCGCGCTAACGGCGCGCTAAACATGAGCCAAACGCGGCGCGTGCGTCTATTTGCCGTACAAAAATCCCTCACGTGACCTGATCCTAGGTGCCTAGGGACAGCATCATTTAGGGATTTTTTAAAAGGCGCGATGCTGGCGCCGAGCGACGCCGTGGCGAGTTCGTCCTTGGCGTGATCGTTCTCTGGACCGCGCGTTGTTCAACATTGCTCATGTAATTTCTTTATTCTATGATGTAATCGTGCATGCGTTGCTTGTGTGTGGGTTGTAGGTTCTGTGTTACTTGGCGGAAAGCCGTGAGTAGTGGCGGTGCGGCAGTGCGGCTTTGGCCTCGATGAGTTCTGGCACTACAGAATCTACATTGTGTGACCCGTGCTTTCTTGAGAACCCGGCGGTGGTGACAATTGAAATATCGAAGTGGCCTAGCGCCTGGGCAGCGAAGTTCTGCGAACCGCGATGTGGCGTCGCCGTGTCCGACTTTGCTTAACGGACATCGAGGTATGTGCTGCTCGCTGCAAGTCATGTAAATGCAACTGCGTCGACCGCCCACTGTTCAGCGCTGAATGTGTGAAAATTCCTAAATGATGCTGTCCCTAGGCACCTAGGATCAGGTCACGTGAGGGATTTTTGTACGACAAATAGACGCACGCAAACGCGGCTGGCCTCAGCGAGACGCAGTGCGCTTAGCCAGTGGACTCGTGGCGGCACCTCGCGGCGGCCGCGTTATCTACGCCATGTAGCCGACCGCAGCTTGATGTCAGCTATCGACCAATTGCGTGCGTCTATTTGTCGTACAAAAATCCCTCACGTGACCTGATCCTAGGTGCCTAGGGACAGCATCATTTAGGGATTTTTGAGAAGGCGCGATGCTGGAGCCGAGCGACGCCGTGGCGTGTTCGTCCTCGGCGTGATCGTTCTCTGGACCGCGCGTTGTTCAACATTGCTCATGTAATCGTGCGTGCGTTGCTTGTGTGTTGATTGTAGGTTCTGTGTTACTTGGCGGAAAGCCGTGAGTAGTGGCGGTCCGGCAATGCGGCTTTGGCCTCGATGAGCTCTGGCACTACAGAATCTGCGTTGTGTGACCCGTGCTTTCTTGAGAACCCGGCGGTGGTGACAATTGAAATATCGAAGTTATCTAGCCACCATATCGAAGTGGCCTAGCGCCTCGGCAGCGAAGTTCTGCGAACCGCGATGTGGCGTCGCCGTGTCCGACTTTGCTTAACGGACATCGAGGCATGTGCTGCTCGCTGCAAGTCATGTAAATGCAACTGCGTCGACCGCCCACTGCTCAGCGCTGAATGTGTGTTTGGTGTGCTGTGCATGAAACGATTGATGCAGCCGTGCAGCGGGGGTGGCGGAGGAGCAGAGTGGCTTAGGGTTTGCGCGTTCACAGACATGTGCTCCCGTCTTGGTCTCATTAGTGGCTGTCGCGGGATTGTGGTGTGCTAGCTCCTTGCCTAGTATGAAGTTTACGACGCTAACACACAGCATGTTCACGTTTTTCCGCGCTATATGTCATTTGCATGACGGCCGAGTTGAACACGAGACATATAATGTTCTTTGCGTTTGTGTGTTGTAAATTACTTTCTATTGTGGAAGTTCTGGGAGTCTTATTACGCAAGGAGTGCGAACGTAAACATAAACACATATGTGTGTCTGAAATTTTGAATTACCCATAATTCCCTTTACGACTGATAAGTGGGCTACACGGCCTGTGTGAATCAGCTACCGTATGTTGCGACGCTCTTTCGTGTGGTAGAGTGATGCATCGTGCGCGTTTATTTCTGTACTGTTGTAAAAACCATTTGTTTATTCACTCAATACAAGTGTACGGCCTCTTCGCCGCAGTACAGCTTAGTTGTGCGGCGAAGCATACTAAAAGTATGAGGGGGCCGCTATCAGCCAGCATAGTATGTCCACTTAGGCGACCTCAGAGGCGGCGGGTGCGCGAGTGTATAATTTAAGAAGTCTTATTATGTCCAGTGACAGTGGAGATCATTAACTGTAGCACCAAAGTAGTGGACCACTACCAGAACAAAGGCATGTAGTATGCCCATCTCAATTCCTGTGCTTATGCCAGTCTTCTTTTTTACAGCAATAGCTGCTATGGGCTAACTCCCCTGGTTGTTCCGATGTCTACTGGTGTTGTCACTGGAATTCCCGAATTTCTTGCTAGAATATTGCAAATAAAGTTCTCATGGTGCTGCGAGGATTCAAACATACGATCAAAAGAGTGGCACTCCACAATTCTACATTTCAGCCACTCTGCTGAAGGTACAATCGTGGTGAATACTGATACCGGAGAGCGTGATATAGCCAACAGGTGCCTAGATTGGCTAACACCTGCTCAATGTCTGCGTACTGTATATAGAGCTGGCATCCACACCTTCAAGTTCTTACACATGACCTTCCCACTTGTGAAGGCAGTCCTATGTTAAGTTTTCTTCTTGCATGTGATGACAATGATTGAGTGCATCTGCTTCATTAATCTTCTTCTAGTGCTTGGCTTCTCAGATTTACTGGATGGAGCTGTTGGTGTCTTGTTTTCCTCAAGCAAAGTGAGAGGCCTAGCAATGGGTAGCCGAAATATAGATTTGAGAAAACCAAAACGAATTCAGCAGTAAGAAGCTAAAGGGTTGTTTTGGTGTGGATCAGTGGCTAAGTCCGGATATGAAAGAGGAGGAAGAAAAGCCAAGTATTTCCACTTCAACACTGAGGCACAACTCCCACAAATAAATACGACTCTTACTTATTTTACTTTTTTAAGGAGATTACCGACTTGCATTGGCAAGTGTTCACTTCAACAAACACTGCATGAAGTAAGCTTCCTGCGCATATTTCACCAGCTGCTGCATCATTTTTTCACATTATGAGTGAAACTGCAATTTTCTTTATGCCACAACTTGCCCAATTTTGTGTTTTGCAGTAGGATGTTAGCAGTGCTATTAAGACATTTAAATACTCATGAATAGTAGTACAGAGAGAATAAATTAAGAAAGCAGTGGCTTTTTGTGCGTAGACTATGCATACACCTGGTGTTCTTATGGTCATTTCTTCCCTATCCGCTAAACCATTCTAAACAAGAAAAGTTTATACACAATTAGTTTATACACAGACCACAACTAAACCACGGGTATCGTTGGTAAGCAAAGTATATTTATTCGGTGACATTTTCTGCAGCCCTGCTATTGGGCTTTCCTTCCTTCCTTTTCAGCTGTGCAGGTTCATTAAGAAGTGATGATACAGTTTGACAATTTTAATCGTTGAAAGACTTAGCGAAACCTTTTTCGGGTTGTTTTTTCTTGGTTTCAGACTCTTCACATTGCATTTTAAGGCGTGCTTTCTGTTTGTTGCTTTTTCTTTACGGGTAGGGCATGTCAACATATTTTACACCATTTCAAGTATGTGGTACCATAGACTGTTCTTAGATGGAGTCTTGCCCTTTCATTGTGTACAATATGATGTCGGTTTTTTGTGTCCAAGGCCGTTTTACAGCGTGATTGTAGCATTTTGCTAAGTTTTGCCTCTGTCATCCAAGCTTGAAAGATTGCTACCCACTGGTGGTGGCATGACACATGTCGCGTTTCTTCTTCAATAAAAGGAAGTCTATCACTTATCTTGTGCACTGGTTGTCTTTTCTGTCTTTGAATTGCAATTTGTTGCCTATATTTGCACTTTTGTTGCATTTCAGATTAGGAATGGCTATCATAATTGACATTTAACCATAGTGCACACAATGTGGATATGTAATTGCAATATATGGCCACCATAAATATAATAGAAGTTAATAATTCAAGAATAGTGCCTTTGCATGGTGGTGCAGCCATGAATCGTGGCTATAAGGTACCAGCGCTGCAGATAGCACTGCTTGTGCAGAATGTAGTTCAACTCTACTACTTTCAAACATCATTGTTTTTATCTGCATTTGTATAGCTCCAGTTTCTGTGAACAACACACATCTGGTGGAAGAGTGGCTTGCACCTGCAGTTGGGTCCAATAAATAGCCAAATTTCTGCCTGTTTTCATGTTATTAGCATATTAGTAAAGGCAGTCGTTTTTATAGTAGCCTGTTTGCCCAGTGTAGAAGCCGCTGCAGGGTGTCAGGATCTCATACACATCTTCAGCTTTGCAGGGGACACAGCATCTGGCACATAGTTTGTCACAGGCCATGTATTCGGGGCAAGTTGAGTTCACTCACTAGCAAAGGGAGAACCAAGCTTCTCGGATATGAAGTAAACCGCCTGTATACTCAGTGGCCTTCATTTCGTGTGACATATGTGGTTATAGCAACCCTTGTTTTAAGCACTTCTTGTCCAGCAGCGGTCGTTTGCTTTTGAAACACTCAGGATAGCTTTCAGCAAGCTGGACAGGAATAACACTGAAAAACCAGCAGATGTTAATTGTCGCACTTATCATGCGAAGCTTCCTACAGTATGATGAGGGCGTAAATAAATGAGGGTGTTCCTCAAGGCCTTGTAGCACATGTCACGAGTTTGGAGCAACATGATGTATAGCACTTTTTTGATCGCATGCTATAGGTTTAGCCGGTGTGGCCATGGTTGAAGTGCAGTGCAAGGTCAAGAAACCAGATATCTATGAGCAGCACCCTGGTAAAGGAGACTCTGGGAAAACTAGTGGGAAGCCTGTTGAACATCTGGTTGACCCACTTGCTGGCTCCATCAGGCAAAGTATGCTAAAGAAAAGGGAGTCATCAACACATCAGAAGGTTTTTACATATAAACACTGCTAAGGTCATAACATGCCAACAAGTCTTAGTGCGCAGGCTATGCACGACCAACTACATATGCCTTCTGTTCGGACATTGCTCATTGTAACTAACAAGGATGGAGTGGACAAAAAAAAAACAGCAGCTCCATTAATTTGGTTTCACTGGTATCAACAGTTTTTTGTAAGTGTACATTGCCATACTCCCCAATGCCTTCTTGGGTGACATCAGCAAGGACCAGCTTGAGGCAAGGGGTTAATAGACGTCTTTACAAGCTAAAAATGCATGCATGCATGGAGAGCACATTGTGTCCAAAAAGTAGGCACTTCACAGGGGCACTGGAGAAGGAACAGGTTATTAACAGTGGGCAAAGACAAGCTACTAAACACCCAACACTGTTGCCATGTAACAACCTCTGAAACAATCCCTCTTAAAGAGGAAATCATCTTTGTGTATCCATAAAGAGGGCAGATGGGCAAAGCCCCTTCAGTAATGCTACCAGCTTCAAAAGCCGATTTTGCACATCCTGAATGCTTCCTTCTTAAGACTTTGCTGGGTGCAAGCATTCTACTGTCCAAAAGCTCTCATTGAGAGCACTGTTGGTTTGGTGGCAATAAAGTTCAGAAGCAATTGCAACAAACCTCCCTTCTTAGTTGGCCTGGATGCTCACGGTGCTTATGAAGCAGCACCATGAGGCAAGCAAGGTGAACCGATGCCTCCAAGCCCTTGTTCGTTTATCACACTGTTCTGTTAGTAACAACCATGAGACTTTAAACCAACAAGCTCAAGCTCAGCACTCGCATGGTTACTGCGGAGGATCCATAAAAAGCACAAAAACAGAAAGGAAACTCAAGGGAAAGGATAAAGCACCATTTAACACTTAGTATTGCTACAGCCCACCCCCATTTATTTTGTCTGGTCGTGCTATATCTTTTTACTATATTTAGGCATGAACTTAGGTGATATTCCCAATCAGTGTCCAATTTTTATATACACTATGTGCTGGTTCAAAGAGGTTCGAAACACTACAATGGAAGCTTCAAGTAGAAAAGGTGCCTGGAAGAAAAAAAAAAAGCTGTGCTGCAACCATCTCGGCAACATCTTGTCCCTTTAATAAAAATTGTGCTTCCATATTAACTTGAGCCCTCCAGTTTAGAGTAAAGTACCAGTGCACTTATGAACAATGAATCAATTCTCAATGAGCATGTGCAGTCCAGCCAAAAGCAGGGGCAAGAATCCGCATTGTGCTCCTGCATTGAAGGTGAATAACACGTACCGTAATGGCGAATGTGCTTTAGTAAGCTTCCCTGCAATATGAATTTGTGATGTACAAAGAATTGTCAATGAAGCTTACCACGAGCACAGATGCACTTGCAAATTAGGTCACAATTGAAAATAATGAGCACAGTGTAAACCTATGTGCCCTTTCCACTCTTAGTATGCTTTACTGCATGACGCTAATTTTCACCCCTGTATTGCGGTGTAGCAAGCTACAATAGAAATTTTGCATAATTAGGCTTTTTAGGATTATCTTTCTCGCAATACACTAATATTTCGCGGTGAAGCCTAAGCAATGTACGGTGAAGCATACTAAAAGTGAAAAGGGGCCACTGTCACTGGACATAATAAGAGTTCTTTAATCATACGCTCGCTAACCCGCCGCCTCTCAGGTCGCCTAAGTGGACATACTATGCTGGCTGATAGTGGCCCCTCCCACTTTTAGTATGCTTCACCGCGTAACTAAAATGTACTGCGGCGAAGAAGCCGTACATTTGTATTGAGTGAATAAACAAATGGTTTTTACAACAGTACAGAAAAAAACGCGCACCATGCATCAGTCTACCAGACGGAAGAGTGTCGCAACATACGGTAGCTGATTCACACAGGCCGTGTAGCCCACTTATCAGTCGTAAAGGGTACTATAGGTAATTCAAAATTTTAGACACACATATATGTGTTTATGTTTACGTTCGCACTCCTTGCGTAATAAGACTTCCAGAACTTCCACAATAGAAAGTAATTTTATATGTCTCGTTTTCAACTCGGCCGTCATGCAAATGACATATAGCGCGGAAAAACGTGAACATGCTGTGTGTTAGCGTCGTAAACTTCATACTAGGCAAGGAGCTAGCACACGACAGTCCCGCAACAGGCGCTAATGAGACCAAGACGCGACATGTCTGTGAACGCGCAAACAGAGCCCCTAAGCCACTCTGCTCCTCTGCCACCCCCGCTGCACGGCTGCACCACTCGTTTCAAGCACAGCACACCAAACACACATTCAGCGCTGAACAGTGGGCGGTCGACGCAGTTGCATTTACATGACTTGCAGCGAGCAGCACATCCCTCGATGTCCGTTAAGCAAAGTCGGACACGGCGACGCCACATCGCGGTTCGCAGGACTTCGCTGCCGAGGCGCTAGGCCACTTCGATATTTCAATTGTCACCACCGCCGGGTTCTCAAGAAAGCACGGGTCACCCAACGTAGATTCTGTAGTGCCAGAGCTCATCGAGGCCAAAGCCGCACTGCCGCACCGCCACTACTCACGGCTTTCCGCCAAGTAACACAGAACCTACAACCAACACACAAGCAACGCATGCACGATTACATGAGCAATGTTGAACAACGCGCGGTCCAGAGAACGATCACGCCGAGGACGAACTCGCCACGGCGTCGCTCGGCGCCAGCATCGCGCCTTCTCAAAAATCCCTAAATGATGCTATCCCTAGGCACCTAGGATCAGGTCACGTGAGGGATTTTTGTACGACAAATAGACGCACGCCGACCAATTGCAGCTGTCTAAGGGGAAAACGAGATAGTGCGTCTAGAAGAGAGTGAGGACCGGGCCTTCCGTTGAAAGGAGAGCGTTTGAGAGAAAGGTGACTTCCCGATCCGCTTGTGAGCTCCATGCAGCGCGTACGACTGCAATACATGGCTGAGATGTTCACAGCAGCGTATTCTATCTGTGGACTGTGTTTCTTCACCAAACCTAATGGGTGGTACACGACCCCTTTAAGAAGAAGCTTTAGGTTCCTCTTAATATATTGTATATCAAGTAGCAACGGTTGAACCAACGCTTTATTTTAAAAGCATGAGCTAACGCGCGGAAGATGAAGATGCGACGGAATTGTCATGACGTCAAGGTGAGGTAAATTACGTCCGTAATATAAAACTTCACACTAATCGCCCCCGTAGATGGAAGCGGTCAGCCTGGCCGCAAATTATGCTAGCGTGGAATGGCGATGGAATGGTTTGAGGCGGGAAACATGCATGATCTCTTCCCCGCGGCAGCGTCGGTCAGTCGGTGGATCAAAAGGTATAACGCGGTAGTTCGCTGGGGAGGTCTGTTCTATTACATTGTAAGGGCCGATCTACCGAGACTGAAGCTTTTCACGTAAACCAGGCATTCGCACAAATGTCAAAAACAGTACATGGTCGCCAGAGTGGTAGACAACGACACCGTGAGTGGCATCGTAATGATTTATACGACCTTCTTGGCTCACCTCAGTGTTTATGCGAGCATATTGGGGATATTGATCAATACGGGACGCAAACTGGTCAGAAATTTATTTACTTTATTTATTTATTTATTTCCTCAAAGGTCTCTTGTTCAGACATTACACGAGGGAGATGAAGATAGGACGCGATGGTTAAGCTTTTACAAAACCGGAAATAGAAGGAAAGGTCGAGGGCAGAGGTTGGACGTCGGCCGTGGACGAGAAAAAATAGAAAATAGCCTGTGGTTCACTGGACAGTGGTGTTGTAGGCAAATGGTAGGGAGCGGAGAATGGCATCCCAGTTACGGTGGTCAAGTTGGATATACATAGACAGCATATCACTGAGCCTGCGATGAATTATCTCTGCCAGTCAATTGGTTATGAGGTGATAGCCTGCGGTTGTCTTGAGCACGGTGTTGCAGGCTCGGAGAACTTCATGAAGCGTTTTCGAGAGAAATGTCTTGCCGCGGTTACTGAAAAGGACGCAAGGCGCTCTAAGGTGTAAGTAGACAGCTTGAAGAAAAAGACAGCCACTTCAGAAGCAGTCCTTGTGCTGACAGAGGAAGTTTCCACGTACCGCGTCAAGTGATTCATCAGTGACTATTCGTCGGTGGCCGTCAGCATTCCCGGGAGAGGGCCTCAAAGGTCAGTGCCGGCGACAGTGAATGAAGACACTACATGCTGGCACATGTAGTGGCTGCAGAATCCCGGTGGGTGGAGTGCTAGGTCGCGTGCGGCATTGTCAAAGAGTGCATGAGGCGATGTGTGGAGCTATGCTGTTTGAAAGACCTGAACGGAAGGATCGGCTGCGTATTCGCACACGGGTTTTGTGCTAACTCAAGTGGCCACACGTCAGGTTGTCGTGAGAAGCCTAAAATACTTCAGCATGGAGAGAGCTCGGAACCAGGGGAATCCATCGATGGCCCTACGGGTGAAAAATGTTGCGGTAGAGAAGAACGTGCTCTAACTTGAACAGCTTTAGCTGTCTTTGAAGCCCGGTGTTAGGTCAGATTGAAACAAAGCTGAGGCGATCCATGATGCGGTGGCAATAAGGATCAGTGTGTAAGTGACCGGAAAACACAGAAGGGCGGTTGGATGGCAACTGAATCATGGAAGCATTAGGTAAAGCTGAGGACGCGACATTCGCGGGGTCAAGTTGACAAGGTGACGTAACGTGTTCGAAAGATGGCGGCAGCGGGCAAGAGGGAAATTGCTTCGGAGTCTTGATGCTTCCTTCTGGACTTATACACGACATCAAAATCATATACTTGTAATCAGAGGATCCAGCGACCAAGGCGTCCTGGCAAGTTTTTCACCGTTGATAACCACCATCAGGCACGATGATCGGTAACAACAACGAAATGCCGACCGTGTAGGTATGGGTGAAATTTCGACCCGGACCATACAACAGCCAGGCACTCTTGTTAGGTGACTGTGTACTTCTTTACCGTGGAAGTAAAAATGGGGTTGCCTATGCAACGACTTTCTCGCGAGAAGTGCAGTCACGCTGCAGCACCACGGCGTCCATTCCTTGGCCTCTAACGTCAGTAAGCAGTAGAGGAGGGAGGGGGGATTAAGCTCATGAAAGGCGCGCTTAAGTTCATGAAAAGCGACTTCGCACCCATCGCACCACTGGGAGGAACTGGCACATGGAAGAAGTCCATAGAGGGGCGCGGCAATAGTGGCGAAGTCCCGGATAAAGCATTGGAAGAATGGCGCGAGACCGACAACATTACGCAGTTCTTTTGCACGAAGTGGGCGTGGAAGGTTGATCACTGCGGAAATCTTATCCGGATCAGGTTTAATGCCACATTTGTTCACAAGATGGCCCAGAACGTTGATCGTTGCGCTAGCGAAGCGGCCCTTCTTGGTATTTAGTTGAAGACCATCATTTGGAAGGCACGTGAGCACTTCGCCAAGACGCTTCAAATGCTCAGGGCATTGTATTGGCATTGTATTGAACTCGTAAAGACCGACAGGAGTAGCAAAGACGATATTTGCTTTATCAGCTTCATGCATTAAAATCTGCGAATATCCCGAACGAAGATCTATGCTGGAGAAGTATTTCGCCCCTTGCACAGAATCAAGCGCGTGATAAATACGCGACAGTACTGATCCATTTTTCTTCTGTACAGAAACGACAGGCGATGACCAAGAACTGGCAGAGGGACGCATGGTGTTCTTTTTAAACATGTCAGCGACGTTCTCCTCGATTATTTGGTGCTCGGCTAGTAGACGGTTGGCCCTACATATGGATGCGGTATTTACGTCCAACTTGATACGGCGAATATCATGGCGCCTCATAGGGGCCGGAACCAATACAGGCCCCCAGCTTATTCTGGATACGCTGGTGTCCTGTGCCACCTACGAAGCGCTTGCGCACAGACTGACGAAACAACGCGTCCAGAAGCTGGGGGTCCTGTACAACCAGACTCCGCGTTGTCACCGGCGTTATGATCGACCTGTCAAGTATGAGAGACATTCAGGCGTGCTTCCCATAACAAGCTGATTTGCCTCGTCCGAGAAAAAGCTGTTACGATAAGCCTGGACATCGACCTGTCAAGTGTGAGAAGCGTTCAAGTGGGCGTCCCCATGTCGACATAAATGCCCTCTTCTCCGAAACAGCGCCTCCTCTTTTATTCCCTGAGCTGACTCAAAGGGAAGGACGAAGGAAAGAAAACTCAAAGGGCAGGTGCTCGCCGACAGCAGAACCTAATAAAAGCCCTAATACTTCCGCAGACTCCCCAAGAAGACAGCGACGACCACCAGACCGTAAGGGGTTATTTAAGGCCGTCCTGGCTCCCGTGTTAATCAGAACTGCTCGAGACTCGGATGAGTCACTACCCTCTACCAATGAAGTGAATACAATCTTTTCAACTTTTTTTCATCATCGCGATGCCCAGCTTTGCCATCGTTTCCTGATTCTTGCGGTGAAGACCCACCTCACCCTTCAAGATGATATCACCGGGCTGCCGTGCCACGCACGACTGGATGATCTGCGACGCTATGCGCAGTTGCCGCCACTACAACACATTACAAAACATCGACGCTATGTAGACCAGCTCCGACACCACTCAACTCACCAGGGCTGCTCTCTTGGCGAAGCCCTGGACTCGAAGTTGGAGCCCGCACCACGCCACCGTGGGACACACATTCGCAACTAGTCTACTCGCGACCTCTGTCGAAGCGCATGGACCCGCGCCGCCACCTAGAGACAGGAGGTGCTACACAAATCGGTATATGGAGAGCCCAGTCAGCTCTTGTGCCACTCCCTTTTACGTGGACGCTGCCTTCCGCATGACGCCCGACGGCATGCGAGCCGCAGTTGGAAAACACCGCTTCGATGCTGGAACCACGGGTGTCCACGAGTACTATCTTTAACGCGACAACGTTAAGGACCCCGTGTCGCAAAAAATCCGGCGTCCGCGACGGCGTCCGCGGCAGAGAAAATAATCCCGAACCACGCATCCCGAGCTACGCAGGCCCTCCGTGAGGCGCTAGGCGTTGTTGAATTAATTAATTTCTCAAAGTAAGATACGTCAGAAAATTTGTAAAGTATGACTTACACAGAAGCTACAGACGTGATAGCGTCGGATGTTAGTTGAATATACGAGAAAACAGAATTCTGTTACGCGGAATCTCGAACACAAACCTCTTTTCCAGCTGCCGTTTGAAGTCTGTTTTAGGAGCGGCGTGACCATCCCAGTTCCTTGCAACACCACAAAAAAAAGGGAAGGGGGGGAGCTCGCTTTCGTGCATAACGTTTGCCACCAGCGTTTCAGGAAGCACATTACAGTTACATAAGCTGCAGTCGCTGGGAAGAGTCAAAAGCAGTTAGGGATATTTGTGTGCTATCGCGTTCCACTATTAAAGGTGAAGCGCAAGCGTCCTCCCACATTTTTTTTTGCTAATCAAGAACCACCAGACGTACACACCATCGAACTTGGCTGTCCGGGACGCGCTGCACGAAACCCTTGAAGAATCTCCAGGTACCTCACAAATGACAATACATAGCGACAGTCAGTCAGGCGGCGGCGCGCGTATTACGCGCCCACTTACATCGAGTCCATCGCAAGGAAGATAGCACACGCAAGCAGGAGGCTGCCACGGTGCGCACAGTTGAAACGGGTGTGGTGGGTTCCCGGCCACTGCGACGTACCAGGGGACGAAGCAGCTCACGCAGCTGTCAGCGTGACACTACGAGAACTCCGTCAACACTGACAACATACGCCGAAGGAGATCCACTGCCTGCAGGCTTATCGCGAGTGTGTTAAGTACTCATGCACAAGACCACACTTAACTTGCGCCGGATGCACTTGCACGCTAGCGTGCACACAAGGACAGAAGACATCTTCCTGACAACACGGTGGAAGAGCTACCACCCACACAAAGAGGTTGCGCAGCATGCGAGACGGCAGCTGTGCCAAATATGAGGCACTTGTTGCCGGAGTGCCCAAAGTATGCAGCGCTCCGGCGAAACCGCCGGGGGCAAGTGACCACCTTCGAGGAGTGGATCCGTCCCTCAGCGAAGGCCGAAAGTCTCCAGCGAGCACTGTTCGCCTTTGCTACGGGATGGGGCATTCTCCGAGTGGTGTAACCGTCCGGGGAAGCATTACTCGGTTGCTGGCCCTGTCCTCTTCTCTCAATTCCCCGACTTCATTACCCTTATCACGCGGATGAGCCATCCCCCTTTTAATAAATCTTTATCATCATCATCATCATTCCAGCAACATGAGCTATCGCGCCGATGATGAAGACGCGAAGTGATGATAATGGTTATGTACAGATGAGAAAGACGACGTCCGTAATATAGATGCTCACAATATATACGACCATACGGCATATCTATATCACAATTTCAACCACAGCTAAAATTAGCTCTAGTATTTTCCTAGGCGTCATTGCCTGTTGGCTTTATGTGGTCGCGATTAACCCAAAAAATCTGCCTCCATTCTACCCTGTGAAAGTTGACGTTAGACGCTGTGAAAGGTGCGGACGTTAGACAAGCACGACTGATGTTAGACGACGTTACACAAGCACCACCACCACAGACGACGTACGTCATGCACACACGCAGGTGCGCGGGAGTACAGCATACATCCCGATTCTTCTAAGTCCTCAGAATTTCCTTATTGAACAATATTAACGTTTAAAAGTAAATTGCATCAGAGAATGCGAAAAGTACAACTTACACACAAGCCGCAGACATCATAGCTTCGGACTGTAGTACCAATACGCAAGAAGACATGATTCTGTTACGCGGAAACTCATAAAGCCCTTTTCCAGCTACCTGTCAAGGTATGCCTGAGTGGCCGCGGCCCGTAGGTGGCGGTCTTGTTGTTGGACAGTGTTTGCGATATTACCGATTACGGTCGGAGCACACTCTTTGCGACAGATGCAACGGGCAGAGCGCCCAGGCATCAAGGACAGATGCATGGTGTCCACACGTTCGTCACGCGCGAACGCACGCGCGCGGAAGTACTTCCATCGTTTCTTTGAGTTGTCTTCAACTTATTCTCAGGTTTCATTGTTAACCTCGAAGTTTCTGCCCCATATGGTAAAACAGTATGGAATGTTTGTAGACTATCTATTTCAATATCCGCGGTGAGCTCTCAGTCGTGATATGGAAATGTCGGCCGTATGCGTTCCGACGCATTTTCATTCTTCTGTAACTTTCATTCTCATGATCAAGGCACCCTGTTAGTAAGTGACCCAGATAAACTTAATTCTGCACACCCTCTTGAGGACTGCGATAAGAATTTCTTGTTCGCTTGACAGATTATTCAACATGATCTTTGTCTTCTGCAGAGTAATCTACTTTCTCAGTTAAGGTCCTCAATCGCTTGTTACAATGTGTCCTCGGTGTTGTTCAACAGGACAAATGTCATCGGCAAGCTGAAGGTTGTTGAAATATTCGCCATTGAATGCTGCTCCTAATCCTTCCCACTGTGACATGAATATTTCTTCTCACCATGCAGTTAATATCATTGCTGAGATTGTGTCTCCTTGCCTGACCGCTTCCTCGATAAGTAATTTTCCACTTGCGTATAATTAAAACATGTGGAGCCGCAACTATCACTGAGGGAGAGTAGAAGCCTGAGTATTGCGGATATGTGTGCTGTGGCTGAACGTAAGTATGGAGCTTACGCATAAATAATATAATTTTCTTGCGATAGGAACTACATGAGCACTCCAGGTGCATTTCTGTCGTCGGCGTCGCCGTCGCCGTGAGGTGCCGTGTCAAGTCCAACGGCAATAACATCGTCGCCGCGCGCCGTATGCTGTATGTGCGAGTGAAAGCGTGCGAGGGTGAACCGGCGAACGCGCTTCAACCTCGCGTGTGCGAGCGAGGAAGGCGCGCCGCTAGCGCACCCTCTCCTCTCGCGCGCGAGGCACGGGGGTAAGTCGAGTGAGGGGGGGGGGGGGGGGAGTGGCATTGTTCTTCGGCGGCTGCTTCTTACGGCGCGGCTGCGGGTGCAGTATCATAAAGAACGTCAGCAAGAGCAGCCACTCCCACAGAGCCCAGCGGCCGAATTGACTGTGCCGCTCCAAGGTGCCGGTATTAATACCTGAACCACTTCCTGTTTTGGTTTTGGGCGCGCGTGCTTTCAACACTAGCTCGAATATGGTACGCCGGCTGCGCTGATCGGCGCATTTTTTTTTTACGGAACTGCGTTACACGCTTGAGCTGTTTCTTCGTTAATTGCGTCACAACGCCTATCCTATGACCGCATTATGCTTCAAAAGTACCCAAAGAAAGAATGAAATTAGTTACAATAATGTTGGCGGTCAGAGAAAGAGCCAGAATTTGTCCCAGTAATTCAGTACACGTGAAACTAACTGCGTCACACGGCCGAACTTCTTTTCGCTTACTGTGTAACAGCGCCAGGCGCGGCGAGCGGGCCCAAATACTACCGAAATTAGTTACAATAATGTGAGACCCAGGGAAAGCGTCGCAGACATCTTCCAGTACGACTCGTTAACTCAGATTAACTGCGCCGGTTTGGCTGAGCTGTTTATCACTAACTATGTCACAAGTCTAGGTTCCGTGCCGTAATCCTAATCAATTGCTTGAAATGCGTCGCAGACGGTCAAGCAAAATTTCTCACCTTGCCGTAGTCTAAAAGTGCAGTGGTGCTGTGTCGAAGTGCAGAAGGAACTCAAGAATAAGCCGGGAACCCAACAAACCAGCTACATCAAAAATACACAAACAGGTCACCGAACAGGCAACCGCTCACATGCGCAATCGTTTCGGTGGCATACGTGTCTGGCGCATGACGCATGCATCTGGCGCGTCTGGCGTGCTGTTACCTTGTTGGTAGGTAACGCAAAGAAAATAATTCGGAAAATATAAGTTCATTCATATGCAAAACATCTTAGTTTTAGCAGGAAAGAATAGAAAATAATAAAACAATGTCTTAACTCCATTTCGCATTCTTATTTTCTGATGCTCGCGGCAGCTAACGGACGGCATCTATACTAGCGTGACGTATTTCCTGTTGCCAATTTTCGCCGAGTGTCCCCTCTTGTTGAATTTCTTTTTCTATTGCCTGAACTTAAAAGCGATCTGCGATCTGCCGAAGTGCGCATCTGCATGGGCTTCATCTTCGCAGCAATCTGCGATCTGTGTGCGTAGTACCGGTACGTGGAAGTTCGTTCGCGTTGAAAGGAGAGATGCACGAAGGTCAATTCCATCGCTCCTGCTGCTGTGATTCCTCACTCCAGCATTTTGACAGCGAATTTCCGCGCTCATCTAGCGAGGTGTGTTCATGTGTACCTGTGTGCGCGTGACACCGTGTTTGTTAATTTAGTTAAAACACTTTGGTGGGCTAGATGGTTTGAATCCATCATAAAACGTGTAAGCGTGACTGAACGAGGACGTACAAAGAAACAGACACACAGAGATAGTGCTGTCTCTGTATGTCTGTTTCTTTCTGCGTCCTCGTTCAGTCGCGCTTACACATTATATCATTTTTATTTTACACTCTAAGAAAAATCCCGGGGAAAAGGGGAGTAACGAGGCCGTTAGTCCTAAAAGGGCGCTTTCGTCCCTCAGACTACTAACTGCATGAACGTGCGTGCCGTGTGCAAATTTCGGAGAGTAATTGTTTAGTCCCTGGTCAGTAAGAAAGCAACGGGAGGAGGAACGGCAACAGTTACTCCGCATGCACTTCGCTGTTTTCGTCCCTGTCATGGATCGATGCGGAGAAAACGGTATTGTCGATAAATCGTGAATATTTCGAAGTTTGTTCACTGTCACCGGAACTACATGCAAAGCAGAACCTTACCTCTTCGTGAGAAAATTGCGTGAAACTTAAAAGATGGAATGTGTCGAGCCGTGCTATTCGTGCGCACATAAGGGCACTTATGGTGTGCGCACCATAGCGATGTGTAGCTCAAACGGGACACGCTAAGCGACAGAGAAATTGGCCTTCTCTGTCGTCATGGGTGCCCCGTTTGAGCTCGCTATATACACGTATACATGGCGTAGTGCCTCAGTTTAAATCACCCTAAGAATACTCGGGCTGATTTCTTTTCGCAGTCGCTTATCATTGCAAGTACACTCAACGTTAGACTCTCACTGCATAGCATGCACATAATGCCAAGTCACTTTTATATTGCTGCACTTGCATTCCTATGCTTAACCTTGTCTCAATATTCGGCCTGTCAACCGACCACCGTGGTGAAGTGGTTAGAGTATTCCTTCGTCGGCTCTCCTGCGCGTCGGACGCTTGGATCACGTGCTCTTTCCGAGCAGTGTCAGCGGCCGCGGGCCGTGGTTCTATTGTATACGCTGAGGACTACAAGGTTATTCTGCGCCAACTGCCAACTGGAAACGCTTCCCTGAACGCTGTTTTTCTTTATATGTCTGCCAGGCCATACCAAATCAACGATTTCGAAGAAGAAATTGAGCGCCTACAAGTATAGTCAAGGATGTAGCGTCGATTGGTGCCTACCAGATATCTGGGCGCTAAGGACGTATTCCATGGCCGCAAAGCAAGTGCTCGTAGAAACAAAGGAACTGCGCATCAAAGGTAAAAGATGCCTTGTCATCGATCCCAGCGACAGTCAGGTGAGAGTCAAACTTCATTGGCTTTTTTACCATATCAGTGACTACGCCGTACGAAAAGCGTTGGAACCATATTGGAAAATTGAAGAAATGAGTAGGGAAACATGGCTGACCGGAAAACTTAAGGGAGCGCAAACCTCATCTAGGTCAGTGATTCAGAGACGGAAGCACGGATTTACTGTCGAATCGCTCCCGCATCAAATTCGTATTCAGGGCAGCAACACTTTTGTAATTGTGCCTGGACGACCACCCCTGCGCCTGAGATGTAAAAAATCGGGCCATATAAGAAAGGACTGTCGTAACCCACAGTGTTGTGCATGCTGCAAATTTGGTCACGAAGCTGACGACTGCAGGAAAACTTACGCTACCATGACACGGGAAGATGGCGAGAACGACGACACAGATGCGCTCATGGACGAGGATGAAGCTGTAGAAACATTGCAGCCTCGTAACATTAATCTTTCCTCGTGGGTGCCAGAGCCTGAAGCACCAACCACGCAAAAAAAAAAAAAAAAAAAAAAAATAAGGAGGCCGACTCTCCAGTGAAGGCTGTGGTAGATATATCGCGTGTTGTCTCTGAAACAACGGATGAAATCTCGGGGGAGCCGGAAGACGATTGCACTGTAGTGTTTCAGGTCTCGTTCCCTTCAGTGCTGGTGGAGTCGCCGACGACGTCTGAAGTGATCTACCCAGGAGAACTAGAACGCCCGGAGACGCCCGTGGCGTCTGACGACGCAACCTCTGCGATGGAAGCAGAAGTTGTAGACTTAGGAGCGGACCGTCCCAAGACGCCAGCGGCGTCTGAAGCCCCGAACCTTCTGATGGAAGCGGAGACGCCAGAGGCGTACCATTCCCTGGACACTGAGCCGGAGGACGGAAGCAATAGGGTTACAAGGATGCTTGGGCTTAGTTCGGACGAGGATGAAGGCACGTCAGGGAGCGTTATAGAGATGAGAAGCACGGTGCAAAAAGTAAAATCGAAAGCGGCCATGAAGAGGAGCCGTGGTGGAGAAACGTCACAAGCGTTCCTTGTGACCTGTAAAGATAACGCCTCAAAGGTATGCATCATTGGCCGGAGTAACGGCAGTTTTATCACTGTGGCTTACTTAAAGCTAGCAGCCTTTAACTGCGTGAGCTTGATACGAACTCTCAAAAATCTAATCGAAGCCGAAAACTGTCACCCGGGTACCCTCACAGAAGATATCAAAGAGTGCAAAGGCCAGCTGCTGTCAATCTTGGAGACGGAATATAAAGGCGCTATGATCCGATCTAGGACGGAATCACAGCAGAGAGATGAGGAACCACTCAAGATTTTCAAGACAAAAGAACGGCAGCGTGGCAGGAAAAACAGAATAGAAGCAATACAGAGCGCGGACATCATCCTCAAATCACAAAACGACATCGAGGCTGCTTTTACTCAAGTATACAATGATCTCTTCGAATACGGAAGTAACACATGCGACCGTGAACTCTTGCAAAAGTATGCTTCAACGTTAAACTGCATTGATGATGAAACAAAACAGCAAACGGATGAGTGAATATGAGAGAGCGAAATAGAATGGGCCATACAGAAGCTAAAACCTAGAAAGTCGCCAGGAGTAGATGTAGTCAGCACTGTCTTTTACAAGTTTCACTGTAATTAGTCCCAATATTACGCGACGTGTACGATGCCACTTTGAAACGAGGATTGCTGCCGCCATCTATGCGACGAGGTCTTACTGTCTTACTGCCAAAGAAGCAATCAAGGCAAGTGCCGACAGTGAGTGATTTCCGCCCCATTAGTCTTTTAACGACCGATTACAAAATTTTTGCTAAAATTATAGCTAGACGGCTAGACTTTGCCCTCGGATCAGTTATAGGGAACCATCAATGTTATGGCATCAAAGGACGTCGCATCAGAGATAACCTGCATGCCATGAGGATACTGTGCGAAGCTACCTCCGTTGATGGATCCAGGGCAGCGGTTTTGCAAGTGGATCTGAGCTAGGCTTTCGATGGAGTAACACATGACTTTCTCTTCAAGTTGCTTAAGGCCTGCAACATTGGGGACCGGGTTCTAAAATATTGTTACGGGAAGGAAGAAGCGTGCGTCTATTTACAGGTGGCTTTTAATGGCTGAGCCAATAATCGTAGAGCAGCGATAATAATACACGCTTCTTCGTCGTCTCCAAGGCCACCAACATCGTCCTCTTCTTCACACATTACCGTCTGTGACATCACCCCCGTCGGAAAAAGCACCTTAATGGCGCGGGTCATCGGTATGAGAAAGGTAAGGTTTGAGACGGCTGACGTGGATGATGTCACAGAGAGGTGAAGGCACCGTGGCATCCAGCGGAGACACTTCACATGTGACAGGGGTCACCTGGCGAAGGATGCGGTAAGGGCCATAGTATCGCGAGAGGAATTTCTCCGAAAGACCAACACGCCGAGTTGCATACCACACTAGCACAAGAGCACCGGGTTCGTAGTGCACGTCGTGATGGCGCTGGTCGTAACGGCACTTCTGGCGTGTCTGTGAAGCAGAAAGACGAATGCGGGCAATCTGGCCTGCTTGGGTCGCTGCGGCTATGACATCTCGAGTGTACTCTGTCGGCAAGCCGAGTGTGGTCGAAAGGAGTCTCGAAAGGCAAAGTCGGCTCACGGCCAAAGAGGAGATGGAAGGGTGAATAGCCAGCGGTGTCGTGGCGCGAGAAATTGTAGGCGAACGTGACAAATGGTAGAGCAATGTCCCAATCGGGATGATCGGAGGAAACATACTTGCTAGCATGCCAGTTAATCTGCGGTTGAGGCGTTCGGTAAGACTGTTAGTTTGAGGGTGGTAAGCGGTAGTAAGTTTGTGTTTAGTAGCACATGATCGAAGTGGGTCGTCTATGACTTTGGCAAGAAAGTATCTGCCGCGATCGGTGAGAAGTTGACGAGGTGCACCGTGGTGCAAGATAACGTCGTGAAGCCAGAAATCAGCGACGTCTGTAGCGCAGCTGGTTGGTAGGGCTCTAGTAATGGCATATCGAGTTGTATAGTCCGTAGCGACGGCAATACAGCTATTTCCATCATTTGATATAGGGAAAGGTCCGAGAAGGTCAACGCCAACGCCAAAAAAAGGGTCGGCTTGTATATCCAAAGGCTGCAGCAGTCCGGCAGGAGGCACAGCTGGTCTTTTCCGGCGTTGACACGACCTACACGCGGCAACATAGCGCCGGACGGAGCGGGTGAGACGGGGCCAGGAAAACCGTTGCCGCATTCGGTCATAGGTCCGCGTGACGCCAAGGTGTCCAGCGGTGGGAACGTCGTGCAGTTGCTGCAGTACAATCTGTCGCAGATGAGACGGAATGACGGTTAGCAGCTCGGGCCCGCAGGGGTGCATGTTGCGGTGATACAGGATGTCATTTTGTAGTACGAACGTGTGAAGGGATGGGTCAGACGGATCAGAGAGCAGGCGTTCGATAATGGGGCGTAACGACTCATCGCGTCGTTGTTCAGCGCCAATGTCTTGCAAAGCAGAGAGCGAAAGAACGCAGATCGGTGCGACATCCACTAAGCCGTCCGGTACATCGACGGGATGACGAGACAGGCAGTCGGCGTCCTGATGTAGGCGACCCGACTTGTAGACCACAGTGTATGAGTACTCCTGCAGCCGTAGGGCCCAGCGACCGAGGCGTTCGGCGGGACTCTTGAGGGAGGAAAGCCAACAAAGGGCGTGGTGGTCGGTTGTAACTGTAAATGGTCGACCATATGTGTAGGGTCGGAACTTGCCCACCACCCAAATGTGGGCGAGACACTCGCGCCCAGTAATTGAGTAATTGCGCTCTGCGGGAGAGAGGAGGCGGCTGGCGTAAGCGATGACGCGGTCGTGACAACCTTGGCGTTGAGCTAAAACTGCGCCGATGCCGTAGCCACTGGCGTCAGTGCGGATTTCTGTCGGAGCGTAGGCGTCAAAATGGGCAAGAACAGGAGGTGTGTTGAGCAGCGTGATGAGCTGCGAGAATGCAGACGCTTGTTCAGGGCCCCAACAGACAGGAACGTCTTTCTTCAGGAGGTCAGTCAGGGAACGGGCAACATGGGCGAAATTTTCCACAAACCTGCGGAATCTGCGAACATCTTTGGCACAAGTTGGTACAGGGAAATTCTGCACAGCATGAACTTTAGCGGGGTCGGGGTGAATGCCTGACTAATCGACGAGGTGTCCGAGCATGGTTATTTGTCTGGGACCGAAGTGGCACTTGGATGAGCTGATCTGTAAGCCAGCAGTGCGAAACACAGAAAGAACAGATGAAAGTCTTTCAAGATGAGTCGCAAAAGTTGAAGAGAATACGATGGCGTCATCCAAGTAGCACAAACAGACGGACCATTTCAAACCACGCAAGAGCATGTCCATCATCCGTTTAAAGGTCGCCGGGGCATTGCACAAGCGAAAAGGCATTACCCGGAACTGACATAGGCCGTCTGGTGTGACGAATACGGTCTTTTCACGGTCCATTTCATCCACGACAATTTGCCAATATCGAGAGCGAAGGTCTATAGAAGAAAAAGAAGTGGCACCGTGGAGACAATCCAGAGCATCGTCAATGCGGGGAAGTGGATATACATCTTTCTTGGTGATCATGTTTAGATGACGATAGTCAACGCAGAATCGCGAGCTGTTATCCTTCTTTTTGAAGAGAACAACAGGGGACGCCCACGGGCTGGAAGAGTTCAATAATCCCTTTCGCAAGCATCTTATCAACCTCGCTCTGGATAACTTGTCGCTCAGAGGGCGACACCCGGTATGGGCGTCGGCGAACAAGTGCTGCATCACCGCTATTTATACGATGCTTCACGACCGTAGT